>NW_022436942.1:79827992-79859189 GCF_009761245.1 Sapajus apella | reverse complement strand
AACTCCTGACCTCAGGTGATACACCTGCCTTAGCCTCCCAAAGTGCTGGAATTACAGACGTGACCCAAGGTGCTCCGCCAATGATTGTGTATCTGCACCATTTGTTGCTGTCCCTTCTAGCCCCTTCAAATGTAGGTACTGGGGTTAAGGAGCTGAATTTTTTTTTTTAAAGATGGGGTTTCACCATGTTGGTCAGGCTGGTCTTGAACTTCCGACCTCAGGTGATCCACCCACCTTGGCCTCCAAAGTGCTTGGATTACAGGCGTGAGCCACCACACCCGGCAAGGAGCTGAATTTTACATTTTATTTTAATTAAATTGAAGTAGCTGTATGTAGCTAGTGTATCCCATCAGCCAGCGCGGCCTTAGAGGGCTTTCTAGAATTTGTTTTAACTCACTACCAGGCTACGTATACCTAAAGGGCTGATTCGATGCAAGCTCCCCCTAATCAACCTTCCACAGACATTTGTGGAATGAGTGAAGGGTCCATGGGGAAAGGGGGCCAAGGACATCAGCAGAGGTTTCCCGGAAGAGGCCATCTGGTTCCAGTGTGAATGCTTGCAGTGTTAGCTCTTCAACCAGTCTCTCTGAGTGCCTGCCAAGAGCATGGCACTGCGTAGACTCCTGGGGATACCAGTTGGATATGAGGTTGTCCCACCTGCTCAGATTTTACAAATAGACTTCTCAAGGACAAATAATTGGTGATAGGGTAGGAATCTGACCCGTGGATGAGCACTTTCAGATACATATCCTACTGACAGTCAAGCACAAAGCGCAATCCCAGATAGCTCTGTTCAAAATAGAAAAAGCCAGGCCGGGTGCAGTGGCTCAAGCCTGTAATCCCAGCACTGTGGGAGGCCGAGGCGGGTGGATCATGAGGTCAAGAGATCGAGACCATCCTGGTTAACATGGTGAAACCCCGTCTCTACTAAAAATACAAAAAATTAGCTGGGCATGGTGGCGTGTGCCTGTAATCCCAGCTACTCAGGAGGCTGAGGCAGGAGAATTGCCTGAACGCGGGAGGCGGAGGTTGCGGTGAGCCGAGATCGCGCCATTGCACTCCAGGCCTGGGTAACAAGAGGGAAACTCCGTCTCAAAAAAAAAAAAAAAAGAAAAAGCCTGGGGCCAGGTGCGTTGGCTCAAACCTGTAATCCCAGCACAGCACTGTAATCCCAGCACAGCACTTTAGGAGGCCGAGGTGGGTGGATCACCTAAGGTCAGGAGTTCGAGACCAGCCTGACTAACATGGTGAAACCAGATTCTCTACTAAAAATACAAAGTTAGCGGGGCGTGGTGGCGAATGCCTGTAATCCCAGCTGCTCGGGAGGCTGAGGCAGGAGAAGCGCTTGAACCTGGGAGGCAGAGGTTGCAGTGAGCCAAGATCATGCCATTGCACTCCAGCATGCGCAACAAGAGCAAAACTCCGTCTCAAAAACAAAAAACAAACAAACAAAAAAAAAGAGAAAAAAATTGAATACCATCTAAAAGTTAGGGACCTAATTAAATCATTCTTGCACCATTTATCTACCCAGTGAAATGCTATGAAATCATTAAAAAGAAGTCCAGGCGAAGCGGCTCATGCCTGTAATCCAAACACTTTGGGAGGCTGAGGCGGGTGGATCTCCTGAGCTCAGGAGTTTGCGACCAGCCTGACCAACAAGGTGAAACACCGTCTCCTAAAAAATCAAACAAAAAAAACCCCCAAAAAACCTATATATGCTGATGTAGAATGATTTCATATCCTTAAATTAAAACAAAACAGGGCCAGGCGTGATAGCTTATGCTTGTAATTCCAGCACTTTGGGAGGCCCAGGCGGGAGGATCACTTGAGCTTAGGAGTTGGAGACCAGCCTGGGCAACATGGCAAAACCCTGTCTCTACCAAAAATATAAAAATTAGCTGGGCCAGTGGTGCACTCCTGTAGACTCAGCTCAGCTACTTGGGAGGCTAAGCTGGAAGCACTGGTTGAGCCCAGGGGGAGGCTGCAGTGAGCCTAGATTGTGTCACTGCACTCCAGCCTGGGCAACGGAGCAAAACCCTGTTTCTTTCTTTTCTTTTCTTTTCTTTTTTTGAGATGAAGTCTCGCTCTGTCGCCCAGCTTGGAGTGCAATGGCGAGATCTCCGATCACTGCAACCTCCGCCTCGTGGATTCAAGCAATTCTCCTGCCTCAGCCTCCCCGAGTAGCTGGGATTACAGGCATGCACAACCAAGCCCAGCTAATTTTTTGTATTTAGTAAAGACGGGGTTTCACCATAATGACCAAGCTAGTTTTGAACTCCTGACCTCAAGTGACCCGCCTGCCTCGGCCTCCCAGAGTGCTAGGATTACAGGTGTGAGCCACTGTGTCCATCACAAGACCCTGTTTCAAAAAAAAAAAAAAAAAAAAAAAAAAATTCAGGAGCTATGATAATCGTATATGAATAGAAGAACTATGAATATGAGAACAACTTCAATTCCTTAACAGGATTCTGGTTTCTGAGAGCTCCATTCAGAGTCTGCCTTTCCTTGAGAAGCAGGTCCCTCATCCTTCCCAGTCCTGGGTATGTCCCAATGGGAACTGCATCTTCTTTTCTGTATCCTCTCTGTCTTTGGGCACAGGGTTGCTCAATCAACCTTTGATGAATGAAGAATGGATGGGGGTACCTCAGGCAGGATCTGACTGGGCCTTTTGTAAGATTGAGCAGGAGGGTCCAGGAAATTACTATTATTACGTTTCCAATACAACTGGCCTGGTGTTTTCCTGCAAGAGAAAGTATATCTCTGGGATAAGCACCTTCACCTTCTCTCTTCCCTCACCTACTCTCCACTTCTTTGGGACAATTAGCCAACACTGGGAGGGAGCTCCAGGGTCTCAGCCCTTCCCCCTTTGGTCCAAAATAACCTCCTCCTCTACTTTGAGCAAATGCTTGGAATTCTTTCAACTGGAGGACAAAGCCTTTCATCTGCCAATTACTGATAAAGAGAAAATGCAAATATGGGGGGGGAAGGTGATTCATCAAGGGCCCAACATTTACTGAGTGGCCACTTAGGACCCGGTGGCAGGGCAGGCATTCTGGGGGAGGCCAAGGGGAACAAACTCCCGGCTGGCCCATTCTTCTGTCGCGTTTGTGGTTTCCTCGAGGTTTGTAAAGGGAGGGGATTAAATTAGGTGACTACCCAGCCCCTTCCCACTCTGACAAACCAGGAGCTCCTCATGAGGTGATATATGGACTTAACCGTTTTTACACTAAGGTGGTTACCGTCGGACCTTTTCCTGACTCCAGCTTTTGGGGCCACCACAAGGCCACCTGGGGAGAAAAAAGGGCCTCAGGGAGAAAAATTAATTAGATCAAGCATTCTATTTTTTTTTTCCTTTATTTCACTTAATTCACTTTGCATCACTCTCCAAGCTCATGCACTCTGCTTTGAACATGTTTATTTCATTATAGGGCAGTAGTGAGACTGGTAAGTTACTAAAAAAAAAAACAAACAAAAAAAACCCAACACCTGATGGCCAAGCCAGGCTCCAGTGTGAGCCCTGGCAGGGGCACATATGAGCTATGTGATCCTGGGTGAGTGGCTTTGCTTTTTCTAGTCCTAATTTCCTTCTTTGCAAAATAGGAACGAACCAGACTATCTCTTAAAGGGTTCCTGTGAGAAAGACAGGAGCAAATAAAATGGTCCACGAGCTGAAGGCAGAACTCGTAGCAGTCAAACTAAGGGTTACTGATTGGACGCCGCAGAGCCAATGTGGGCGATTTCAGTTTGGAAACAAATTTTGATGTTTCCCAGCCTCATCCTTGCTAAAAGATTTTTATAGCTAGTGAACATGAATGAAAACAAACTTCAAAGAGTAGCCTTTGGGGGTGGGTGAGAAAGACTACAGAAAGATAGGACTGGAAACTTCTAAGGTGAGTGAGGGGGAAGCTCTCTTAGGGTGACCAATACGATGCTGATAGTGACATCCTACGTCAGGCGGGGAAGTCCCTTCCCCCCACCCCCCACATGTCTATCTGATAGCTTGGGGACCGTATGGGGGAAGAGCAATCAATCATTCAGAGTCATAATTTCTCTGAGCCTCAGTTGCCCCATCCGCAAAATGACCTGCTCCAACTATCCCACAGTGTTAATGGCAGAAATAAAATGCCAGGCTCAAAGCCTGCTCTCTACAAAGTCCCTTTATACTCGCCCTCTTGCCATGTCATTTTATCATCATCTGTTACCCCCAAGAGCAGGCCTAGCAAGGCACCGCAGCTGGGGCTGGAGGAATGTTTAGGGCCAGATTTCTCAAGCCTAGTCGACCTGAACTGTTGCTCATGATGGGAGCACATCCCAGGACCAGTGCTGGGGTCGTCACAAACACTAGTAAGTGGACAGGAACCTAATGAAACCCCTGTATGTACGGAGGTTGCCGATACCTCTGCTAAGAAGCCCTGTATGATTCATCAAGGGGCACCAGAGTCCCCCTCACCCATCCCAGAGCCCCATGCACCTTTCCACCGACTCTTCTATAAACCGCCAGCAAGGTCTTACCCTTCGCTCCTGTGCGGGCTGCGTTAGGAGGCGCCAGATCCGATTCTTTCCGTCTTTCGCTCCTGAGTATCTATCTGCTCCCCTGGCCGAGCGCAAGAGCCTTTAAAAAACGTCCAACTTCTGTTTCAAGGCTGGTCGCCTCGTAAAGAACTCCACAGAGGCGGGCAGAATGAATGAATGAAAGGCCACGTCTTCCGGTCAGCTGCGGTCTGCAAAGGCTCTGGTCTGGCTGTATTTCCTGTACGTGTGTGTGTCCGTATCTTTGAGTGCCGGGAGTTTAAAAGTTAGGCAATCCTTAGAGGTGTGGAGCTGAGCTAATTTCCTTCTGAGTACCCCAAATGCCTCCTCCATATGGCAGGTCTGCAAATGGGGGGATCTGCAGAGGATCACCCCCCACGAAAAAGACATGCAGCAGCAAAACAAAAAAAGAAAAAAATTATATATACAAAATGCTTTGAATTTGAGTCGGCCACACAGGTAATGTGGGGGGAGGGGTGGATGAAATAAGAGGAAGAGGGGTAGCCCTGGGGCTTGGGGGCAGGGACGGAGGTGGGGGGTCGTTTTTGGGGGTGCCAGGCCCCGGGGGCTTTCACGCCAGCTTGTTCGGCTTGCATTTCCGCGCCTCCCGCTGAGGCCAGCCGTGCAAATCTGCACCTCCCTCCCCGCCCCCTCCTCCTTCCCTCCCTCCCTGCCCCGCCATCTCCGGGATGCGCCCGCCGCCTGCAACTCGGCCCTCCAAAAGTCAGCTCTGCACACAACTCCCGGGCGGCGGCGGCGGCGCCTGCGTGCAGAGGCGCACTCGTGACCCAACAACAAAACAGCGATGCCAGGGCGCTAACGGCGCCCGGTGCCTCCTGGGCTCCCTCCCGCCCCACACCTCCTCGGGCCGCCGCCCCCACTCCCCCACGTCCCGGCCGAGAGCCCCCCCAACTCGCCGCGCCGCGAGCTCCGAGCGCGATCGGCAACAATGTTTACGTTCCGGGGATTATGACGTCGACGCCTCCCCCCCCCACAACTGCTGAAAATGGTTTCCTAGGACTTTGCAAACGGATCTGCCTAAGTGTTGGTGCAAAACTTTGTAGATCTCGGCTCTGGCTTGCTTTATTTATTTATTTTTTGGTTTGTTTTCTTTGGTCTTCCCTCCTTCCTCCCTCGGCCAAAATGCAGGGGGCAGGAGTGTTGACAATTAATTGGTGAACTCTCCTAAAAAAATGGAGGCAGAGAAAGACTCTGGAAGAAGATTGGTGTGTAGCTTTTTTTTTTTTTTCCCCCAAATCTGTATCTGGCATATGATAGATCTTTTTTTTTTTGGTTGTTTCTCGCTGCCTTTTCTTTCCTTTTCTGTATTTTGCAAGAGGACCGGGAAAAAATAATAATAAATTGCATGCAAAAGGAAGCAAGCTGCTTACTCCAGTCCCTTTTGAGGCTTAGAGTCTCAGACACTTAAGTGGGGAGGTGGTATCGCGGAACGGCGTGGAGGCGGGCTGAGCAGGCTCGGGGTTCGCCCGGAATCTGGGGGGCTGCGGGGCCGGGCGCTGGGCGGTGGAGGGAGGAGGCAGGGGGATGCGGGGAGTGCTGGGGGAGTCTCCTTAGGAAGTGAGTGTGCGCGCGCGCTTGTGGGGAGATGAGGCAGCTGCTGGTGCGTTTTGGGGTCTCCGATCGGAGCTTTGTGGCGGGCCGTCTGCCTCTCCCCCTCCCAAGCCCCGATCCTCCTCCCCCCACCTCCTCTTCTTGCACTGGCGGGCGGACGGCGGGGGCGGCTGGGGTCTCAGCCCTTCCATTTCAGCTTTCCAGCTTCCCCGGTAGCTCGGGGGCGGCTCCAGCTTTAGAAATGCCGCCGGCCCCCGGTTCCGGCTTCCCGGCTCTGCCGCCGCGGCCGCCGGGGCTGCTGCTACCGCCGAGCCGGGCGCCGCAGCGGCTCCTCCTGGGGCCTACATTTGCCCCGCCAGCCCGTGTCCGGAGCCCCCTTCCCGGGTTACATAACCAGGCTCTCGGCCAAGTGGGCAAAGCCCAACACATTTCGGGGGCGGGGGACAGGGGAGGGCCCCCAGATGTCCCTTCAATGGCTTCCAGAGACACAGGAGGGGAGTGCCCGGTGTAGAGCGCAGCTGGACCCTCGGGGTGCGGGCCCCTCTCCTTGTCCTGCTTTTCAGCATCTTTGGCAGTTGCGCAAAGTTGCCTGGTTTGGAATGGTGGGGTGCAGGGGGCGCGCGGCTCCTGCACCTGTTAGTGCTGGGCCCAGCTTTAGAGGCGACCCTCAGCTCCCCCAATAATGTCCCGGGCTCTCTGGTTTGGGTCCTCGCAGCGCCCGATTGACCGCCAGCGATACGACGAGAACGAGGACTTGTCGGACGTGGAGGAGATCGTCAGCGTCCGCGGCTTCAACCTGGAGGAGAAGCTTCGCAGTCAGCTGTACCAGGGGGACTTCGTGCACGCCATGGAGGGCAAAGGTGAGGCGCCCCCTCCCCGGTCGCCCTCTGCGCCGCGGGCCGAGCGCACGTGGGGAGGGAGCTGCCGGTGGCTGGGTTCGTATTTCGCGCCCGCGTCCCCCATTCCAGGGGATCCGGTGACGAAACGAGGCCGAGCACTGGGGGGGTGGGGTGGGGTGGCGAGAGAGGAGGGCAGGCGGTAAGGGGGGCCGGGCATGGGCCTAGGCCCGGCCCGCGCCCACCACCAGCCCCAGGGTGGGCAGAGTCAGGGGGCCAGCGGACAGAAGGACCTGAGGATGGACTGGCGGACCGAGGGAGGGCGGGAACGTCGCGTCCTCCCCCTCCCCGAGCCGGTCGCGCTCCATGCGCTGCCAGGGGTGCCGTCCCCTGGCTGGAACTGGGTTCGGGGCGCCCCTCGGGCATCGGGTGAGGCCCCCCAGGCCTGAAATCCTCACAACCCCGCGCCCGCTCGGGGCCTGCCAGTGAGGAACTGGTGATGGGGGCGAGGTGGGTGTTTGGGGTGATGCCCCCTTAGGCCTGGGGTCTGCAGAGCCGCGTTTCCCCGTGGGCTCTGCCAGATTGCATCAGGGACCCCCTGCGCCGCGAAGCTGTTGACCTGAACCCCGACCTGGGCCCGAGCTGTCTAGCGCCACAGCCTTGACAGGTTGAAGCCGGGAGTTGGGGTCGGGGGTGACTTCCCTTCAGGCTTCTGGGGGAGATCCCTGTCCCCTCGCAGTTTGAAGTGAGGAAATGGGTCTCCTCCCAGGCCTGAGACTCGGAGAACTCTGTCCCTTGGGGGCCCACCCAATTTACAGCGGAATTTGGGGACGCCTCCAGGGTTTTGGAGACCTTCAGGGCCTGGATTTCTTTCTGGCTCTTCTACTACGGGAATGGTGGGGGTCACCCTCCAGATGTTAAGGTGACATCCTCGCTTGCCTCTGAGGCCTCCAGAGCTCTGGCCCTCCCAGCCTGCAGCCAGTGTGGCTCCTGGTTGAGGAATCAGCCTTGCCTGCCCGATTGGGGTTTGGAATATGCTCTACCTAGCCTTCCCAGGCCCTTGGCTCATTTTTCCCTCTTAGATCTTTGAATTTCCTTTAACTTACAAAGTTTCCATTTTATTCCCCCCCACCTCTTGGAAAACCCTTGCATCCCTCAGTGAGCTGATAACCGGAGTGCCTCCTTCCCTCCTCCAGGTTCTGGTTGAGTGCCTGTGGCTCTGAGGTTAGCCCTGAGAAGAGACTGTCCCAGCTTCGAAGTTTTGCAATTTGTCTTTTGTGCCCATCACCTCCCGGGGCGCTGGGCTCTGGTGGTGAGGAGTAGTTGTTGGGGGAGGGAAGAAGAAATTTCTCCCAGCCTGCCTGGTCCTAGAGCAGGGTGCTAGTCCAAGCTGATTTAAATTTTCTCTGCATAAATGGAATTTTAATTCTTCTCCTTTCTTCCTCCATTTTTACTGAGTTGAGCCTTTTGGTGGATCCTACCTGCAAACAATATGCAAACTCTTCCTAGTCATTTGGGAGGAATTCTCAGCCCAGGATTTCAGAGCTTTTTCTCAGGCTCATTTGAGGAAGTTGAAGCTGACCTTGGGGGATGGGTGCTTTGGGTGGGTGGGTCTGAGGGCCGGTATTCCAGCCTCAGAGAGCTAAAGTGTATCCTTAGATCTGCTGTCCCGGCTTCTTTTAAAGGGGAGGGCCCTGGGCTTTGCTCTTTAATTCAGATCTGGCCCCAAAACTTGAGGGAGGAGCTGAGAAACAGGAGCCCTTAGCCTGGATTCAAAATACATGCTTCTTAAACTTCTCTTCCTTTAAATCCTTAGGAATCCCCATTCACTGTGAGCCCCTGGGGATCTGAGCTGCTGAGGTCAGGGCTTTCCCGGCTTTGGGTTTTGTTCTGTCTCTCTTCGGAGGGGAGTTGTCTTGGCCTCCTCCTCCCTCAGGCTGCCCTGTGAACTGTTTCCCTGGGCTAGCAGCTTCAGTGGCCTGAGGCCGCTTCTGTCTCCCTTCTGACGGTGGGTCCGATCTGTCGGTCGGTCAGAGAGGCCTTCTTCCCTTGTGGATTACTTTAGTTACCTGAAGCTTTGGGGTACATGAAAATTTATCTCAAGCCCCATCACCTCCATATTCAGAGGTGTATGTTTGGGTCAGATTCACTGGATTCAGAATTGGGGAAGGAAGGAAATTAGTCAGCGGCCTCCTTCATCCTCCAGGACTTTGGGTAAGGATGTGGGGTCTGCACTGGAAAACCCCAGACATGGAGTGAACCTGGGGATTTTCCTTGGGTCCTTCTATGTTCCCCTTATGCAGGCTTCCCCCAGGAGCCTCCCTCCCTGTTATCCAGCTGAAGCAAGGACTGTGATGGCTGCAGCAGAATTTCACTCTTAAGACAACAAAGCTGTGCCCAGTTCCCTAGTTATTTTGGCACCAAATACACAGTTTCCAGGGAAACCGGCTTTTCCCCCCTCCCCTTCACTAGGCAGGATATTACAATAAGATTTTCACTGATGCTCAGCTACAATGCGGGCCCTCCTCCCAGCCTCCTCTCTGGGCCTTCAGATCCTCCCAGGTGGCATTCTTCAATTTTGCAGTCCCTTTACTTTCTGAGCGAGGCTTGGGATGCGTGTCTCTGTCTATCCCTCTTTCCCAGCCATGGCTGGGGCTCCTTTTGTGCGAGGCTCTTTGAGTCTTCCTCCTCAACCCTTGCTGGCCTTGGGCTGTTCATTGACAAGTTTGGACCGGTGGGGCATGCAGGGAATGACTGACTGAGTAGGCAGAGGAGCTGATCGTTGGCATGGCTTCTCTTGGGCTTTGCCTAATCCATTTCCCGATCATTTTCCAAGGAGCTTTTGTCGTACAGCTGGTGCCTGCATCTCCTGGACCCCCTGCCCCTTCGTCCATCAGTTTTCTTCCCGTAACCAACAGATCCCGGTTCATTTGCTCCTTCGTGACTTAACCAACTTGTTTTAATTCAAATATCCAAACAGATTTCAACTATGAGTACGTACAGAGAGAAGCTCTCAGGGTTCCCCTGATATTTCGAGAAAAGGATGGACTGGGAATTAAGTAAGTTGCTGAAACTAACCGCTCCTTCCCCCGTCTTCCTCCCTAACATACTTTATAGCTTGGGATGGATTTCTTCCACCCTCTTCCCACCTCTCATCACTGAGAAGGATCTTTTTCATGATCTGGGAACAGCATCTCCTTGTTCAAGGCCTGACAAAGGGGAAAAACTCTCCAAAGACTGGTCTTTTGCAGGGACTTTGGGCAGAGAGGACGTAGGGGAATTAAGCAGTGTTGACTTTTTTCCCTGACCCACCCCAGTTACACTCAGTGACCTCCTACAGTGAATTGTACCTCTCCTTCCCCTTGCCCCAGAGCAGGAAACTGAGGCAGAGCCTGAGCTGCAAAGAGACAAGTCGGCCTCTAAGCCCAGACCCAGAGCACTTAGATACACGTTTCTTACGCAGATTCCCACTGCATGTGTTTCCTGGAGTGCCAATGTCTCCCCTTTCTTTGCCTGCCCCTCAGCCTGCCCCTCCACCCCTCCACTCTGTCTGTTTTCATTCACTGAGATCTGTCAGAGCTCCAGGTGGGGGAGAGGTCCCTGAGGCAGGCTGGAAGAACAGGTTTCTGCCCCTTGGGCAGGGGTAGGGGAGGAGGCTTGGGGTGTCATCCCAGGCTGCCTCTCTCCAGCATCTGCTGCCAGACTTGCTCAAGAGTCGATTCCTGTGAGTAGGAATGAAACCTTGGGCATCATTGTTAATTAACAGTGAATCGTAGCCCATATTACCAAATCCCTGGAACTGCTACAATGTATGTCTTTTTTTCCCTCTGAACTTAAAGGGGTCTCTCCCACTTCCCATACAACTCCTTATGGAGAGTATTTTCTAGAGGGAGGAAGAGATGTAGAGAGGGTTACCCACCCTGAAAGAAAGCAGGTGTTTGAATCTCCAGCTCTGGCCCCTACCTTTGACCCCATACTTCAGGCTTCTTTGGAAAAATTGGATGGACAGTGGATGTCCCACCATCTGCAGAGGTTCAGGTTTGAGTTGCCTCTTGGGGTAGGCAAGGGCCTCAGTGCTTCTGGGATGACCCTCCCTGGAGGCATCAACGGGTCTTCCTCCCTCCCTCTGGATTTTCTCATTTTGAGTTCTCAAACTGAGGGCAAGGGGCCTCTTTTGGAAAAATGGTTTCCCTGGGCCAAGGGTAGAGTCTTGCTCTGCTGTCTGTGGCCTCTCACCACAGGTCTGTGCTCCTCTTTCCCCAGGATGCCTGACCCTGATTTCACAGTCCGAGACGTCAAACTCCTAGTGGGTAAGTCGCTTGCTGTGCGTGTGGCTCAGAGATGCTGAAGCAGGGAAGGGGAAAGAGGCGCTCACCACCTGCCCGTTTAGACTTTTAAAGGCCTCTCAAAGAGAAAGTTCCCACGGGAGGGGGCAGGAGCAGGTGTGAGCTGCAACCGTTTCATTCTGGAGAGCAGGTAGGATTGCAAAGTCAGAAGAAGCTGTATCAGAGGGCGTTGGCCAGTTCACGGTTTTATGAGGCCCATTTGGACCCTGCCTCCAGCCTGGGTGTCAGCAACACAATCTTAGATCTCTCCTCTGTGTTTGTTTGTGGGTTGCCTGGTAAATACTGGGTGCTCTGTGATCCCTCATAGACTTTCAGGCTTTCGAGGGGAGTGGCCATTCCTCTTGGTTCCTCAGGGTTCTAGACAGGCCTGGGGCAGGGCTCGGAACTGTGAGCTCGGCAAATGCACACGAGCTCCTTGAGCACCTGCAGGTGGCTGATGATGTAGTGCTCTGGACGCTCGGCCAGGTAGTAGGTGGCATTTCAGATCTTACAGGCTGTCGTTCGGACAATCTATTCTTTCCAGAAAAACACACTTTGGGTACATGGTCAGAGTTGCAAGTGGATGGATAAGTTCTCTGCCCGCTTGATGGGTGCAAGAGGCAATCAAGAAGTAAACAGTGGATCAGGTGCGGTGGTTCACACCTGTAATCCCAGCACTTTAGGAGGCCGAGGCGGGCGGATCACGAGGTCAGGAGTTCAAGGCTAGCTTGAGCAATATGCTGAAACCCTGTCTTTACTAAAAATGCAAAAAATTAGGCGGGCATGGTGGCACATGCCTGTAGTCCCAGCTACTCAGGAGGCTGGGGCAGGAGAATCGCTTGAACCTGGGAGGCGGAGGTTGCAGTGAGCTGAGGTCGTGTCACTGTACTCCAGCCTGGTGACAGAGCAAGACTTGGTCTAAAAAAAAAAAAAAAAAAAAAAAAGGAAAGAAAAAAGGAAGTAAACAGTGGGCTGAGGGGCAGTGACTCATGCCTGTGGGCAGATCACTTGAGCCAGGAATTTGAGACCAGACAATAATAAGTGTTAGCAAGGATATAGGGAAACCGGACCCCCACACACTGCTTGTGGGAGTATAAAATGGCACAGCTGCTTTGGTAAACAGTCTGGCAGTTCCTCAGCAAGTTAAACACAGTTACCACGTGATCCAGCAATTCCACTCCTAAGGACATACCCAAGATAAGTGAAAATGTATGTTCGACACGAACCTGTATGTGCTAGCAGGACGTGGTGGCAGGTGCCTGTAATCCCAGCTACTCGGGAAGCTGAGGCGGAACTGCTTGAACCCGGGCGGTAGAGGTTGCAGTGAGCTGAGACTGTGCCACTGCACTCCAGCCTGAGTAACAGAGCAAGACTCTGGCTCAAAAAAAATTAAAAAAATTTAGCCGGGTATGGTGGTGTGTGCCTGTAGTCCCAGCTACTCAGGAGGCTGAGGCAGGAGAATCACTTGAACCCGGGAGGTGGAAGTTGCAGTTAGCCAGGCCAGTGAGCCAGTGCACTCCAGCCTGGGTGACAAAGCGAGACTCTTGTCTTTAAAAAAAAAAAGGAATATTTCAGAATTTAGTGGGGATGGTTATACAGCCGTCCCCTACATTGAATATACTACTAAAACCAATGACTTGCACCTTTTTTTTGGTGGGTGGGGGACAAGTTTCACTCCATCACCCAGGCTGGAGTGCAGTAGCGTGATCTCAGTTCATCACAACCTCTGCCTCCCAGGTTCAAGTGATTCTCCTGCCTCAGCCTCCTGAATAGCTGGGGCTACAGGCACACACCACCCAAATGGCTGGTATCACAGGAATGTGCCACCACACCTGGTGAATTTCGCATTTTTAGTAGAGAGGAAGTTTCACCATATTGGCCAGGGTGGTCTTGAACTCCTGACCTCAAGTGATCCGTCTGCCTCAGCCTCCCAAAAGTGCTGGAATTACAAGTGTGAGCCACTGCACCTGGACAACTTGTACATTTTTAAATGGTTAAGTGGCAAATTTTATAGTATGCAAATATTACCTCAATTTTTTAAATGTGACCACATGTGGTGGTTCAAGACCAGCCTGGGCAACATAGCAAGACCCCATCTCTACAAAAATAAGTAAATAATGCAGGCTGGGCGTGGTGGCTCACACCTGTAGTCCTAGCACTTTGGGAAGCCGAAGTGGGAGGATCGCTTGAGGCCAGGAGTTCAAGACCAGCCTGGGCAACGTGGCAAAACCTTGTCTCTACAACAGACGCAAAAATGGTCAGGTGCAGTGGCTCACGCCTATAATCCCAGCACTTTTGGGAGGCCGAGGTGGGTGGATCACCTGAGGTCAGGAGTTTGAGACCAGCCTGGCCAACATGGTGAAACCCCATCTCTACTAAAAATACAAAATATTAGCCAGGCATGATGCTGGGCCCCTGTAATCCCAGCTACTCAGGAGGCTGAGGCAGGAGAATTGCTTGAATCCGGGAGGTGGAGGTTGCAGTGAGCAGAGATCAGACATTACACTCCAGCCTGGGCGACAAGAGCAAAACTCGGCCTCAAAAAACATAAAAACAAAAACACAAAAATTAGCTGGGCTTGTGGCAGGTGTCCATAGTCCCAGCTACCTGGTAGCTTAGGTGGGAGATCACTGGAGCCTAGGAGTTTGAGGCTGTCGTGAGCCAGGATCACGCCACTGCTCTCCACCACACTCTGTCAGGGCAGCAGAGCGAGATCTTGTCTCAAATAAAAGAAAAAAAAAAGAAAAGAGGGCAGTAGAGGTGGCCGACACCTGTAATCCCAGCACTTTGGGAGGCTGAGGTGGGCAGATCACGAGGTCAAGAGATCGAGACCATCCTGGCCAACATGGTGAAACCCGTCTCTACTAAAAATACAAAAATTAGCTGGGTGTGTTAGCGAATGCCTGTAGTCCCAGCTACTCAGGAGGCTGATGCAGGAGAATGGCTTGAACCCCGGAGGCAGAGGTTGCAGTGAGACAAGACTGTGCCACTGCACTCCAGACAGACTGCCTGTCTAAAAAAATAAAGAAAGAAAGAAGAAATAAGCATGCTTGAACCCGGGAGGCGGAGGTTGCAGTGAGCCGAGGTCATGCCACGGCACTCCAGCCTGGCGACAGAGCAAGACTCAGTCTCAAAAAAAGAAAAAAGAAAGCAGGAACAGCCTCCAGCCCCCTCTCCCTTGGCATTTCTGTGACGATCAAGTGGAGTGATGAATGTTAAAGTGCTCTGCAGAGGGACAGCTGCTCTGAACTGGGAGGAGGCCCCGACTGCAGTTGGCATGGGAAATTATGATGCCCATTTTGGTCTTTGAGTTGCACATAGGCTTTCGGAGAGGGTGATGGGGCACATTTGTTGTAAGTGACCTAAGTGCAAATGTAACTCTAGCTGTCATAAGCAGAAGAGAATTCACTGGCTTGGGTATAGGTTCAGGGTGTACCTCCAGGCACATTGATGTCTGGATGCTCCAACGTGGTCTTGAGAAGTTGACTCTGTTTCTCTTTCTGCTTCCCGCTTCAACTCCCTCTTTCCGCTTCATTCTTTTTTGTTTTTAAAGACGTTTATTTGGGAATAGAGCATTACAATGGTAATATGCATGCTATAATAAACGATGTGTGTATTCAGGGAGGTAACGGAAGACAAACTTTTTTTTTTTTTTTTGAGATGCAGTCTTGCTGTTGTGGCCTAGGCTGGAGTGCAGTGGTACGATCTCTGCTCACTGCAACCTCTGTCTCCCGGGTTCAAGTGATTCTCCTGCCTCAGCCTCCTTAGTAGCTGGGATACAGGTGTCTGCCACCATGCCCTGCTAACATTTTATTTTATTTTAGTAGTGACAGGGTTTCGCCATGTTGGCCAGGCAGGTCTCAAACTCCTGACCTTGTGATCTGCCCACCTCAGCCTCCCACAGTGCTGAGATGACAGGCGTGAACAACTGCACCTGGCTGTCCGCTTCATTCTTGGCAGGCTTCTCCCCATGGGAGAGTAAGGAGGGTGGGTGAAGAAGGAGCCCACGGCAGCTTCAGACATCTATCCTGCCAGCTCAGAGTCCTTCCCAAACCCTCGGTCGTTCCCTTAAGTGTCTCTGGATTGGCCCTGACAGGCTTAGCACAGCCTTGGGCCAGACCGGAGCTGCTGGCTGGGGTCAGCCCAGCACAACCACGTGGACTGAAAGTGGGGAAGCAGTGATTCTCCAGGGTTGCTGGGTGACATAAACACAGCCCTAACAGACTTGACAAGTTCTGCTGTGGAGGGCAGTGTGTGGGGAAGGCTGGGCCAGTCTTCCCAGTCACTGCGGGGTCACAGCCTCTGTCTTCCACTGTCTTGCCTTGCATCATGGCGGGTGGCTGTTTGAGAAACGGACTTGTGCACCACCAGGTGTTCAGGCCACAACTTGGGGCTGCAGCCTCTTCTCTAATGTCCTAAAATCACGCTTTTCTCTATCAGCAGTCTGTTCCAAGCTCCAAGCCATTTTTTTTTTTTTAACAAAAGGCAGTTTCCATTTCTGTAACGCTGTACCCTTAAAAAAAAACCCATTCATTGAAGTATAATATACATACCAAAAAGTTCACATATGGTAAGCACATAGCTTGATTAATTTTAACAAACAGAACACATCAGAGTAACCAGTACCCAGAACCCACTGT
The DNA here is from genome assembly GCF_009761245.1 of Sapajus apella. NCBI lineage: Eukaryota > Metazoa > Chordata > Mammalia > Primates > Cebidae > Sapajus > Sapajus apella. The sequence continues at coordinate 79,843,286 of NW_022436942.1, read as the reverse complement.
GTCTGCTTGTCCAGTCTCTGCCCGCCACTGCTGGTGAACCTGACTTCTAGCTGCATGGATAAGTTTCACCTGTTTTCACACTTTATGCCAGTGAAATTGTGGAGGATGTCTTCTTTAGTTTTTGGCTTCTTTTGCTCAATTTTGTGGTTATACAATTCATCCATATTGTTTCTCATGTGTAGTTGTAGATTTCTTTTTGTTTTTTTGTTTGTACGTGTGTGTGTGTGTTTTTTTTTTTTTTTTTTTTTTTTTTTTTTGAGACGGAATCTCACTCTGTTTCCCAGGCTGTAGTACAATGGCGTGATTTCAGCTCACTGCAACCTCTGCCTCCCGGGTTCAGACTATTCTCCTGCCTCAGCCTCCTGAGTTGCTGGGATTACAGGCACGCGGCACCATACGCAGCTAATTTTTGGTATTTTTAGTAGAGACAAGCTTTTACCATGTTGGCCAGGCTGGTCTCAAACTCCTGATCTTGGGTGATCGACCTGCCTCGGCCTCCCAAATTGTTGGGATTATAGATGTGAGCCACCTCGCCCAGCCTTATTATAATTATTATTATTATTATTATTATTATTATTATTTTTTGAGACGGAGTTTCACTCATGTTACCCAGGCTGGAGTGCAATGGCGCGATCTCGGCTCACCGCAACCTCCGCCTCCTGGGTTCAGGCAATTCTCCTGCCTCAGCCTCCTGAGTAGCTGGGATTACAGGCATGCACCACCATGCCCAGCTAATTTTTTGTATTTTTAGTAGAGACGGGGTTTCATCATGTTGACCAGGATGGTCTCGATCTCTTGACCTCGTGATCCACCCGCCTCGGCCTCCCAAAGTGCTGGGATTACAGGCGTGAGCCACCGCGCCCGGCATAATTATTATTTTTTGAGACAAGCTCTTGCAGCCTTGAACTCCCAGGCTCAAGCAGTCATTCCACTTCAGAATCCCAAATAACTGGGACCACAGGCGCATGCCTGGCTAATTTGGGATTTATTTTTATTGCTATATAGTTTTCCACTATGTGACTATTTTACAATCTATTCTACTGTTGATGGTCACTTGGGTAGCCGTCAGTCTAAGGGTTATCTGTAGAGTGCTGCTATGAACATTCTAGAACATGACTTTTGGTGAACACATGGATGCACTGTGTTGGTGATATACCTATGAGTGGAATTGCTTGGGGCGTTCAGTGTGCCTGTGTGTTCAATTTTTGTCACTACTGTCAAATATTTGTCCCGGTACTGGCTGTACCGCGTCCTCACCAAGAATTGGTGTTTTCTTCTTATTAGAACCGTGCTCCCATGCCAGTGGAAGTTGTATCTCATTGAGGTTTGCGTTGGCTTTTCTCTAATGACTAATGAAGTTGAGCTGTGTTTCATATGATTTTGTTTTATTTTATTTATTTATTTTTATTTTTATTTTTTGTTTGAGACAGAATCTCGCTCTGTTGTCCAGGCTGGAGTGCAGTGGTGTGATCTTGGCTCACTGCAGCCTCCGCCTCCTGAGTAGCTGGGATTATAGGTGCATGCCACCATGCCCGGCTAAGTTTTGTGTTTTTAGTAGAGATGGGGTTTTACCATCTTGGCCAGGCTGGTCTTGAACTCCTGACCTCATGATCCACCTGTCTCGGCCTCCCAGAGTGCAGGGATTACAGGCGTGAGCTACCGTGCCTGGCAATTTTGTTTTGTTTTGAATCAGAGTCTCATTCCCATTACCCAGGCTGGAGTGTAGTGGCATGACCCTCAGCTCACTATAGCCTCAACCTCTTGGGTTCAGGTGATCCTCCCACCTCAGCCTCCTGCGTAGCTGGGACCACAGGTGCACCCCACCATGCTCAGCTAAATTTTTGTATTTTTTAGTAGAGATGGGATTTCACTATGTTGCCCAAGCTTGTCTCAAACTTCTGGGCTCAAGCAGTTCTTCCACTTCGACCTCCCAAAGTGCTGGGGTTACAGGTGTGAGCCACTGCACCTGGCCTTTGTTTTATGTTTGGATATCCTCTGAAATGTCTGATGAGGTCTTTTCTCCACTATTTTAAAGGGTTGTCCCTCATTAATTGTAAGCTGTATTTACTTGAGCTGCCATAACTAAGTACCACAGGTGGGGGTTTCAACAACAATTTACTTGCTTAGGCTGAGTGTGGTGGCTCACGCCTATAATCACAGCACTTTGGGAGGCTGAGGTGGACGGATCACCTGAGGTCAGAAGTTTAGATCAGCCTGGCCAAAATGGCGAAACTCAATGTCTACTAAAAATAAAAAAATTAGCTAGGCACGGTGGCTCACACCTGTAATCCCAGCTACTTGGGAGGCAGTCAGGAGAATTGCTTGAATCCGGGAGGCGGAGGTTACACTGAGCAGAGATTTGCACCAGCCTGGGTGACAGAGTGAGACTGTCTCAAAAACAAAACAAAAAAAAAAAAAAAAAAAGAAAAGAAAAGAAAAAAAAAGAAAGTATTTCCTTACAATTCTGGAGGCAGGAAATCTGAGATCAAGGTGTCAGAAGGCTTGGTTTCTCTGAAGGTCTCTGCCCTTGGCTTGTAGATGGCTGTCTTCTTCCTACCTGCATGTGGTTTTCCTTTTGCATGTCCTAAACTCTTATTTTTTGTAGAGATGGGGTCTTGCTGTGTTGCCCAGGCTGGTCTCGGACTCCTGGGTTCAAGTGATCCTTGCCTTCGCAAAGTGTTGAGATTACAGGTGTGAGCCACTGTGTCCAGCCATTAAACTCTTCTTTTTTTTTGAGATGAGCTTTGCTCTTGTTGCCCAGGCTGGAGTGCAATGGTGCAATTTCGGCTCACTGCAACCTCCGTCTCCCAGGTTCAAGCAATTCTCCTGCCTCAGCCTCCCAAGTGTTGGGATTGCAGGTGTGAGCCACTGCGCCTGGCAACTCTTCTTATAAGGACACTAGTCATATCAGATGAGGGTTCACCCTAAAGATGTCATTTTCACATAATTACTTTTTTTGTTCGAGACGGAGTCTCACTCTGTCGCCCAGGCTGGCATGCAGTGGTGCCATCTCGTCTCACTGCAACCTCTGCCTCCCTGGTTCAAGTGATTCCCCTGCCTCAGCCTCCTGATTAGCTGGGACTACAGGCGTCTACCACCATGCCTGGCTAATTTTTTGTATTTTATTCTAGACAGGGTTTCACCATGTTGGCTGGAATGGTCTCAATCTCCCAATCTTGTGATCTGCCCATCTCTGCCTCCCAAAGTGCAGGGATTACAGGTGTGAGCCACTGCACCTGGCCTTAATTACCTTTTTAAACACCCTATCTCCAAATATGGTTATATTCTGAGGTGCTGGGGGGTTAGGATTTCAATATATTAATATATATATTTTATAGGCAGACACGATTCAGACTATAACATAAGAGTCCTTTAGATATTCTGGATGTGAGTCTTTTGTCAGATATATATATATATATATATATTTCTAGGCCAGGAATGGTGGCCCACACCTGTAATCCCAGTACTTTATGAAGCCAAGGTGAGCAGATGACCTGAGGTCAGGAGTTCCAGACGAGCCTGGCCAACATGGTGAAAACTCCTCTCTACTAAAAATATAAAAATTAGCTGAGGGTGGTGGTGGGCCCCTGTAGTCCCAGCTACTCGGAAGGCTGATGCAGGAGAATCACTTGAACCCAGGAGGCGGAGGTCGCAGTGAGCTGAGATTGCGCCATTGCATTTCTGAATAGCTGGAATTACTGGTGCATGCCACCACGCCCAGCTAATTTTTATTTATTTATTTATTTATGAGACAGAATTTCACTCTCATTGCCTAGGCTGGAGCATCCAGCCTAGAAATTCTTAATTTTAATACAGACTATTTAGCTCTGCTTGGTGCATTAATTCTTTTTGTGTCTTGCTTAAGAAATTTTTGCCTACTCTAAGGTCATGAAGATATTCAGATGTTTTTCTCAAAAAGCCTTATTGTTTGAACTATCACATTTGGATCTATAGTTCATCTGGAATAGATTTTTTGATTTGGTGGAATATGAGATCAAGGTCCCCCCTTTTTTTACATATGGATGTCCAGTTGACCCAGCACTATTATTATTATTATTATTAAAAAAAATCCTGGCTGGGTGCTGTGGCTCATGCCTGTAGTCCCAGCACTTTGGGAGGTCAAGGTGGGTGGATCACCTAAGGTCAGGAGTTTGAGACCAGCCTGACCAACATGGGGAAACCCTGTCTCTACTAAAAATACAAAAATTAGCCGGGCTTGGTGGGTGATGCCTGTAATCCCAGGTACTGGGGAGGCTGAGGCAGGAGAATCACTTGAACCCAGGAGGCGGAGGTTGCAGTGAGCCAAGATCACGCCATTGCACTCCAGCCTGGGCGACAGAGGGAGACCCCATCTCAAAAAAAAAAAGATTGCATTCTCAGTCCAGGCATGGTGGCTTAAGCCTATAATACCAGCACTTTGGGAGGCCTAGGAGGGAGGATTGCTTAAGTCTGGGAGTTTGAGACCAGCCTGGGCAACATGATGAAACCCCATCTTTAGAAAAAAAACAAAAATTAGCAGTAGGTGATGGTGCGCACCTGTAATCCCAGCTACTCGTAAGGCTGAGGCAGGAGAATTGCTTGAATCCCAGAGGTGGAGCTGCAGTGTGCCGAGATCATGCCACTGCACTCCAGCCTGGGCCACAGAGAGGGATCCTGTCTCTAAAGAATAAGTAGGCCGGGCGCGATGGCTCAAGCCTGTGATCCTAGCACTTTGGGAGGTCGAGGCGTGTGGATCACGAGGTCAAGAGGTCGAGACCATCCTGGTCAACATGGTGAAACCCCGTCTCTACTAAAACTACAAAAAATTAGCTGGGCATGGTGGCGCATGTCTGTAGTTCCAGCTACTCAGGAGGCTGAGGCAGGAGAACTGCCTGAACCCAGGAGGCGGATGTTGCGGTGAGCCGAGATAGCGCCATTGCACTCCAGCCTGGGTAACAAGAGTGAAACTCCGTCTCAAAAAAAAAAAAAAAAAAAAAAGAATAAGTAAAAGAAAAAGATTGCCTTCTCATGTGACCCTTTGTGTTTCCATATGAATCTTAAAATCACCTTGTCAATATTTCTTTAAAGGTTGCTGTAATTTTGATTGGCATCTTGTCGATTCTGTGGATCAACTGGGGAAATTTCTTATCATACTGAGTTTTCTATTCAGTGAACATGGCATATTGTTCCTTTGATATGTAGGGTTTTTGTAGAAGATTTGCATTTCCTCTTAGATTTATTCATAGGAATTTGATTTTTGGGGGGTTGCTCTTTTAAGTAATTATACCATTTATTAATAATATAATATCAGTTTTATTTATTCTTTCCAATCGATATGCCTTTTAATATATTTCCTTGTGTTGTTGCCCTGGCTGGGACCTCCACAGTATACTCTTTGTTGTAGGGGTCCTGCTCTGTGGCCCAGGCTGGAGTCCAGTTGTGTGACGGTAGCTCACTGCTGCATCTGCCTCCTGGTCTCAAGTGATTCTCCTACCTCAGCCTCCCAAGTAGCTTGGGACTACAGGTGCGCCACCATGCCCAGATCATTTTTTTTTTTTTTTTGAGACTGAATTTCACTCTTGTTGCCCAGGCTGGAGTACAGTGGTACTATCTCAGCTCACTGCTACCTCCGCCTCCCGGGTTCAAGTGATTCTCCTGTCTCAGCCTCCCAACTTGCTGGGACTACAGGTGTGTACCACCACGCCCAGCTAATTTTTGTATTTTTAGTAGAGACGGGGTTTCACCATGTTGGCCAGAGTGGTCTTGATCTCTGGACCTTGTGATCCGCCCACCTTGGCCTCCCAAAGTGCTGGCATTGCAGGTGCGAGCCCCCACACCTGGCAACCAGATCATTTTTAAATGTTTTCTAAAGGCAGGATTTCCTTATGTTGCCTATGCTTGTCTTTTTTTATTTTTCCCCCGAGACGGAGTCTCACTCAGTTGCCCAGGCTGGAGTGCAGTGATATGATCTCGGCTCACTGCAACCTCCGCCTCCCAGGCTCAAGCAATTCTCCTGCCTCAGCCTCCTGAGTAGCTGGAATTACAGGTGCACACCACCATACCCAGCTAATTTTTGTATTTTTAGTAGAGATGGGGTTTTACCATGTTGGCCAGGCTGGTCTTGAACTCCCGACCTCAGGTGATCTGCCTGCCCTCCTCCGTCTCCCAGAGTACTGGGATTTACAAGCAAGAGCCACCATGCCCAGCCTTTGCTTTGCTTTTCATCCAGCCTGCAGCTAAAGATCACAAACTGTGTTTTTTTGTTGTTTCTTTTATCTCCTTCATTCTAAAGCACTTCCTGAGTCTTTGTGTTTCTTTTTACCTTTAGGGACTTAAACTTTCTTTTAAAAAATGGAAACAGTCTCAATTTGTTTCCCAGGCTTTTCTCAAACTCTTAGGCTCAAGTGATCCTCTTGCCTCAGCCTCCCAAGTAGCTGGGGTTACAGCGTGATCCACCACGCCTGGCATGACTTGAACATTTTTGAAGTCACCAGTCCAGTTATTTTCCGGAGGTCCTTTGATGGAGGTTTGATTGCTTTCCTGTGACTCTGTTCAGGTTACACGTTTGGCAGGAAGATTTCATAGGTGATGCTGTGTCATTCTTAGTGTGTGACATTAGGGGTACATGCTGTCACTGGACCCCATCATCAGTGCCCAGTAATGATCGAGTCTGATTACTTTGTCATAGTCGTTGTCCATTAGATCTGTCCTTTGTACCCTTTTCAGTTTGTAACGAATACATAATCTGTGTGGAGGTACTTGGGGTCTATGAATGTCCCGTTCCTCAACAATCTTTGCCCTATGGATTTAAAATATGTTGATTCTTGCCAGATTAAGTTATTATGATGGTGGATGCCAAAGAATGTTGTTCTGTTTTTGGAGGAATTGGGCCTGGGGAACTTTCTTTTTTCTTTTTCTTTTTTTCTGAGATGGAGTCTTGCTTTGTCATCCAGGCTGGAGTACAGTGGCACAATTATAGCTTACTGCAGATTTGACCTCCTGTGTTCAAGTGATCCTCCTGCCTCAGCCTTCCTATCAGCTGGGCCTGTGGTATGCATGGCTAATTGCTTTTATTTTTTATTTTTTGTAGAGATGAGTCTCACTATGCTGCCCATGCTGCTTGCAAACTCATGGAAGCAAGTGATCCACCCACCTTAGCCTTCCAAGTAGCTGGGATTATAATCAGCCATTGCGCCAGAGCCTGCTTATTACGCCTTTTTTTTTTTTTTTTTTTGAGACGGAGTTTTGCTCTTGTTACCCAGGCTGGAGTGCAATGGTGTGATCTCGGCTCACCGCAACCTCCGCCTCCTGGGTTCAGGCAGTTCTCTTGCCTCAGTCTCCTGAGTAGCTGGGATTTTTTTTTTTTTTTTTGAGATGAGTCTCGCTCTATCTCTGGGCTGGAGTGCAGTGCCGTGATCCCGGCTCACTGCAACTTCTGTTTTCCGGTTTCAAGCAATTCTGCCTCAGCCTCCTGAGTAGCTGGGACTACAGGTACGCACCACCATGCCTGGCTAATTTTTTGTATTTTTAGTAGAGACGGGGTTTCACCATGTTGGCCAGCATGGTCTCGTTCTCTTGACCTCGTGATCTGCCCGCCTCAGCCTCCCAAAGTGCTGGGATTACAGGCGTGAGCCACTGAGCCTGGCCATATTATGTCTTTATTGGATTTCCCTCTAATGAGAGAATCCAAGCCAACTGATGCTTTCTTTGGCCCTTTTCTTGAATCTTCATGACAACTGACTTCATTTGGTATTCATGCAATTATACTAATAATCACTGATCTTTTATCAAATAGGTACCACAGTGCTTCACTTTGTTCTCCTTAATAGTCATGTGAATTAGGTGTTATGTTCAGTTTTCCAGGTGGGGCATTTGAGGCTTGGAGGGATTGAACCTAATTCAATAGTCATATGAATTAGGTGTTATGTTAGGTTCAATTTTCCAGGTGGGATATTTCCAGGAGGGATTGAACCTCATAGCTGGTAGGCAGCGGAGCCAGGACTGCACCTGGTCCTGGGTGTCTTCAAAGCCCGTGTTACTACCTGCTTTTCCTCCTCCTCTTCCACACTTTCTTCCTTTACAGATTCACTGGGTGTCGGTGTTGTGTCTGGCCTGGTGCTAGTCACAAGCTGTGGGTCTTGCCCTTGATGGGCTGTGTTTTGGAGAAAAACTAAGCTCTTGGCTGGGTGCGGTGGCTCATGCTTATAATCCCAGCACTGTGGGAGGCCGAGGCAGGCGGATCATGAGGTCAAGAGATTGAGACCATCCTGGCCAACATGGTGAAACTCTGTCTCTACTAAAAATGCAAAAATTAGCTGGGTATGGTGGTGCATGCCTGTAGTTCCAGCTACTCGCGAGATTGAGGCAGGAGAATCACTTGAACCCAAGTGGCCAAGATTACAGTGAGCTGAGACTGGGCCACTGTACTCCAGCCTGGGCAACAGAGTGAGACTCTGTCTCAAAAAAAAAAAGAAAAACTAAGTTCTCATCCCTTGGAAATCAAAGGTGGGTGACTTGTTCCCCCCCAGACCCTTTTTTTTTTTTTTTTGAGATGGAGTCTCACTCTGTTGCCCAGGCTAGAGTGCAGTGGCACCATCTTGGCTCACTGCAACCTCCACCTCGCAGGTTCAAGCAATCCTCCTGCCTCGGACCCTCAGTAGCTGGGATTACAGGCACGTGCCACCATGCCACCATGCCCACCATTTGTGTTTTTAGTAGAGATGAGGTTTCGCCGTGTTGGCCAGGCTAGTCTCGAACTCTTGACCTCAGGTGATGCACCCATCTCAGCCTCCCAACGTGCCAGGATTACAGTCGTGAGCCACTGTGCTGGCCAGACTTTTTAAAAGTTGGTTTAAAATCATAGACTTTTTCCGTTTTAAGCTCTTGAAGGAGTCTTAGAGTTCTTCCAGTCCTGCTTTCCCGTTTCACAAATGGGAAAAACTGAGACCTGGAGACAAATGATTTTTGAGTTGCTCAAATAGTGCTTGGCACAGCAGAGTCACATGTGGGTTTGAATTTCAGTGACTGGCAGAACACAATGCTTCCAATAGACCCCCAGAAGAAAATCTGCTTGGGGGGGTGGGTATAGATTGGTGTGGTTCTAGGCACATTGAGTTGGATCTCAGAAGAGAGGTCAAGGCCAGACTGGCAGGCAGGGGAGGCATTTAACTGCCAGGACAGATAGAAATGCAGGGAGTGGGCCGGGTGCAGTGGCTCACACCTGTGATCCCAGTGCTTTGGGATGCAGAGGCGGGCGGATCACTTGAGCTGAGGCCTCAAGGCCGGAAACGGTGGGATTTGAATCTGTGGCCAGTGCCCTTGCTAATCAGTGCTGCCTCGGTGACATGGATGAGGAACAAAATACAAAACCACTCCAGAAATGTGAGGATGCTGGAGAAGGTTCCAGAACTGTGATGTGAAATGGTTCTGTGTGCGCTCAGCAGAGTGGGGATCCAGGGAGTTTGGGGTCACGCCTGTGTATCACATTAGCCTTCAAGACGCCTTTTAGCAGCCTTGTCCTGGCCCCGAGCCTGCAGCTCTTGGAGCTGATGGGTGGAGCCTTCAAAACCGGGGCCACGGGGCCATGGATTAATTTCTGCAGCTGGAACCTGTTCTGCCTCCTCTGCCCAGGAGCCAGAGCACCCACCGATCACAGACACGAGCCTGTAGGGAGGGAGGGGAGGGAGGAGAGGGAGGGAAGCTGCTGGCCTGCTTAGGAACCCCAGGCGCTGCTCCACATGGAAAATTTCTCCTGTAACCCACTGACTTCAGGAGCGCAAGAGCCCCAGGAGTGTGGATCCTGCTCCTAAAAGCTTGGAGGGCTGCATTCCATTGTTGGTACTGATCTGTCCCCTCCGTCCCTTTGGGCCACCTGCCTCCCCAGTGCCGAACCTCTTAGAGACTCAGCCCATATCCTCGGTTCCCTTTTCCCTGTGACAGATCAGACTGGGAAACTGGAGTGCTCATTCTTCATATCTTAGCTCAGGCCAAAAGGGACTGGCGGCCTCCGGGTGTCCCCAGTGACCCCCCTGGACAGACCTCTTCATCTCTTCCTCCAGCCCCACTGCTAGTACCCACTGTACATTTAAGGGAAGTGATCTGAGTATTCAGGAACTTAAACTGAGTGCGTAGCCCCAGGAAAGGACCTAAGAATGCCCCAGCCCAGTGGATTTCAAAGGGAAACTCCAGGAATCTAGTTCTGAATCCTGAGCCCCCCACACCCACCTCCGGCATCAGCGTGGTGCTTGTTTTGTTTTTATTTATGTATATTTGGCTCTCATCAAAGCTTCTGTTTGAAGAAAGATTTCTGTGGTGAAGGAAAGAAGAAGTATAAAGTCAGTTTCTTGCTGCCTTTACACACAAAGCGACTGAGGCCCGAAAATGATCAGTCCAGGCTGGGTAAGGTGGCTCATGCCTGTCATCCCAGTGCTTTGGGAAGCTGAGGCAGTAGGATCACTTGAGGCCGGGAGTTTGAGACCAGCCTGGGTAACAGAGCGAAACCCTGTCACTGCAAAAGAAAAAAAAAAGCCAGGCCTGGTGACTCCTGTCTGTAGTCCCAGCTATAGCCTCCTTGGGAAGCAGAGTGGGAGGATCGCTTGAGCTCAAGAGGTCGAGACTGCTGGGGACCACGGTGGCACCACTGCACTCCAGCCTGGGGGATAGAGTGAGCCATCTCATAAATAAAAACTAACTAACTCCTTAAAATTATTAAATGTCCATTTTCATTGATCAAATTTCTAGTTTTTTCATATATATTATATCATAGATGTTACTCCTTTTATTTATTTTGACAGTTGTATGAATCAGAATATAAATGAGGTCCATACATTATGATTGGTTGAGATGCTTTTTTTTTTCCTTTTTTTGAGACGGAGTCTCACAGTGTTGCCCAGGCTGGAGTTGCAGTGGCACGATCTCGGCTCACTGAAATCTCCGCCTCCTGGGTTCAAGTGATTCTTCTGCCTCAGCCTCCTGAGTAGCTGGGACTATAGGTGTACACCACCATGCTTGGCTAATTTTTGTATTTTTAGGAGAGACGAGGTTTCACCATGTTAGCCAGGCTGGTCTCAAACACCTGACCTCAGGCAATCCACCCCCCTTGGCCTCCCAAAGTGCTGGGATTACAGGTGTGAGCCACTGGGCCTGGCTGAGCCACCGCATCTGGCCAGGTTGAGATGCATTTTAAGTCTCCTTCACTCTCTGGATTCTCCCTGTGTCTCCTTCAGCTCTTCTGTGTTGTTTGAGGAGGTGACCTGTTGCATTGTTGACCTGCAGAGTTTTCCGTTGCGTGGAGTTTTCCAGTGCCATACTCTTGGAGCTAACATGTTCCTCCTTTCTCTGTAGTTCTGTAAACTGGTAGTTCTGTAAACTGTAAACAGGGGTGGTGGCTCATGCCTGTAATCCCAGCACTTAGGGAGAGGCCAAGGCGGGCAGATCACCTGAGGTCAGGAGTTTGAGACTAGCCTGGACAACATGTCGAAACCCCGTCTACTAAAAATACAAAAAAACTAGCTGGACGTGGTGGCTGGCACCTGTAATCCCAGCTCCTCAGGAGGCTGAGGCAAGAAAATTTCTCGAACCTGGGAGTGCGAGCTTGCAGTGAGCCGAGATTGAGCTGTTGCACTCCAGTCTGAGCAACAGAGCGAGACTCCGTCTCAAAAAACCAAAAACAAAAACTGGTAGTTGGATGTAGATGGTTGACCGGATTCAGGGTATCTCCCCTGCTACTGCATATTCTTCATTCATTCATTCATTCCTGGTTTCTGGCAGGACCGCTTCATTGTTGGTGCTTCATTCTTCCATCAGGAGGCACGTGATGTTGGCTCCTCTCTCTCTCTCTGTCTCTCATTCTCTCTCTGTAATGTCCAAAGCCATTGGTGCTCGACATCTAGCTCCTTTAGTTCATCAGGGGTGCAATGTGATGGTGGCCTAATTTTGTCATTTATTTGTCACTTATTGGCTGGAATTTATTAGGTTGGAGCACAACTAATTGCGGTTTTTGCCATTACTTACTTTTTTTTTTTTTTTTTGCTATTACTTTCTTTCTTTCTTTTTTTTTTTTTTTTGAGACAGAGTCTTGCTCTGTCACCCGGGCTGGAGTGCAGTGGTAGGATCTTGGCTCATTGCAACCTCCACCTCCTGGGCTCCAGCAGTTTTCATGCCTTAGCCTCCTGAGCAGTGTATCACAGGCATGTGATACAACACACAGCTAATTTGTGTGTGTGTGTGTGTGTGTGTGTGTGTTTGGTAGAGATGGGGTTTCACTATGTTGGCCAGACTGATCTTGAACTCGTGACCTCAGGTGATTTGCCGACCTTGGCTTCCCAAAGTGCAGGGATTACAGGTGTGAGTCACCGTGCCCAGCCGCTACCACTTTCAACGGCAAAACTGCAATTACTTGTTCAGCGGCCTAATATCTGTGGCATGAAATGTCCCTTCATTTGTTTGGAGAGGGGACCTTCCTCTCCATGTATCAGACTTCAAAGCCAGCAGTCACCTCTGTTGCTATCACCCTGCATCCCTGGGTGGTGGTCTGTCATGTCTGTTTCTACTTCCCTGTGGGGGCTGGACCCCCGCTGTGTGGCATGAACAGGTGACCTGTGCATTTCTGCTTCTCTGGGGAGGGGAGGTCCGGGAAGCCCAGGTGCCCAGCAGAACTGACTTTCCTTCCTCCTCCCGCCCCACCCACTCCGACCCCTCCCACAGACCGTGGCTTCCATGACACCTGGGGAGCTGGAGGGAGCTCCCAGCACACCAAGGAAGCTGCTTAGAACCAAGCCTCCCAACCTCCTGCCCCTAAGACAGTCACTTGGCCTGCCCAGGCCTCGTCCCTGCACTCTCCCGCTCTGACTTCAGCCCCAGCTGCCCCCCACAGCCCTTCCCTGGTCCTAGGCAGGAATACAGCTGAGTTAAGCCACGCCCTTAAGTCCTGACACCCTTTCCTTCTTTTTTTTTTTAAATTTTTTTCGTAGAGATGGGGTTTCACCATGTTGGCCAGGTTGGTCTCGAACTGACCTCAGGTGATCCACCTGCCTTGGCTTCCCAAAGTGCTGGGATTACAGGCGTGAGCCATCATGCCCGGCCCTGACACCCTTTCATCGCAGGGCGGAACAGGCTGAGGTGTAGTCAGCGGGGACTCTGGCCTGGCCCTGGTCTGGCTGGGAGTCTTGCAACACTGCTCCCAAGTGGCATCTGTGAATCGAAAAGCTGCAAAGTACCAGAGGTCAAGAGGGTGCCTAGAAGGTGCTGGGAGGGCAGTGGTGGCAGCGGGAGGCCTGCTTATTGCTCATAAAAAGAGCCTGGGCCCTGTGGTTCATGCCTGTAATCCCAGCACTTTGGGAGGCTGAGGTGGGCAAATCACTTGAGGTCAGGAGTTCGAGACCAGCCTGGCCAACATGGCTAAACCCTGTCTCTACTAAAAATCCAGAGATTAGCTGGGTGTAGTGGTACGAGCCTGTGGTTTCAGTTACTTGGGAGGCTGAGGTAGGAGGGTCGCTCGAGCCTTGCGGAGGTGGAGGTTGCAGCGAGATGAGATTGTGCCACTACACTCCAGCTTGGGTGACAAAGTGCAACTCTGTCTAAAAAAAAAGAAAAAAGAAAAGGAAACACAGGCCCTCTGCATACATTTCTGTCCCTCTGTGTTGAGCTGTGCTGCCCAGGGCTGCTCAGGATCCACCAGGTGTCTTCCAGGTGGGGATTCATCATTTTTTTTCTGTCTTGAGACAAAGTTTCACTCTTGTTGCCCAGGCTGAAGTGCAATGGTGCGATCTCGGCTCACTGCAACCTCTGCCTTCTGGGTTTAAGCGATTCTCCTGCATCGGCCTCCCAAATACCTGGGATTACAGGCAGGTGCCACCATGCCCAGCTAATTTTTTGTATTTTTAGTACAGATGGGGTTTCTCCATGTTGGTAAGGCTGGTCTCGAACTCTTGACCTCAGGTGATCTGCCCGCCTCGGTCTCCCAGAGTGTTGGGATTACAGGTGTTAGCCACCGCGCCTGGCTGGGGGTTCATCTTTTCTGTTACACTTGTCCACCCAGAACCATTGCCAGGTCAGCTCTTTTGTCCACTCTCCATTTTTCTGTGAAGTCATATGTCCTATCCCAGACAGAACATAAAAGTAAATAACAGCCTCGTTTCTCATTTGACAAAGAGTGAGCTCCTAGCCTGCCCCAGGCCCCATTCTGGAAATCTGGGATAGAGCAGCCATCGAGACAGGCAAGGCTCCTGCCCTCATGACACTCACAGAGCAGCAGGGGCGGAAAGACAAGAAACAAGTCACCAAGAAATATAGTATTTAGGATGAAATAGTATGAGGTCAGCAGTGGGTGGCACCTTTCTGTTTGTGAAGCTACTAGGTAAACTGCGATCTCGTTATAGGAGGTGTTGGCCATGTGATCAGCTTGTACCAGGCTCTGGGACGGAGGCAAGGGGAAGGACCAACCCTCCCCTGTGTAAATATTCCACATTGATGGAGCCATATAGGCATTCCCAGTCATTCTTTCGCCAACCCTTCCATTCGTTTCCGAGGCTGCCATAACCAAGTACCACAAAGTGACTGGCTTAAAAGCATAGAAATTTATCCTCTCACACTTCTGCAGGCTGGAAGTCCAAAATCAAGGTGTCCGTAGGGCTACACTCCCCAGAAGTCTCTAGGAGAAGGTCCTTCTCTGGCTTCTGGTGGTGGCTGACATTGCTCGGTGTTCTTTGGCTGGTATCTGCGTCACTGTGATCTCTGCCTCCGTCTTCACCTGGCTGTCTTCCTTCTGTGTGTTTGTGTCCAAATTTCCTTTGTCATGGCTGGGCACGGTGGCTCATGCCTGTAATCCCAGCACTTTTAGAGGCCGGGATGGTCAGATTATCTGAGATCAGGAGTTCAAGACCAGCCTGGGCAATGTGGTAAAACCCCATTTCTCCTAAAAACGCAAAAAAAAAAAAAAAAAAAAGCCTGGAGTGGTGGCAGACACCTGTAATCCCAGCTACGTGGGAGGCTGAAGCAGGAGAATTGCTTAAACCCCGGAGGTGGAGGTTGTAGTGAGCCGAGATTGCACCACTGCACTCCTGCCTGGGCGACAGAGTAAGACTTTGTCCCCCCAAGAAAAAAATTTCCTTGTCTTATTAGGCCCACCCTCATCCCATGTGACCTGATTTTAGCTTGATCACATTAGCAAAGACTTGTTTCCAAATAAAATCCAATTCACAGATATTAGGGATTGAACATTTATTTTTGGGGAATGCAGTTCAACTCACAATACCCCTCGAAGTATGTGGGTAGCAAAGACCCATTAGCAAATTACAGGGAATGAGGTTAGGCTGC
>NW_022436942.1:79788351-79827892 GCF_009761245.1 Sapajus apella | reverse complement strand
TAGCTGGGATTACAGACACACACCACCATGCCCAGCTAATTTTTGTATTTTTAGTAGAGACGGGGTTTCACCATGTTGACCAGGATGGTCTCGATCTCTTGACCTTGTGATCCACCCGCCTCGGCCTCCCAAAGTGCTGGGATTACAGGCTTGAGCCACCGCGCCTGGCCTCTTTTTTTTTTTTAAGATAGAGTCAGGCTCTGCTGCCCAGGCTGTAGTGCAGTGGCACCATCTTGGCTCACTGCACCCTCCACCTCCTGGGTTCAAGTGATTCTCCTGCCTCAGTCTTCCTTGTAGCTGGGATTACAGGTTTGCATCACTAGATCCAGCTAAGTTTTTTTTTTTTTGAGACGGAGTCTTGCTCTGTCGCCAGGCTGGAGTGCATTGGTGTGATCTTGGCTCACTGCAACCTCCACCTCCCAGTTCAAGCGATTCCCCTGCCTCAGCCTCCCAAGTAGCTGAGACTACAAGTCCATGCCACGAAGCCTGGCTAAGTTTTTGTATTTTTAGTAGAGACGAGGTTTCACCATGTTGGCCAAGATGGTCTCAATCTCCTGACCTTGTGATTCACCTGCCTCAGCCTCCCAAAGTGCTGGGATTACAGGAGTGAGCCACCGCACCCTGCCCAATTTTTGTATTTTTAGTAGAGATGGGGTTTCACCATGTTGTCCAGGCCGATCTCAAACTCTTGACCTCAAGTGATCCACCCGTCTTGGCCTCCCAAAGTGCTGGGATTGCACGCGTGAGCCATGGTGCCCAGCTGGGTTGGGTTATTTATAAAGAAAGGTTTATTTGGCTCACAGTTCTGCAGGCTGTACAGGAAGCATGGTGCCAGCATCTGCTTCTGGTGAAGACATCAGGAGGCTTCCAGTCATGATGGAAGGTGAGGCTGAGCTGGTGTGTCACATGACCACAGGGGGAGCAAGAGAGGGAGGAGGGAGGGGCCAGAGGCTTTTAAATAACCCAGCCTGTAGCACCAGCTATTTGGGAGGCTGAGGTAGGAGGATTGCCTGAGCCCAGGAGTTTGAGGCTATGGTGAGCCGTGTTCAAGCCATTGCACTCCAGCCTAATGAGCAGAGTGAGGCTTTGTCTCAAAAAAACAAAAAATAAGCTGGGTGCAGTGGCTCATGCCTATAATCTCAGCACTTTGGGAGACTGAGGTGGTCAGATCACAAGGTCCAGAGTTCGAGACAAGCCTTACCAACATGGTGAAACCCCATCTCTACTAAAAATACAAAAAATTAGCTGGGTGTGGCGGCATGTGCTTGTAGTCCCAGCTGCTCGGGAGGCTGAGATAGGGAATTGCTTAAACCCGGGAGGTGGAGGTTGCAGTTAGCCGAGATCTCGCCCTTGCACTCTAGCCTGGGAGACAGAGTTGAGACTCCACCTCAAAAAAAAATTTTTTTTTTATTTCATGGGAACTAATTCCCACTTTACTAGTGGGAATTCACTTATCACACAAGGAGGGCACCAAGCAATTGATGAAGGATCCACCCCCGTGTCCCACACACCTCACACCAGTTCTTACCTCCAACATTGGAGTTTGGATATCTGTCCCCTCCAAATCTCAATTTCATCATGAGATTTGGAGGGGACAGATATCCAAACTCTATCACTTATTTGTATTTTTACTAAAAATTTTGGCTGGGCATGGTGGCTTCCGGCTGTAATCTCAGCACTTTGGGAGGTCGAGGTGGGCAGATAGCTTGAGCCCAGGAGTTTGAGACCAGCCTGGGCAATATGGCAAAACCCCATCCCTACAAAAAATACAAATATTAGCTGGGTGTGGTGGTGCATACCTGTAATCCCAGCTACTCTGGTGGTTTAGGCACAAGAATTGCTTGAACCTGGGAAGTGGAGGTTGGAGTGTGCTGAGATCATGCCACTGCACTCCAGCCTGGCCTAATGTTTTTATTTTTTAAGACAGAGTTTCACTCTGTCACCTGGGCTGGGGTGCAATGTCACAGTCATTGCTCACCGCAGCCTCGACCTTCCAGGCTCAAGCAATCCTCCCGAGCAGCTGGGACTACCAGTATCTGCCACCATGCCCTACTAATTTTTAAACTTTTTGTAGAGATGGAGTCTTGCCATGTTGTCCAGGCTGGTCTTGAACTCCTGGGCTCAAGTGGTCCTCCTGCCTCAGCTTCCCAGTGTTGGGGTTACAGGTGTGTCACCACACCCAGCGTATTCTTGCATTCATCAAATATTTGAGTGCCGAATTAATCCCAGATGCTCTGTTTTTTTTTTTTGGGGGGGGGTCCACATTTGGACTAAGATTGAAAATAATAACTTAAAAAGGGCAAGTATCATGATACATACAAGGTATACATTTATTTGCAAACACTCCCAGATTGTTTCCATCTCTGGGACCCTCCATTTAAAAAATATAAAAATCTGTTAACTGAGATGTAAGTCACAGAGTACACAATTCACTTCCCCTCTTTTTTTTTTTTTTTTTTTTTTTACAGGGTCTGGCTCTGTTGCCCACGCTGGAGTGCAGTGGCACGATGGGTTTACTGCAGGCTCAATCTCCCAGGGCTTAAGCAATCCTCCCACTTCAGCTGTCGGAGGAGCTGGGACCATGGGTGTGTGTCACCACGCTTGGCCATTTTTTTTTTTTTTTTTGTGGAGCTGGCATGTCACTATGTTACCCAGGCTGGTCTCAGGCTTCTGTGGTCAAGCAGTCCTCCCAGCTCTGTCTCCCAAAGTGTTGGGATTACAGGTGTGAGCCACCGCGCCTAGCCACAATTCACTTGTTTTTAGTATACAGTATTCACAGAGTTGTGCAACCATTATGAAAGTCAATTTTAGAACTTTTTCATCATTCCCCAGCAGAACCCCTAACCCATTAGCATCTTGAATATGGTATAGGGACCTAAGCAGTACATTCTTTTTAAGTGGCTGTGACGCTGGGCAAAGTCCCTAAGCGTTCCACCTCCTCACATTCCCCACCTGTAGTTACAGATGAAACTGACCGACCAAGTAGGTACGTACTCCACGTGAGTGTGAAGCTCATGAACTCAGTTATGTCTCAGGACAGCTCCTGGGGGGAGCTATTTTTTCCCCATGTTATAGAGGAAGAAACTGATTCCCAGAGAAGCCAAGAGCCCAAGGCACAGGCTGGAGGCTCCCCTGGGAACTGAACCCTCTAGGTTTTAACTGTGTGAGGGCGGGGGTAGTTGAGGTTGGCCTTTAATGCTCTTTAGCCTGCTTGCTACATGCTCAGCAGACCCCCTTGCACAGGGAGCTTTGCATAGATGATCTTGAGCAAGATTAGAGAGGAGGGGGGTGGAAGTGGGAGGCTGGCCACAGAGGGACGACGGCACGGGGGTTGTAACAGCAGGGTTTCTGCCAGGTGGGCCTCCTGGAAAATCTTAGTGGAGTCCACCTATTCCAGGCACCTGGGTAAGGAAGGCGCTGGCCCCCCTCAAGATCAAGGCCAGAATATCCAGCGAAGAACGGGGACGCCCCCTGGTGGACAAAAGCTGTTCTCCCCTGGATAAGCGGCTTCACCGGATCCCTGGGGAGGGGACCTGGCCACTGGTCTGGTCTGGGTGGTCTGGGATTTTTATTTTATTTTTTTAATTAAGACAGAGTCTCGGCTGGGCATGATGGCTCATGCCTGTAATCCCAGCACTTTGGGAGGATGAGGTGGGTGGATCACGAGGTCAAGAGATTGAGACCATTCTGGGCGACATGGTGAAACCCTGTATCTACTAAAAATACAAAAAAGTAGCTGGTCGTGGTGGTGAATGCCTGTAATCCCAGCTACTTGGGAGGCTGAGGCAGGAGAATCGCTTGAATCTGGGAGGTGGAGGCTGTAGTGAGCTGAGAACGTGCCATTGCACTCCAGCCTGGGCAACAAGAGCAAAACTCCGTCTCAAAAAAGAAAAAAGAGTCTCACCCTGTCACCTAGCCTGGAGTGCAGTGGCATGACTTCGGCTCACTGTAATCTCCACCTCTTGGTAATCCTTCCTTCCTTTCTTCCCTCCCTTCCCTCCCTTCCCTCCCTTCCTTCCCTTCTTTCCCTTCCTTCCCTCCCTTCCCTCTTTCAGAATGGGGCAGCCTGGACAACACAGTGAAACCCTATCGTGCTTGGCATTGTGGCTCATGCCTGTAATCCCAGCACTTTGGGAGGCTGAGGCAGGCAGATTACCTGAGATCTTCCACCTCCTAGGCTGGCCAACATGGTGAAACCCTGTCTCTTCTAAATATACAAAAATGAGGCGGACATGGTGGTACATGCCTTTGAGCTGAGATGGTGCCATTATACTCCAACTTGGGTGACAAACTGAGACTTCGTCTCAAAAAAAAAAAAAAAGACAAGTAAAACCCTGTCTCTACAAAAAATAAAAACCTAGTTGGATGCGGTGGTGCCCACCTGTGGTCCCAGCTATTTGGGAGGCTGAGGCTGGAGGATCTCTTGAGCCTGGGAAGTTGAGGCTGCAGTGAGCCATGATCATGCCATTGTGCTCTAGCCTGGGTGACAGAGGGAGACCTTGTCTCAAAAAAGAAACAAAAAAGGGCATGGAATCTTGCTGTGCTGCCCAGGCTGGTCTCAGACTCCTAGGCTCAAGCACCATCCTCCCACCTCTGCTTTTCTAAGTTCTAGGATTACACAGGGTTCGTGTTACTTTTCAGTTCCTACCACACGAGAGGCTCTGTTTATTCAGTCAACAAATATTGACCATGGGCCTATTATGGGGCAGGTTCAGTGAACAGATGAGACTATTACCCAGATCAACATCTAAGCTCCATGAGAGTTTCATCTAGTTCAAGGGCCAGCAAACTTTCTCTGTTAAGTGCCAGAGAGTAAATACTTCAGGGTTTTCAGGACATTCGGTCAGTGTGGCAACTGCTTAGCTCTGCCTTTGTAGCACGGAGCCACCCTATACAATATGAGAACCAATGAGTGCGGCTGTGCGCCAGGAAAACTTTGTAAATGGACCTGAGAATTTAAGTTTCATATAGTTTTCATATCACAAAATAGTATTATTCTTTCGACTTTTCCCTCTCTGTGAAAAAAAGTGGAAAACCCCTCAAAACTTACAGCTCTTGGTAGGAAAAAGAAAATTGAGGCTGGGTGCCGTGGGTCATGCCTGTAATCCCAGCACTTTGGGAGGCTGAGGTGGGCGGAGCCTGTAATCCCAGCACTTTGGGAGGCTGAGGTGGATGGATGACTTGAGGTCAGGAGTTCAAGACCAGCCTGACCAACATGGTGAAACAGTCTCTACTATAAATATAAAATTTAGTCAGATATGGTGGTACATACCTGTAATCCCAGCTACTCTGCAGGCTGAGGCAGGAGAATTGTTTGAACTCAGGAGGCAGAGGTTGCAGTGACCCGAGATCGCACCACTGTGCTCCAGCCTGGGTGACAGAGTAAAAAAAATAGTAAAAGAATTATTAACTCTGGGTCACACAAGGATAGGCAGCAGGCTGGATGCGGGCCTTGGGCTGTCATCATTTGCTGGCCTTTGGTTGGTTTAACCTGTAACCTGTTGAGGTGGCTGTGAACAAAGGTGGTCCCTGGCTTCTTGGGGGTTTTCCTGTTTGTTTGTATATTTCTTTTCTTTTCCTTTTTTCTTTTTTGGGAAAGAGATCAGGGCTGGTTGCAGTGGCTGAAGCTTGTAATCCCAGCATTTTGGGAAGCCAAGGTGGGCGAACCACTTGAGGTCAGGAGTTCGAGACCAGCCTGGCCAACATGGGAAAACCCTGTCTCTACTGAAAGTACCAAAATTAGTCAGGCATGGTGTCCTGCACCTATAATCCCAGCTACTCAAGGGGCCGAGGCAGGAGAATCACTTGAACCCAGGGGGTGGAGGTTGCAGTGAGCCAAGATCATGCCACTGCACTCCAGCCTGGACAACAGAGCAAGATCTGGCTCAAAAAAATATGAGTATAATTAAAAAAATGAATAATGAACGTTGGGTGTCCTGCCCAGCATGTGTCATATGACGTCACATATGAATGACGGCAGAACAGAACGGAACAAAGAAGTGTGAGTGTCCCCTACTCAGGAAGATGCAGCCTGTCCAGAAAGAAAGGAAGGCCCTCTGCACTAGGAGACGGGAAGCTTCTGTGTTAGCCCTGCAGCCCCTGCCCGCTGACAAACCGTCAGCTCTCTCTGCCTTGCAGAGTGCTGGGATTACAGGCCTGAGCCACTGTGCCCGGCCAGCCTCCATTCTTGATACTTGGAATAGAGTAGCAAGCAAGACACAGACAAGACTTCTGTCCTCATAGAATAGTAGGGAAGAAAGTAGACAAATTTGCTGGCCGGGCGCGGTGGCACACGCCTGTAATCCTAGCACTTTGGGAGGCCGAGGTGAGTGGATCACCTGAGGTCAGGAGTTTAAGACCAGCCTGACCATCAATCTTTATACAAAAAAATAAATTAAAAAAGAATAAAAGGAAATTTGCTATTTAGGAACTGTGATGGGCACTAGGGAGTAACAGGAGGCCCATTCATTTGTGTGCCAGACACTGTGACAGGTCATCATCTGATTTAATCCTTACAACCAGCCCATTGGAATGGTTGGTAAGATGAAGACACAGAGGTTCATAGAAGTCCAGTAACTTTGCTGGCATCACATTCTAGGGAGGGAGACTACTAACAGCTAATTTTCTGCCGAGGTAAGTGCTACCCTAATGCTCTAAATAAACAGAAAGGCTTTGCACGTGCAGCTACGGGATTCTTCAGTAGCCTGTGGGAGCCGTTGCAGGTTTTTTGTTTGGATTTTGTCTCATTGCGTCACCCAGGCTGGAGTGCAGTGGCGTGATCTCAGCTCGGTGAAACCTCCGCCTTCTGGTTCAAGCGATTCTCCTGTCTCAGCCTCCCAAGTAGCTGGGATTACAGGGTGTGCTACCACGCCTGGCTAATTTTTTTTTGTATTTTTAGTAGAGATGGGGTTTTGTCATGTTGTCCAGGCTGGTCTTGAACTCCTGACCTCAGGTAATCCGCCTGCCTCAGCCTCCCAAAGTGCTGGGATTACAGGCGTGAGCCACTGTGCCCGGGGCATTGAAGGTTTTAAGCAGAGAGAGGAGTGCCCCTGTCGGGGTTCTGTTTTAGAAAGCTTACCTTGGCTATAGTGTTGAGGGTGGGTAGGAGGGGCTATTCCGGAGACTCCTTTAGGAAGCCTTTTTTTTTTTTTTTCTTGAGACGGAGTCTCGTTCTATAACTGAGGCTTGAGGGCAGTGGCGTGATCTTGGCTCACTGCAACCTCTGCCTCTCAGGTTCAAGTGATTCTCCTGCCTCAGCCTCCCAAAGAGCTGGGTCTACAGTCTCCCATTACCACTCCCAGCTAATCTTTATATGTTTGTTTGTTTATTTATTGAGACGGAGTTTTGCTCTTGTTGCCCAGGCTGGAGTGCAATGGTGTGATCTCAGCTTACTGCAACTTCTGCCTCCCAGTTTCAAGCGATTCTTCTGCCTCAGCCTCCCAAGAGGCTGGGATTATGGATGACCGCCACCACGCCCGGCTAATTTTTTTTTTTTTTTTTTAATTTATAGAGACGGGGTTTCACCATATTGGTCAGACTGGTCTCGAACTCCTGACCTCAGGTGATCCACCCGCCTCGGCCTCCCAAAGTGGTGGGATTACAGGCGTGAGCCATGGTGCCCGGCCCTTAATTTTGTATTTTTAGTAGAGACAGGGTTTCACCATGGTGGTCAGGCTGGTCTCGAACTTGTGACCTCAGGTGACCGGCCCTCCTTGGCCTCCCAAAGTACTGGGATTACAGGTGTGAGCCACCATGCATCTTTGTATTTTTAGTAGAGACAGGGTTTCACCATGTTGGCCAGGCTGGTTTCAAACTCCTGACCTTAGGTGATCCACCCACCTTGACCTCCCAAAGTGCTGGGATTTTGGGTGTGAACCTCTGTGCCCCGCTGCCCGGGCCCCTTTAGGACGCTCTGGAGGTCATCCTGGATTAGCATGGAGGCTGTGGTGATGCAGGGAAGCAGGTGGGTGGGAGACAGATCCAGGAAGGAAAGGTGACAGGGTGAGGTAATTGAACAGTCATGGAAGAGGGGTGATGAATGTGGGGAACGGTAGAGGAGCTGCGTTTGTTTAGCGAGGGGCTCCCATGGAGGATCTGAAGACTTAAGTCCGCAGAGCAACCCGTGTGTGGCTTCTACCCGCAGGGAGCCGACGGCTTGTGGACGTGATGGATGTGAACACCCAGAAGGGCACGGAGATGAGCATGTCCCAGTTTGTGCGATACTACGAGACGCCCGAGGCCCAGCGGGACAAGCTGTACAACGTCATCAGTCTGGAGTTCAGCCACACCAAGCTGGAGCACTTGGTCAAGCGTCCGACCGTGGTAGGTCTGGAGCCCAGGTACCCCCCCAGACCCCTTCCACCTCGTCTCCTTCCCTGTCCCCTGCCACCTGGGCTGTGCCTTGCAAAACTGCTTGTGTGGGTGTGGCTGGTTGGGCTTGGAGGCATGGGCATGACTAAGTTGGCAGCATGTTTTATAGAGACAGGGATCTTGCTATGTTGCCCAGGCTGGCCTTGAACTTCTGGGTTCAAGTGATCCTCCCACCTTAGCCTCCCAAAGTGCTTGGATTAGAGGTGTAAGCTCCCATGTCCAACCCCCAGCAACTCTTTCATCTCCTGTTGAAGGGACTCAATTTTCCCTTCTACAAAGCAGGGGTCCTGTCATCCTGCCCTTCCTTCCTCCCATGTTGAGAATATGGAGCCCACAGTCGGGGGCGGGGGTGCACCCAAGGACTCCCCAGGGAAAAGGGGTATTTGTGTCTGGCTCTGCAGTGGGGCAGTGCAGCGCTGACATTGGTCTGGCTTTCAGGTAGACCTAGTGGACTGGGTGGACAACATGTGGCCCCAGCACCTGAAGGAAAAGCAGACAGAAGCCACGAACGCCATTGCAGAGATGAAGTACCCGAAAGTAAAGAAGTAAGATTGCTTGGCTGGTGGCTGGGGCTGGGAGGGGGGACCCCCAGCCTTGGGGAGGGGGAAAGGAGCCTCCTGGCGGGAAAGAAGGCCCTGAGTGTTGCAGCGGCTCCTGTTCAGAACTGAAGGACTGCCTCTGTGGGGGCACAGCTGGGACGGGAGGGACAGGTCCTTTGTGGGTGCAGGTTGGTGCAGGGCCCCTGATCTCTGCTGTGGACCCAGCTCCCCTGGGGCTCTGTGACCTGAGGAGGAGCGATGGCAGACGTCTCTTTGCATCGGTGTGTGTCTGTGCGCAGGGCACAACTGTGTGTACGTTTGTGCACTCCCTCTGTGGGAGTGTCTGGGGAGTAGGCATTGTTGGGAGACCTGCCCACATCGGACGCTTTGGTTTTGGTGAGCGATGGGGAAAGTCCTGGTGTTCTTTCGTTCCTTGGTGTTGAGACCTGGGTGCTTGTACCCAGGAGTTCGAGATCGCACCACTGCACTCCAGCCTGCGGGACAGAGGAGACTCCGTCTCAAAAAATAAAAAAAATTAAAAAAAAAGGGAAGGAAAGGGGAAAGAGACACAGGCTGTCCCAGGCAGGGCGATCGCTCTGGGCTTTCTAGAGGAGTTGGCGCTGGCGGCTGGAATCCATTAGCATCTCTCTGCTCAGCCCTGCTGCCAGGAATGCCCCCAGGAGCTTCAAGGCTGTGAACTTTTCATTCACTCAGCCCTTAATTCAGTGCGTAGTGAGTTCGGACTGCGTGCCAGGCTTTGTGAGGGAGGCCAGCCGGCTGGCCCTTGGGCTTCTCAAGGTTTTGCTTTCAAGCTCGCTCGCTCTCTCCTTCTTTAATTACTTTGTAGGCATTTTTTCTCCCCTTCAAGCTGAAGCTCCATCCATGCCTTGGATCTGGGCTGCATCAAAGGCAGAGACTGGGCTGGAGGTGGGGAGGGAGCAGGACTTGTTTTCCGTTTCATTCTGCTTGCATTCAATCGCAGCAAAATTTACAGAGCTCCTGGCATGGGGAAGTACAGTGGCAAACAAGACTAAAGGCCCCTGCTCTCTGCAGAACATGCTGCACATCCAGCGTCTAGGGGGCCGAGGGGCCCCTCCAGTCTGGGGAGGGGAACAGGGGCAAGAGGAGTCCTGTTTGGCTGGTGTCATCAGGAACGCATCTTGGAGGGGACATTCTGCCTGAGCTTAAATGACCGAGGAGACCAGGCACTGTGGATCACGCCTGTAATTTCAGCACTTTGGGAGGCCAAGGGGGGCGGATCACCTGGGGTCAGGAGTTTGAGACCAGCTTGGCTAACATGGTGAAAACCCGTCTCTACTAAAAATACAAACATTAGCCAGGCGTGGCGGTGGGCGCCTGTAGTCCCAGCTATAGGAGGCGGGAGAATTCTTTGAACCTGAGAGGTGGAGGTTACAGTGAGCTGAGATGGCATCAGTGCACTCCAGCCTGGGTAATAGAATGAGACCCTGTTTCAAAAAAAAAAAAAAAAAAGACAGCTGGGCATGGCGACTCAGGTCTGTAATCCCAGCACTTTGGGAGGCTGAGGTGGGTGGATCACCTGAGGTCGGGAGTTTAAGACCAGTCTGACTAACGTGGAGAAACCCCGTCTCTACTAAAAATACAAAATTAACTGGGCTTGGTGGTGCATGGCTGTAATCCTAGCTACTCGGGAGGCTGAGGGGGGGTAATTGCTTGAATCCAGGAGGCGGAGGTTGCGGTGAGCCGAGATCACGCCATTGCACTCCAGACTGGGCAACAAGTGACACCCTGTCTCAGAAAAAACAACAACAACAAAAAACAGCCAGGCACGGTAGCTCAGGCCTGTAATCCCAGCACTTTGGGAGGCTGAGGCGGGCAGATCGCCTGAGGTCAGGAGTTCCAGACCAGCCTGATCAACATGGTGAAACCCTGTCTGTATCAAAAATACAACAATTAGCTGGGCATAGTAGCAGGCACTCAAAATCCCAGCTACTTGGGAGGCTGAGGCAGGAGAATTGCTTGAACCCAGGAGGTGGGAGTTACAGTGAGATGAGATGGCGTCATTGCACTCCAGCCTGGGTGACAGAATGAGACCCTATCTCAAAAAATAAAAATAAAAAGAAAAGGCAAAAACAAATGACAGAAGAGATGGGAGAGAAATGAAAAGGGAACTGAAAAAAGGCTGTGCGACTCAGAAATTATTAGTTACAGGCAGATGATGGCTCATTGATTAACTGAGATGATGGATCATTGATTGATTGATTGATTCATTCATTCATTCATTCAGCACCTATGTCTTGAGTCCCTGATTGGTGCTGGGTACTGCGGTTACAGTAAGGAGAAAATCAGAAGAGGTTCCTGCTTTCCTGGAGCCTCCACAGTATATGGGGAAGACAGATGAAAATCCAGTAATCACAGAAACAGATGGGCGTTTACAGCTGTGGTGAGGCCCATGGTGCTAGGGGAGGAGAGTCACCCAGTCAGGGTGTCAGGGAAGGTGTTCTGAGCTGGTCTCTGAAGGCTCAGCAGGGTTACTTAGGTGAGGAAGTCTGGGAGGGCGTTCCTGGCTGTGTGTAGTCGAAGTGGGATGGTGAGAAGGGGCAGGGGAATTGTCAAAGGAAGGCCGGGGGGGCCGAAGCAGAGGCAGTGAATGCAGGGTAGGTGCTGGCGGGGCCTGGAGGAACAGAGGGTCTGCACTCCCCCAAGAACAGCTGGAATCCCCTCGAGACTTTGAGCGGAGAGAAATGTGTTGAGGTTTGCGTTGTGCAGGTCCTCCTGTTGCTATGGGGACGGGAGGGCGTCAGGGCATGTGAACATGAGGAGGCCACTAGGTGGTGTGGAATTGGGAATGACAGGCAGGGAGAGGGGAGGGGAGGAGGGACATGGATTTAGGAACGCAAAAGAGACTGTATTGGGTGACAGAGTTCAGTTTCATAATTCATGCCTACCTTGTCTTGCTCAGATAACCAGTATATTCTGCACTTTATTTGAAAGATTCCTTTAAATAGTGAGCTCTATTCATATATTTAGGATCCTATGTAATTCCCAAAAACAGAAACAAAAACAAAACATAAGGCTCACACATTCCCAGTTTTTTTTTCTTTTTTTTTAAACTGTTGTCCATCATTGTGCACATACTCCCAGTTTGTTTTTTTGTTTTGTTTTGTTTTTGACGTGTAGTTTTACTCTTGTTGCCCAGGCTGGAGTGCAATGGCACGATCTCGGCTCACCGCAACCTCCGCCTCCCGGATTCAGGTGATCCACCCACCTCGGCCTTCCAAAGTGCTGGGATTACAGGTGTGAGCCACCATCGCTGGGCTCATGCTCCTAGTTTGCTAGAACCCTATGTCTTGTGGTCGAATTGTGTGGCATATAGATCTATGGACTCTGTCAGTGGTCATGGAAACTGGTTAGAGGATTTGAACCTCCTTAGGAAGGAAATTGTCATCTTGGAAATAAATAGTCCATTTATTTTGCTGAAAAGAATGCCAATTGCAGTTAATAAGCAGGGTAAAGGTTGGGCGAGGTGGCTCATGCCTGTATCCCAGAACTTCGGGAGGCTGAGGCAGGCAGATCATGAGGTCAGGAAATCGAGACCATCCTGGCCATGGTGAAACCCCATCTCAACTAAAATACAAAAAATTAGCCGGGAGTAGGGGTGCACGCCTGTAGTCCCAGCTACTCAGAAGGCTGAGGCAGGGGAATCACTTGAACCCAGGAGACAGAGGTTGCAGTGAGCTGAAATTGTGCCACTGCACTCCAGCCTGGTGACAGAGCAAGACTCTGTCTCAAAAAAAAAAAAAAATAATAATAATAATAAAGAAAGAGAAAAGCAGGGTAAAAAACCCCACCATGATGATGTCCTCTGGGATCCTGGAACAGTTCTGTGGAATTTAATGACAATGACATCGTTTCTAGAAATTGTGGAGCTTTCATGCTGGAGGCCCTGGAGGTCAGAGATGGCTGTCAGCACACCTGGAGGAGGGAAGGACTGCAGTAGGGAAGAGGGAAGAGACACAGACACATCACTGCTTCCCTCTGCCAGACTCTATGACTTTTGGTGATGGATGTAATGGGTTTAGGAGGGTTTTTTTTTTGTTTTTCTTGTTTTTTTGACAGAGACTCAGTGTCACCCAGGCTGGAATCCAGTGGTGTGATTTTGGCTCACTGCAACCTCCACCTTCTGGGTTCAAGTGATTCTCCTGCATCAACCTCCTGAGTAGTTGGGATTACAGGTGCACGCCACCACGCCTGGCTAATTTTTGTATTTTTAGTAGAGACAGGGTTTCACTATGTTGGCCAGGGTGGTCTTGAACTCCTGACCTCAGGAGTCTACCTGCCTTGGCCTCCCAAAGTGATGGGATTACAGGCGTGAGCCACCGTGCCTGGCCAGGAATCTTTATATTTATTTATTTTTGATTTTTTAGAGATCAGAGTCTTGCTTTGTTGCTCAGGCTACAGGGCAGTGTAAAAAACCCTAGCTTACTACAGACTCAAACTCATGTGATCCTTCTACCTCAGCCTCTTGAGTAGCTAGGACTATAGATGTGTACCTGGCTTTTTTTTTTTTTTTAAAAAAAAAAAAAAAACAAAGTCTCTTTCTGTTTCCCAGGCTGGAGTGCAGTGGCGTGACCTCGAGTCACTGCAACCTCCTCCTCCCAGGCTCAAGCAATCCTCTCCTCTCAGCCTCCCAAGCCGTTGGGACCATAGGCACACGCCAGTACACCTGGCTAATTTTGTTAAAGATGGGGTTTCACCATGTTGCCCGGGCTGGTCTTGAACTCTTTGACTCAAGTGATTCACCTACCTTGTCCTCCAGGATTATAGGTGTGAGCTACCATGCCTGGTTGATATTTTTAAAAATTAATTTTTTTTTAAATTTGTAGAGGTGGCGGTGGGGGAATCTTTCTATGTTGCCCAGGCTGATCTTGAATTCCTGGCCTCAAGTGATCCAGATTGTTGGGAACATGGGTGTGAGCCACCATGACCACCTGGCTTAGGATTCAATATTTTGCTTTTTAAAAAAATTATTATTATTATTTTTGAGAAAGAAAAAGAGTTTTACTCTGTCGGCCAGGCTGATATGCAATGGCGAGATCTCATCTCACTGCAGCCTCCACTTCCAGGGTTCAAGCAATTCTCCTGCCTTAGCCTCCCGAGTAGCTGTGATTACAGGCTCCTGCCAGCACCCCCTGGTAATTTTTGCATTTTCAGTAGAGACAGTAGAGACGGGGGTTTTGCTGTGTTGGCCAGGCTCATCTCGAGCTCCTGACCTCAAATGATGTACCCACCTCAGCTTCCCAAAGTGTTGGGGTTACAGGCGTGAGCCACTGTGCCTGGCCTCAATGATTTTCATGTGAGATGCTAAAAAGGGGTAGGAGTGATGGAGTCGAGTGGGGTGGCTGCAACTTCAGGGGAGACAAAAGGTTTGTAAGGAGTATCTGATTCCATTTGTTATCTTACGTGCAAGACACGATCCTATGTAGTCGTGGGTGGACTTCAGTGCGTAAAGTTAAGTCCCCATTCTCATGGAGCATCCATTGTGGTGAGAAAAAAGAGACAGGAAAGCAAATGAAGGAATCATTTAGGAGGTTTCACTGTCATAAAGAAACATAATGCAGGAAAAAGGATTGGGCTGAATAAATACTGAAGACAAGGTGCATCTCTGCCATGGCCTTTTTCTTCATCTCACCTGCAGAAATGTGTTGGATTCGTAGAACAATTTGTCTTGGAAAATTCCTTATAACCATATAGACCGTGACTGTTACTTGGGAGTATTCCTGCATTAGTTGCTTATTGCTATATAATAATTATTCTAAAACTTCACAGCTTAAGAGAAATTTTAGCAGCTTGAAAACAGCCAACATTATCTCACAATTTCTGTGGTTCAGGAATTGGGGGGCAATTTAGCTGGGTGGTTCTGGCTCAGGGTCCCTTACGAGCCTGTGGAAAGATGCCGGCCTTGGCCATGTGGTGACTTACACTTGTAATCACAGCACTTGGGGAGGCCAAGGGAGGTAGATTGCTTGAGCCCAGGAATTCAAGAACAGCCTGGGCAACATAGTGAGAAATGTTGTGGTGTGGGGAGTGACGCGGGCCTGGGCTGCAGTCATCTGAAGGCTCAACTGGGCCGCAAGATCCACTTCCAAGATGGTGCATCCCCATGGCTGTTGGCAGGAGGCTTCAGTTCCTTGCCACATGTATCTTTCCATAGGGCTGCTTGAGTGTCCTCATGACATGGCAGTGGGTTCTCCACAGTGAATGGTTCAAGAAACACCAGAGAGGAAGCCACAGTGCCTTTTATGACCTAATTTTGAAAGTCACATATTGCTCCTGCTATATCCTATTGATTACAAGCAAATCCCTACGTCCAGCTCATACTCAAGGGGAGGAGAATTTAGCTGCACTTCTTGAAGGGAGGTGTTATAACGCATTTGTAGACGTGTTTCAAAGCCTCCACAGTTCCTTAGTTCTATGACATGGGCTCACCTTTTTCACTTAGCACCATTGGGTTCCGTAATAGATTCTGGAAATGGATTAGTGAGGCTCCTCCCCTCCTTTGCTCCTGTAGGATACAGGGTTTGTAGAGATTAAGTTTCTTGGTGCAATGAAGACACACTACGGTCTGACAAGCAGTAAAGGAGCTCAAAAGCCCAGCAAAATGAGGACCCCACATGAAGCATGGGGTTAGCCCCCAGATAATTGATAGCTGAGTTCATTCTCTTCCCCATATAACTTCCTTGGGGGGGGGGTAGCAGGAGGAGGAACTGGGGAAATTTTGGGGAGTGAGAAGCTGACACAGAGAGGATGAAACGGAGGCATTGAGCTGAGCACATTTTGGAGCAGCCTCTGCTACTCTCTCACGCCAGCCTTTCTTTCTTTCTTTTGAGATGGAGTCTTGCTCTGTATCCCAGGCTGGAGGGCAGTGACGTGAACTCCGCTCACTGCAACCTCTGCCTCCTGGGTACCGTTTCAAGCAATTCTCCTACCTCAGCCTCCCAAGTAGCTGGGATTATAGGCATGCCCAGCTAATTTATTTTTGAATTTTTTGGGAGAGACAGGGTTTCACCATGTTGACCAATCTGGTCTTGAACTCCTGACCTCATGATCCGCCTGCCTCGGTCTCCCAAAGTGCTGCGATTACAGGCATGAGCCACTGTGCCTGGCCACCTTTCTTTTCTTTTCTCTTTTATTCATAGGACTCTGCCTGATAAATTAAATTTCCCTCCCTCCTTCCTTCCCTCCCTTTGTTCCTTCCTTCCTTCCTTTTTTATTTTTTAATTTTTTTTTGAGACAGGGTCCCTGTCACCAAGACTTCAGTGCAGTGGCACAATCAGAGCTCACTGCAGCCTCCGAGTCCTGGGCTCAAGGCATCCTCCTTCCTCAGCTTCTGGAGTAGCTGGGACTACAGGTGTGTGCCACTACCCTTGGCTAATTTTTTAAAAAACATTTATGTGGCTGGACACAGTGGCTCACAACTATAGTCCCGGCACTTTGGGAGGCCAAGGCAGGTGGATCACCTGAGGTCAGGAGTTTGAGACCAGCCTGGCTAACATGGCGAAACCCCATCTCTTCTAAAAATACAAAAATTAGATTGGGTGCAGTGGCTCACGCCTGTAATCCCAGCACTTTGAGAGGCGGAGGCAGGCAGATCACTAGGTCAGGAGTTCAAGACCAGCCTGATCAACATGGTGAAACCCTGTCTCTACTAAAAATATAAAATTTAGCTGTGTGTGTTGGCGGGCACCTGTAATCCCAGCTACTCAGGAGGCTGAGGCTGGAGAATCGCTTGAACCTAGGAGGTGGAGGTTGCAGTGAGCTGAGATCGCATCATTGCACTCCAGCCTGGGTGACAGAGCAAGACTCCATCTCACACACACACACAAAATTTCATGTAGGCTGGAAGCAGTGGCTCATGCCTGTATTCCCAGTGTTTTGGGAGTCCAAGCTGGGACGATTGCTTGAGCTCAGGAGTTCAAGACCAGCTTGGGCAATGGAGTGAGGCTTTTTTTTTTTTTTTTTTTGAAGGAGGTTTCCCCTTGTTCCCCCGGAGGGGGGGGAATGCAGGCTTGAGCCACCGCGCCCGGCAAAGGCTTTTTTTATAATAAAAAAAGAAAAAAAAAAAAAAAAAGCCAGGCACAGTGGTGTGCTCCTGTAGTCCTGGCTACTCAGGAGGCTGAGGCAAGAGGATTACTTGAGCTCAGATCATCAGGGCTACAGTGAGCTATGATCACGCTACTGTACTGTAGCCTGGATGACAGAATGAGACTCTGTCTTTTTTTTTTTTTTTTTTGAGAAGGAGTTTTTGCTCTTGTTGCCCGGCTGGAGTGCAATGGCGTGATCTTTGCTCACTGCAACCTCCGCCTCCCTGGTTCAAGCGATTCTCCTGCCTCAGCCTCCAGAGTAGCTGGGATTACAGGTGTGCGCCACTATACCCAGCTAAATTTTGTATTTTTAGTCGAGACAGGGTTTCTCCTGCTGATGCAGGAGAATGGCTTGAACCCGGGAGATGGAGGTTGCAGTGAGCTGAGATCACACCACCGCACTCCAGCCTGAGCAACAGAGCATGACTCTGTTGAAAAAAAAAAAAAAAAAATTCACCAAAGACATTAGGGGCTGATGAGGCTCGTGGGTAACTGAGATTCCTTTAAAAGTAAACAAACAAACAAACAAAAAAAGCTGGCCAAACTAAGTGCTTCTTGGGCCTGGTATGTTCCATGAAGACACCAGTTAGAGGCCCCTGATTAGTGGGACTCTGAGTTGCAGAAAGGGGGAAGATCAGTCCAATGTCACACAGCCCAATGGAGTAATTGCAGGGTTGCTGCAGGGTGCTACGGTTACACAGATGAATCAGATATAGGCCCTGCCATCAAGGAGCTGAAGGATTTGCGTCTAAAAACATAATTATCTCATGTGGATAGCCTGGTACAGCCATCAGGGCTGTCTCCTCTCCTAGCTCATTTAACCTCACATTTATTTTTATTTTCGTTTTTAAGAGAGAGGGTCTCCTGTCTCACCCAGGCTGGAGTGCAGTGACACAGTCATAATTCATGTCAGCCTTGACCTCATGGACTCAAGCAATCCTCGTACCCCAGCCACCCTGGTAGCTGGGACTACAGGCATGACAGCACCACTGTGCTGATGATCGAGTTGTCTTAGGGGTGAAACGAGGTCATACATGTAAATGGCTATTATTGTTATTAGCACTTGGTAATTAGAACCTGTTAATATTCCTCACTAGTCCCTGTGGCTAGGGTTTGGAGAAAGAATCCAGAGGTTGTAATCTGCCCCGGCAGAGGCCATCGGACCACCTCCCGCCCACTTGTGGTTTGGGGGAAGGGTGTGGCCGGTGGGAGGAGGGCGGGGACTCTGGTTATCTGGAGGGTGGGACTTCTGATTTGAATGGGATCACCACCTGCAGCCGGAAGTTAGTGGTGAGGTTTACCTGTCCCCTCTGGACTCCTGAGTTAGGGTGTATCAGGTGGACCTAATGAGGGCAAAGCTGAGGGACTGGGAGACAGGCAGCCTGGGTGAGCCCTGCCTCTGATAGACTGATGACCTGAACCGGAGGCTGGACCGGAACTCGAGCCTGGAGTCACAAGCCTCTGTGTTCTCACCTGAAAACGGGGAATCCTGGGAATGACTTTCTAGGGTCGTTATGATGTTTGCATTAAGTAATTCAGGTACCGTAGCTTGGATGATGCAGTGAATGTGTATTTATCTCAAGGATTCTCTCAATCATGCTATGATGTGGGCACACAGTCACTAAGCCACCAGGCAGGGAAAGGGGCAGTAAAAGAACATCTTAGAATGCAGAGTTGAACTTCAGTGCTGAGCAGTGAGGACGCCCCTCAGAGAGGGGAAGTGAGTTGCCTAAGGTCACACAGCTCGTGGTCTTGGGGTCAGAGCCGCTTTCCCCTTCTCTGCGCGGCCACACTCGGGATCCCACACTCCCCGCTGCCCGTAGCTTGGGACCTTTCCATGGCTGTGTCTGGAGGGGCGCATTTTAGGAAGGTGGCTTTGCTGGCTCTGGAACACGGGGCGCAGGGGGTTGGGGAGAGCCAACCCTGTATCCCTACCGGCTGGGCGAGGGGCGTCTCCTGCCGGCGGCTCGCGCTGCTTCCCGGTCGCCCCGCGGCCTCCCTCCGCCTCCTTGTCTGCCCCGCGCCGCGGGTGTTCAGTTTCAGCGCGGGCATGAGCGCAGGCAGCGCCGGGCTCCCCGCGGAAGGAAGGCAGAGAGCAGGGGCCCCGTGTCCTCGGTCGGGGCCTGGCAGCGCCGTGGAGGGGGCTCGGCTCGCGTCGCCGCCGGGAGCGGGGCCGGGCGTGCGTCGAGCCTCCGCCGCCGAAGGGGACGCCCGGGAGCCGAAGGGGAAGCCCGGGAGCCGCCGCCGCCGCCGCCGCCGCCGAGGGTAACCGCGGGCCGCGCTGCCCGGGCACCCCCTCCTTTGTGGCGCTGCGCGGGGCGGGTGTGGGTGGCCTCCCGCCCGCGGGCTGCACGCCTGGCGTCGCGGAGCCGCTCTTTGTGTCTCCCGGGGTAGGGTGCGAGTGTACGCCGCGCGCTTGGCACCTCCCGCGCCCCTCGGGTGCCCGCGTTCCAGGGCCCCTCCCGGCCCTTTCCCCACGGGGACGCCGCCCGAGCCTCAGGGGGAGTTACGCCAAGTTGGAGGGAAAAGGGTGGGGCGGGGCCGCCCCGCCTCCGCAGCCCCCAGGCAGCGCCCCAAAGTTGATGCTGCAGGTGCAGCGACCCTCCTGCCGCCCTCCTCCCCGCCTGCCCGGCCTTGGCGGTGGGAACCTCATAAGGACTCAGTTTGGGGGCTCCCGATGATCTGCCGCAAACTTGGAGGGTGCCTTGCTGCACAGAAGCCACCTGAGCTGGGGGCGGCCCGGGGCGCGGCTTTCTGGGCAGGGGGCGGCCGAGGCCCAGGCGGAAGCCGGGCTAGCCGGCTGGCCGCGGGGAGAGCTTAGCGGCCGTGGCACCGAGCCGGGGTGCCCATGTGACTGCGGTGTGCTTGGGAAGAGGAAGCTGCAGAGGTCAGTGCAAAGGCGTCACGCCAGAGCGAGCGCGCGAGCGAGCCAGGGGGGAGCCCCGGAACCAGCTCAGGGCGGGCGCGGGGGTGGCCTGCCCGCTGCAGGGGCCGGACAAAGCCACGCTGTCCCAGACACCCTGGCTCTTCTAAAGCGTGCGATCCCAGGGTGGGAGGGGCGGCCAGGCTTGGCAGCCAGGAAATGAGGGACACTGGGAGGAGGGGCCTCTCCGGGACAGGCAGGTCTGGAAGAGGCGGCCCCAGCCCCCAGAGGGGCCTCTGGATGCTAGAGGGTGACCCAGAGGGCAGATCAGACGCAGACTCAACTTGGAGAACTTTCCCTGCACACTGCAGCCAGCTTGCAGGGATTCTCGTTTTCTGCACGTGCTGGGGAGGTCGGAGATGGGGGGGGAACTCGAGGATGGCAGGGTGGGGGTGACCTGGTTAGCCAGGCAACCCTGCGGCCCACAGCCCAAGAAGCGAGCTCCTGTCATCTCCTCTCTGCTGTGGGTACCCGCGGGCATCCAGCTGCCGACAGGAGAAGCACGTTCTCCGAGCTCCACCCCGAACATACTTAGATTGTTTTCCCTAGACTGTGTTCAGCTGAGGCCTGGAGGGGGTGGAAACCAAGGTTAGATTAAAAAAAGAAAAAAAAATCCCGTAGACGAAGAGATGGTTTTAGGGAAATGAGGACTAATATTTTGAAGTGGTGCTTAGAGAGAAGAGGCCAGTGTGGTCCGTGGGGGTGGGGTGGGTGAGGGCTTCAGGACCCCCCCTTTCCTTGGAGAGAAGAGGATCACCCAGGCCTTCAGGCCGGGACCCCACTGGGCCCAGCCGGCCTGCAGGTGAGGACGGTGTGGAGCCAGAGTCGGGACTGTTACCGCCCCAGTGCCAGCTCCGCAGCCCGCGCCTGTCTTCGTGACAGCCTGCGTCCTGTGCTGTCAACTACACCCCTCCGATGGGGTTGCTAGGCAGCGGGGCTCTGATGTACTGGAAGGCCTTCTGATTTGTCAGCCTCCTGCAGACACATGGTTAAGGCTCCTTCCAGCCTATCGGGAGGAGGGACGCGGGCACGCCGCCTGCATACTGCTGAGCCCCCGGTCCACCTGAAAGCGAGGTGCAAAAGGCAGCCAGAGGGAGGGAGGGGGCACCTGGAGCCCTCTGCCTTCTAACCAGCTCAGCCCCACTCCCCGCATTATCTCCACTCGGGCCAGCACGCTGCTGGCTCCTCCCTGTCCGTCCCCGCCCCATTCCTCCCCTCTTCCCCAAACCATGGAAAAGCAAAGTGCAGCGGGGAAAAGAGGTCAGTGGGGTAAGCATGTGTTGCGGGCTCTGGAGATGCCAAGGTGCATGGGCGTGAGCGGTGGGGAGGCTGCCCATCCATGCCTCCTGGGCTGTTGTGGGAAGGGGCTAGTGGTCGGGAGGGGTCCCTGGTACCGTCATCTGCCAGGCCTGGACTTGGAAGCCTGCTCTGTGCCCTCTCCTCCTTAAGCTCTGCCCCACTCCTACAAGAGCAGCAGTTGAGGGAGGAGGGAAACCCTGGGTCTTCCTGCAAGGAAGGGTGGGCTCTGCAGCCCTCCATAGCGCTGAGAAGGAGTGGCTGCTGGCCGGTTCCTGCCTCTCCTGGATGCACTCCTTCGCCCCAGCCTCCAAGGTCCAAGTTCTCCCTCCTCCTCTCTTTCTGTGAGTGGCCACCACCCCCAATTTAATTTCTCTTCAGTTCGTTACTTGTTTATAACAGCCTTACTGAGACAGAGTTCACAGACCATTCACCCATGTCAAAATGTACAATTCAACGGATTTTAGTATGTTCACAGAGTTTTGCAACCACAGTTAATTTTGGAACATTTTCATCACCCCAGAATGAAACCCTGTAACCATTAGCAGTCGCTCCCCATTCTCCTGCCCCCTAGCCCCTGACATCCACTAATCTGCTTTCTATCTCTATAAATTTGTCTACTCTGGACGTTTTCTATACGTGGGACCAGATACCGAGTGGTCTTTTGTGGCTGGACCCCCCCCCCCTTACTTTTCTAGCTGCATTGTTTACTTGGCAGTCAATTGCAGTTTTGTTTGTTTGTTTGTTTGTTTTTGATCATTTAACTTTTCCTGTGCGTTGCTCCTTTAGTAGTGTCACATCCTTAGGGGCAGAGGTCTTCTGCATTCTTACGCATTTCTCTCAAGGCCAAAGCTGGCTCAGGGCTGGACCTCTGGTTGAATGAATGAGATGAATGGGACTGGTAATTGGCAAGCCGTGCAGGTGGTTTACAACTGAATTCCAGGGGGCCCAGCTGCTGCAAAGGGGGCTGGCAGCTTGGGAGAACTGCAGGTATCCAAGCTGTGAAGGAACAGAGAAGAAGCTTCTATCTGGGGGCGGGCAGAGGCGGGGCAAGTGTAGAAACCCACCCTGTGTAGGCTGGGCATGGTGGCTCATGCCTATAATCCCAGCCCTTTGGGAGATTGAGGCAGGTGGATCACAAGGTCAGGAGATCTAGACCATCCTGGCTAACACGGCGAAACCCCGTCTCTACTAAAAATACAAAAAAAAATTAGCCAGGTGTGGTGGACATGCCTCTGTAATCTCAGCTACTCGGGAGGCTGAGGCAGGAGAATCGCTTGAACCCAGGAGGCGGAGGTTACCGTGAGCTGAGATCACGCCACCACACTCCAGCCTGGGCGACAGAGCAAGACTCCAACTCAAAAAAAAAAAAAAAAAAAAAAACCCAAAACCAGCCTGTATTAGGAACCTGTGAGGTGGCCTGTGGGTTGCTACTTCTCACAAGAACCTGAAAACAAGTATATGCTCCCAGCCTCTGGGGTAGGTAGGCGACCAAGGAGATTCGTCACCTGATCACAGGGGCTTCCCCCATGGGGAACTCCGATTACACTTGGATTTTTAAAGAAAAAAAATTCCCCAGTGTCAGCGTTTATAAAAGGGTGCCAATTCGGGACCTCTGAAGTCCTTTGCTTACCTCTTGTGATTTAGTTCTTGACTTGTGTGTTATTCTGTCTCCCTGCCTCTGTGCCGCAGGTACTGTCTGATGAGTGTGAAAGGTTGTTTCACTGACTTCCACATCGACTTTGGAGGCACTTCCGTTTGGTACCACGTTTTCCGAGGTGGGAAGGTGAGTTTCAGTTGCCTTTAACTTTTTGTGCATCTCCAGCTGTTTGTGTGGGGAGGGGCTCACTCACCGTTCTGCCTCCTCCCACCTCCCTCCTCCAGCCAGCCCTGCCCCAGGAATTCTTTCAGGATCGCTCTTTTGAAAATTTTTTATTTTTAAGTAATAGGATCTTGCTCCGTCCTCCAGGCTGGAGTGCAGTGGCGAGATCACAGCCTACTGTAGCCTCTACCTCCAGGCTCAGGCAGTCCACCCACCTCAGCCTCCCGAGTAGCTGGGACCATAGGCATGCGCCACCAGGCCCGGCTAATTTTTGTATTTTTTTGTAGAGACAGAGTTTCAGCATGTTGCTCAGGGCGTTCTCAAACTCCCAGCTCAAGTGATCCTCTTATTTTGGCCTCCCAAAGTGCTAGGATTATAGGCATGGGCCTTTGCTCCTGGCCCAGGGTCCCTTCTTCCTGTAGAACCACGTCCTCCTTCTAAAGGGAAAGGTCAAGTTCAAGACTTTTACATCACATCTAGTCACCCATGCAGGCCTGCCCCGCTCACCCAGTCCAGCATTCTAAGCCCCTTGGGTCAGATTTGAAGCTGGGGTCTGGCACCAGAACATTCAGCATTCACTGTCCCTGGCTGCCATCTCTGCCCCGGCTGCCATCTCAGCTCCAGCCCTGGGACCTTTTCAAAGTCTAGTTGCCAGTGCCACCTGCCTCCAAGAACATTTCGCCCCAGGGACAGAATGAGAAGGGTGTTCCCTCTGCCTGCTTTTGTTTCGTGTCCACGTGGGGACGTAGGTGTCCCTGGAGGTGGGTGCTTCTTGAAAACACGCCTGTGCCACCTGCTTGGCTGGGTCTGCATGTGCGTTTGTTTTAACTGAACGTGTTGGAAGAAATTCTGGGAGGAAGTCAACCCACTTGATTCCAGATGTTTTTCCTCCTTCTCCAAAGTGTGCACAAGCCGGGTTTATTTACTGGGCCATTTTATCACACAGTGTAGGAAATTCCCTTCCTCTCCTGCCCCTACCTCCCAGAAGAGCACAGGAGAAAGCATGTCCCACCCAGTCCAGGAAGTACTCCCATCCCGGGATTTCAGCTGGCATGGAGGTTCCCTGAAGGTGGGCACAGCCCTTCCCACCTCCCCAGAGGCTCTTTGGGCCTGGCCTTGCAGAAGGTCCAAAGGGAGGGATCCTCCCATGTCCCCCGGTGTCTCACCCCCTCCCCTAACCCCAGGCAGAGGGGCTCTCTCTGGGCCGTCTTGGGCCTGGGTCTCCAGCTGACTGCCTGCATTTCCTCCCAAGATTTTTTGGCTGATTCCTCCAACGCTGCACAATTTGGCGCTGTATGAGGAGTGGGTGCTGTCAGGCAAACAGAGTGACATCTTTCTGGGAGACCGTGTGGAACGATGCCAAAGAATTGAGCTGAAACAGGGCTACACATTTTTCATCCCTTCCGGTAGGTTCCGAGGGACTCTCTCTGGGCTCTCCAAGTCCCTGCGGCCTGGGCCAGGGTTTTCGGCCTCCTGAGGGTTGCTCTGGGGCTGGTGGGTTTGATGGGCCATTGGCAGTCCCTGAGGAAAGCCCGCCTTGGGCTGGAGGGAGAAGCCTCGCAGTTTTCTGCACACAGCCCACCTGCGGCTGGAATTCTCTCTCCCTCGGAGATAGCCTTGGGCTGTCTCAGGGGAGACCTGAATGCCTCCTCAGGACTTCCTATGGAGATTTGTGTTTTGGGTAATGGGGTCGGGTTTGCCCCGAGGCAGGGTCTGGGGAAGGACTGTGCATGGTCTCCAGTGGAATTCTGACTTGGCCACTTACAGACTGTGACTTCGCTTCTTTGTGCCTCAGTGTTCCCATCTGTAAAATGGGATTAAGATTTCCCCAGGGTGGTCATGAGGACTGAGTGAGCTAACACCTCCTTACCTCCAGTTCATTGGTGATGGACTAAGGGCTTTTGGCTGGTTCCAGGCTCAGTCACTAGTGGATGTGGCTGATGACCTAGGAGTCAGGGAATTACCTCTTAGTCTGCCTTAATGGAAGCATTGTACCTAGAATGACGGAGGTGATAGTCCCGCTGTGTAGAGGAGAGTCAGGCCACACGTAGGAGTGTTTTTTTTTTTGTTTGCTTTTTTTTGAGACAGTCTTGCTCTGTCACCCAGGCTGGAGTGCAGTGGCATGATCTCGGCTCACTGGAACCTCCACCTCCTGGGTTCAAGCAATTCTCATGTCTCAACCTCCCAAGTAGCTGGGATTACAGACATGCACCAATATGCCTAGCTAATTTTTGTAGTTTTAGAAAAGATGGGGTTTTGCCATGTTGTCCAGGCTGATCTCAAACTCCTGGCCTCAAGGGGTTATCCCTCCTGGGCCTCCCGCAGTGCTAGGATTACAGGTGTGAGCCACCATGCCTAGCCTGTAGGTTTTGTTCCTCTTAGTCATTGTACTTTGGAGGGTAAAGCAACCTTTAGGGGGGTGTAGGTGGGTCTAGGAACCACATCAGGTGAGATGAGTTTGAAGGAGGAAGTGGGCTGCTTTACTTGAGGAAGTGAAGGCATATGGTAACTGCAGTCAGCTGGGCGAAGGATTGTCTCCTGGAAGGAGTATAGCCGAGTGGTGTTGGAATAACTTGCTTTGTTAAGTAGTGAGCTCCCTGTCACTGAAGGCATGCAAGTACAAAGTAGATACAGATGAGTCAAGGCGCTTGCAGAGAATCTGCAACTGGGTGGAAGCTTAGACCGGAGGATAGGCGTATCCCCTGAGGCCACTAGGATGTTTCTTCGAGTTGCGCTGGAAGCTGGCCTTAGGTCTGGACATCAAGCGTTAGTGGTGGTTGTAGTAGCAGTTTCTGCTATGGGGACGGGGCCTGCACACCTGGGTGCTTCTAGAATGCTGGGCAGAAACGGGAGACTTCCCTATTAGGGAGATTTGGGGTTTGGAAGTGTCAGGGTTTAGTGCGGGGGTGACTTTGTTACCATGGCCCCAGGTCTGTTCTCAGAGCTGCTTGGCTCAGGGAAGGGACTGACTCCTGCTTGGGATGGAAGGGATTATTGCACTTGGTGGTCAGCATTTATGGGGGATACCCTGGCAGATGTGAAGTAGAGACTGGGGAAGGAGGTGGTATCCTCCTTCTAATGGAGCTGTGCTCAGCCCACTCTGTAGGTGTTGCTGGATTGGGCCCTGGGTTCAAAGGATGACTGGAAGGCTCTTGGCCTTGCTGCTGACTCTCTTTGTGACATTAGCTGGTTTCTTCCTCTCTCTGCGCCTCAGCTCTCCCATCTCTACCAGAGGGTGGGGTGGAGCTGAACTCTGGGACCCTCAAGTTCCCTCCCAGCCCCATCTTCTGAGCCTAACAGTGCTTAGAACTGGGAGGTGGCTCATCACTTTCCCCCTGTGTGGGATGGGGTGGGTGTTGATGTTGGTGACTTAAGCAAGCTGGGGGAGGTCTTGAGGAGCAGCAGCAGCAGGGGTGTGGGTGTGGCTGTCTACTGAAGCCAGGAAGAGGAAACGTGCATTTGAGATGCGCAAGCAGGAGTCCAGTTAGATCTGGGTGAAGACTTCTGGCCCTAAGGGTCATGCTTTGAGATACCAGGATTCTTCCCCTCGCCCTGCCCCTGCTCCCCTCCACCTCCGCCCTGGGAGTTTTGGGAAGTAGAAAAGGGACAGTTGAAATTGCTGGCTTCTGAGATGCAGGGGTGAGGCAGGGTAGGAGGGTACAACCTAGTTCAGTGGTTCCCAGCCATTGATTTCATGGACTAGTGAAAAAACAAAAAACAAAAAACAAAAAACACTTAGGAACAGATACAAAGTTGCCAACTTGTAATTTTACTAAAGATGGGCAGTTAAGATCAACAGACCCTGTGGTCTATTGATACTAAAAATGTTACAAGTATAAAATGTCAGAACAAAGGATAGCACTTTAAATTTGATCGTTTTTTTCATTCTGTTTCCAACCAGTGAAAACTAAAGGATTCCCCCACCCATCCCAAAAAAAAAAAAAAAAAAAAAGAAAAAAAAACTGAAGAACCAGAGACCCAGGGAACCCCGGCCCTCATTTGAGTGTTTTTTGTTTTTTTTTTTAAGATGGAGTCTTGCTCTGTTCCCAGGTGCTGGAGAGCAGTGGCGCAATCTCGGCTCACTACAAACTCCACCTCCCAGGTTCAAGTGATTCTTTTGCCTCAGCCTCCTGAGTAGCTGAGATTGCAGGTGCCTGCCACCATGCCTGGCTAATTTTTGTATTTTTAGCAGCTATGGGGTTTTGTCATGTTGTCCAGGCTGGTCTTGAACTCCTGGGCTCAAATGAGCTGCCCGCCTGGGCCTCCCAAAATGCTGAGATTATAGGCATGAGCCACTGTGCCCAGCCTCTAGATGAGTATTTTAGGTGCTCCCCGGGGCCTGAGGATTCTTTCCAGCATCCACACTGTCTGAGCCACGTACAAACACACATCTGAGATTCATGGTACTTGACTTGCGGCTTTGGGGAGAGAGTCTTCGGAAACCCAGGAAGGGTTTATGGCTCCCTGGATGGGAGTTTTTCCATACTGAAGTGGAGAATCAAATTCTGGTGTTTCCCGCCTCTGCCCTGAGTTTTTATCACCACAGTGTGACGTTAGGCACGTCTCCTCTTGCCACACTGGCCTCACATATTCATCTAGGGGCCAGCGCAGTAGCTCACACCTGTAATCCCAGCATTTTGGGAGACCCAGGCGGGCAGATCACTTCAGCCGCAGTTCAGGGAGTCTTCAGTTCTCTGCAAGCTCACAGGATGTTGATGGTTTAGGAGGACTTTAACCATGAAGGAATTCTGGATTTTGTCAAATGCCTTTTCTGTGTCTGTTGAGATGATCATGTGATTTTTAATTTTAATTCTATTTATGTGGTGTATCCCATTTATTGACATGTGTATGTTAAACCATCCCTGCGTGCCTGGTATACAGCCCACTTGGTCATGGAGGGTTTATCTTGTTGATACACTGTTGGATTCAGTTAGCTAGTATTTTGTTGAGGTTTTTTACGTCTATGTTCATCAGGGATATTGGTCTGTAGTTTTCCTTTTTTTGTTATGTCCTTTCCTGGTTTTGGTATAAGGGTGACTGGCTTCATAGAATGATTCAGGGAGGACTCTCTCTTTCCCTCTTTTTTGGAATAGTGTCAACAGAATCGGTACCAGGTCATCTTTATTTTTTAATTAAGTAATTATTATTATTATTTTTTGAAGCTGAATTTTACTCTTGTTGCTCAGGCTGGAGTGCAGTGGCACAATCTCGGCTCACTGCAATCTCTGCCTCCCAGGTTCAAGCGATCCTCCAGCCTCAGCCTCCCAAGTTACTGGGATTTCAGGCATGCACCATCACGCCTGGCTAATTTTTGTATTTTTAGTAGAGACACGGTTTCACCATGTTGCTCAGGCTGATCTCAAACTCCTGACCTCAAGAGATCCACCCACTTGAATATCTGATAGAATTCAGCTATGAATCCAAGGAAGACCTTATTTATTTATTTATTTATTTATTTTTGAGACAGAGTCTCACCTTGTCGGCTGGAGTGCAGTGGGCATGATCTCAACTCACTGCAATCTCTGCCTCCTGGGTTCAAGTAATTCTCGTGCCTCAGCCTCCTGAGTAGCTGGGATTACAAGTGTATGCTACCACGCCTGGCTAATTTTTTTATTTTTAGTGGAGACAGGGTTTCTCCATGTTGGCCAAGTACAAATTCCTGGCCTCAAGTGATCCTCCTGCCTCAACCTCACAAAGTGCTAGGATTAC
This sequence comes from Sapajus apella, assembly GCF_009761245.1. NCBI lineage: Eukaryota > Metazoa > Chordata > Mammalia > Primates > Cebidae > Sapajus > Sapajus apella. The sequence goes on along the minus strand of NW_022436942.1, from coordinate 79,799,110 downwards.
AGCCATGAGCCACAACACCTGGCCTCCAAGGAGGACTTTATTATTTATTTATATATTTATTTTGAGATGCAGTCTCACTGTGTTACCCAGGCTGGAGTGCAATGGCACCATCTTGGCTCACTGCAACCTCCACCTCCCGGGTTCAAGCAATTCTCCTGCCTCAGTCTCCCCAATAGCTGAGATTACAGGTGTATATCACCACACCTGGCTAATTTTTGTATTTTTAGTAGATACGCGGTTTCACCATGTTGGCCAGGCTGGTCTCGAACTTCTGACCTCAGGAGATCCAACTGCCTCAGCCTCCCAAAGTACTGGGGTTATAGGCGTGAGCCACCACACCTGGCTGACCAAGGAAGACTTTAAATGGCACTATGTTTTGTCTGAGATGAAGGAGCTGGGTCCTGGCTGTGCTTCAGGGTTGGTGATTCTTTAAACCTTATCCCTAGATAATCTAGGAGAGCTGCCTGAAAAAGGAAGACCATTTAAGATGACTGAGGAGTAGGATGATCTGGAGAAAGGGGCTTGGGTTTGCCCCTTTCGAAGGTGGCCATACCTTGATGAGGCAAAGGAGGTGAGAATACAGCGTCAGGGTCAGGTCATCAAGGCCAGGGTCAGGCATGCCTAGGGGGTCGCCAGGTCTTAGCCTTATAATGAGCAGTAAAGAAAGCTGGAAGTGGAAGTCACCCCTGGGGAATAGGAAATTGGGAACTTTAAGTGCCTGGGGTGAACCAGGTGATGTCCTTTTCCTCCAGCTCGGTCTGGGCAATGGCACCATCCTGGCCACATTTGTGGGCTTGGCCTCCCCACTCTGCCTGTGCCAGCCTAGGTGAGCTATAGTTCACAGTTCTAAGCAATGAACATTTACAATTTTTATTTTATTTTATTGAGTCAGGATCTCACTCTGTTGCTCAGGCTGGAGTAGCATAGCCTGATCCAACCAATGTTTCATGTACATTATTTATCTTCTCTACAGGCATATGTGGAGAATTTAATATTCTCCACATTTTTTTAGAGACAGGGGTTTCACCTTGTTGGCCAGGCTGGTCTTGAATTCCTGACCTCAGGTGATCCGCCCGCCTCAGTCTCCCAAAGTGCTGGGATTACAGGCCTGAGCCACCGTTTCCGGCATATTCTTCATGTTAAAAACATTTTTTTTTTGCCAGGCGTGGCGGCTCACATCTGTAATCCCAGCACTTTGGGAGGCTGAGGTGGGTGGATCACGAGGTCAAGAGAGCGAGACCATCCTGGCCAACAGGGTGAAACCCCATCTCTACTAAAAATACAAAAATTAGCCAGGCGTGGTGGCGCGTGCCTGTAATCCCAGCTACTCAGCTGGCTGAGGCAGAATTGTTTGAACCCAGGAGGCAGAGGTTGCAGTGAGCTGAGATGGTGCCACTGCACTCCAGCCTGGTGACACAGTAAGATTCCATCTCAAAAAAACAAAAAGCGACAAAACAACAACCAAAGAAATATCTCCATTTTTGTAACAGGGGGTGGTGTGAAATAATTGGCCCCCAGTCCCAACTATGAGATCCTCGAGGGGAGAGGCCATCCTTACTTCATCTCAGCGGTTCCTGATCCTGGCCCAGCGCAGGGAGTTCACTGATGCCAGTGAAGGAGGCCAGGATCCGGTTGGGTCGTGGGTGTCTGTGAGGTCGTGTCGACTTCTGAGACCTCTGGGTTTATTCCTGCTGAAGCTGCGGAGGAGGAGGCAGATGTGGGTGGGGCCTTTGGATCCCAAGTCCTGAGCGTCTTGGTTGTGGGTAACACTCCACATGCCCCGCTGCCCTTCTTGGCCCCTCTCAGGTCCCAGAGAATGTGCTGCTTTGCGGGTCACTGGTTTCCCATCCATGACTGCCTCTGTCCCTGGTCGCTTGACCTGAATAGCCTCTGTTTATTGCCTTCATATTGTCGATGACTGTGACTGGGAAGCAGGAGGCAGACGCCAGCATCCCCAGCCCAGGCAGCAGCCTGGGGACACCGGCTCTCATGCTTCCTGGGCTGTTGAGAGGCCATTGGAGGGTGGGTATGGATGGGGCCCACGAAGGCTGCTTTTTCCATGCCTCCTTCTTCCCGAGGGAGGCCTGTGGGTAATGAAGCAGGTATGAGCAGGAGAGGGACATTGTGGCGGCTAACCCAGGGGTGGCCGCCTGACCCACCCTTCAGGCCCTGGTTGGGAAGAGGAGGGGGTAGAAGCTTCTAGAATCCCTCGAGTGTCTGGGTGTGCCAATCCCCTGCCCCCTCCTTGCAGCAGCAGCTCTATTCTGTGTTCCTCTTTGCTCACGCGTCAGGACTAGTCAGATTTATTTAGGTGTGTTGGCCTCTGCACCTGCCGGGAGAACAGAGAGAATACAGGGCTGGTAAAGACGGATGTACATGAGCACCGTCCTCTACCAGAGCCCTTGTGATCCACTGAGACGACCACAGATACTAACGCCAATTGCTCGTGTCGATTCAGGACTTGCTCACCACGTTCCCTAGTAGGGAGGGAGTGGAGGGGACAGTCTTAAACGCTGGCCCCTGGTCTTAGGATTTCTGCAGGGAGGGAGGTGGGCTTGTGGGGCTGTGTAACATACAGCTGCCTATGCATCGCGTGACCCTAGTGGTCCCCGGTCCCAATCTTAGGAAATTTTGCCAGGATAACAGGCATGGTGACAATAGCAACATTCGATAACATGCTTCCACTTGGTAGAAACGTGGAAATGTTGAGGTCAGCCTGTAGGCAGCAGAGGCGGGAGACTGAAGGGGATGTGGAGATGGAGGCGTGTTCAGAGCGGCAGCCATGCCCCTGTGCAGAGGAGGGTGGAGGCGGTGCGGAGGGAAAGCTGGGGAGCTCGACGGCCTCTTGCAACCGCACACCTGGTCAGCAGAGCAGCTGCCTCTGATGGTACCGGGGGAGCCAAGCATGGAATGAGGTTCCCTGAAGCAAAGCCCTTGTGCCTGTACCCAGCAGCATTGGGCTCCCGGCGACACGCTTTCCCTTGCTGTCCGCTGAGGACAGCCAGCTCTGTTCCACGCATTGCCTGGTGGGGAGGGCCAGTGCTAAGTGGCCATTGCAGATGCCAGCGGTGGCCTCGCAGCCTCTGCCCTGTCTTCCCAAGCGGGAGTGTTGTTTCCAGCAGCCGCCTGTGATTCAGGGCTGGTGTGTTTCACTGGGGGAAGAGACTGAAACCGCTTGGCCTTGGGGGGCAGGGGCAGTGGCTGTAATTTTCCTTAGAGCAAAACAGTAAAGTGCATGTCCAGGAGAGGAGGGGACGGTGGCTTCCAGGGCTAGACGCTGCAGGGTGCAGGGTCTTGGGGTACCCTTGCCTCTGCTACACCCTTCCCCCTGCCGACCCTCCTCTGTCCTTCCCTGTGAGTCACTCTGCCTCTGTCCGCCCTTGTCCTTATTTCTCTCTGCATTTCTCTTTTTGTCTCCCCTCCGTTTCCCTGCCTGTCCCCTGGGACTCGGCAGGCCTGTGCAGAGCCTTTGATGCCGCGGCAGCTGTGCAGCCTGGTGGCTAAAAACAGAGCTGCTGTCGCTTGTCAGCTGTGACTTGTTCAGCAAGTGGCTTCCCCCCTTGTGCCCTCAGTTTCAGCATCTGTGAATTGGGGTTGATTCTCCTCCTGCCTGTCCCCTAGCCCCACGCTGTGCAACCTGGCAGCCGGGAGCTACACACATGTTCCCTGAGTACTTTCGGTCTGGCCATGTGAATTGCAGTGCGATAGCTGTGTGTCCCGATGAGTGAGGTGCTTTCTCCTCAGCCCTCATGGGCCACACGGAGCCTGACTTCCTGGGCTCAAAATCCTAAGTGACTTCACTTTCTGTGCCTCAGTTTCCTCATCTGTAAAATTTTTTTGTTGTTGTTTTTGGCTCTATCCCCCAGGCTGTGAGTGCAGTGGTGCGATCTGGGCTCACTGCAACCTCCGCCTCCCAAGTTCAAGTGATTCTTATGCCTCAGCCTCTCGAGTAGCTGGGATTACGGGTACATGCCACCACACCTGGCTAATTTTTGTATTTTTGGTACAGACGAGGTTTCACCATATTGGCCACGCTGTTCTCGAATTCCTGACCTCAGGTGATCCACCTGCTTCGACCTCCCAAAGTGCTGGGATTACAGGTGTGAACCACTGCGCCCGGCTTATTTAATTTTTTTTAGAGATGAGGTCTTAATGTATTGCCCAGGCTGATCTCAGACTCCTGAGCTCAAGCGATCTTCCCGCCTCAGCCTCCCAAAGTGCCAGGATCGCAGGGGTGTACCACCACGCCCGGCCCTGCCTCTATGTCCCTTGTGATGGTGACTGTGCCTGGCTCCAGGCTGTGAGCCCGGGGAAATGAAAAGCTGCAGCCCCCAGCTGTGAGAAGCTGCAGGAGAGACTTGCCAGCAGCCGGCAGCCCTCGGGGCAGAGTGGAGGCAGAGCTGAGAGGGCATGCGTGTGGAACGGGGCTGGGCAGAATTTGATGACAAGTCCAGTGAAGATGGACTTGGCTCTTGCAGCTCTGGCAGGACGTCACTCCTTCATCATGCCATCCTTTGTGAGCCCTCTGGGAAGGTGAGGAAAGGCTCTGGACACATGTGCCACCTGGGGGACGAGGCTCCCGCATGGAGATGGGGAAAAGGGCCTGCCCCTCTGCTGGCCATTGTAGCCATGTCCCCAGAAGAAGCTTTTGTTATGATGGTCCTGAAGAAGTGGGGGCTGGTCTGCAGCTTCTTAGCTCCTGACTTAAGCCAAGTGGTGGCCACTCGGGGCTGTAGGTCTGAGTCCTCTTGGTGGCCCAGGCCTGGGCATTCTGCAGGAAGCATCGCTCCAGGCCCTGGCTGCTCTTCTCTGCCCCCTGCGCCCTCCTGCACACTCACTCTCCCTCCCTGCAGCCTCATGAGGGGGGGAGCCCACAGGGGCCAGCGGCTCATCCTCTCCTTGCCCTTCCCACCCCAGGTTGGATCCATGCCGTCTACACCCCTGTAGACTCATTGGTCTTCGGTGGAAACATCCTGCATAGCTTTAACGTGCCCATGCAGCTGCGGATCTACGAGATTGAGGACAGAACACGGGTAAGGAGGGTTGCTTCTCTCTGAGTGTGCACGCCCAGCCCCTGAGCTCTGCAGGTGCTCAGGGTATGGGACAGGTCATTCTGGAATCTGCAGTTCCCCTCTCCCTCCTGCTTCCTGCCTCGAGCTGGCCTCAGTCTTGGTTCCACAGGGTGGGGGCAGGGGGATGCCCGTAAGAGCCCCACCCGGAGGCCCTGGAGTTTCTGTTCACCCCCAGGCTGGGGGCAGCCAAAACCCCCTTGTGGAAGAGGAAGTATCTCTGAGAAAGCACCGTGAGATTTCAGGGACCCTGCCTTTTTCTCCTTCTCACGTGGAGAAAGGGGTGCGAGGGGTTGGGGGTTTGGTCGCTATTGTTTGGAGGATGGGTGTGGACCCGGGAAGAGCCCGGCCTGGTCCAAGGGCAGGTCTTGGTCATCTGTTCTCCCAGGGATCCCAGATCTGGCTAGTGAGAGGCCCCGAGGAAGCCAGTGTCTGAGTTCCCTTGGATGCTGTCTCTGCTGTCTCTGATGGGGATGTCCCTAGTTCACTGGGGTTGAGGCTTTTCTCTGCCCTTGTTGGGGACAGTGCTAGTTTCTCAGACATCAAGTTTCCCTCACTTACCCCATGACCCAGGACCAGGGCCGGAAGCTCAGGTAACTGACGTGTGTCCTTTGCTCCATAAGTGTCCCTGAAAAGGACAAGTGGCCTGGACTTGCCGTCCTTTTTCCCATACTAGGACTTGACCATGTGTCCCCAGGCATGTGAGATAGTCCCAAACTGGGTCAAAAACTGAAGACTTGGGGCTGGGCATGGTGGCTCATACCTGTAATCCCAGCACTTTGGGAGGCTGAGGTGGGTGGATCCCTTGAGGTCAGGAGTTCGAGACCAGCCTGGCCAACATGGTGAAACCCTGTTTTCTACCAAAAATACAAAAAAAGTTAGCCAGGTGTGGTTGTGCATGCCTGTAGTCCCAGCTACTTGAGAGGCTGTGGCGGGAGGATGGTTTGAGCCCAGGAGGCGGAGTTTGCAGTGAGCTGAGATCGCATCACTGCATTACATCCTGGGCAACAGAGCCAGACCTGTCTCAAACTAAAAAAAACAAACAAAAAAAAAACAAAATCCCCAGAGGCTTGGGGCAAAAAAGGCCCATTTCTTGTTCCACTTGTTCTTGTTTTTCCAACACAGCTATTCAGATATTCATTTTATTTAAATTGAGATGTAATTCATATACCATAAAATTTACCATTTAAAATGTACAGTTGAGTGGTTTTTAGTATCTTGGGTCATCCCCACTAATTTCAGAACATTTTCATCGCCCCAAAAAGAAGCCTTGTACTCACAAGCAGTCACTTCCTGCGTCTCCCCACCTTTCCCCTGGCCAGCCCTAACCTACCTTCTGTGTCTGGATTTGTCTGTTCTGGACATTTGATATAAATGGAGTCCTTCAGCATGTGGCCTTTTGTGTCTGGTTTCTTTCACAGAGCATAATGATTTCCAGGTTCATCCACATAGTAGCATGTATCAGTGCTTCATTCATGTTCATGGCTGAATAATTTTCCATTCTGTGGCTGGACCACACCATTTCTTCTTGGGCTTTGCCTCTGAGATGACTTTTTGCCCCAGTGAGGTGTTGTTCTGCCTAGATCTAAGGAAAGGTCTCACAGGGGCACCTGCTCTGTTCAGAGGCACTGTCCCTCCTCATCTTGTTCTCACGCCATGGTTTGCATGGAATCACATATGTGAGCCAAAGTGTTAGCTGCCTTTGTATCTGAATAGTTAACAGTCCTAGCATTTTGGGCCCTTGTCTGGGGGTTTCCTGGAGACCACTTGGAGCTGTGGTTGGCGGTCAGAAGCTGCAGGGCATGTGTACCTCTTCCGATTGGCATGTGACTCCTAGATCTTCAGAGACCCGGGTCAGGGCTGGGACCCCGTGGGAGACCCTCATTTTGTGGACCTTCTCCCCTCATCTCTCTGTGGCCCAGCATCCCTGTCCCACCTGGGGAAGGCCAGCCCCCGCCCTGGTCTGGAGGAGCCACCCCATGGCGTTCAGGAGAAAAGCACTGTTTGGACAGAAGCGGTCATCTCGAAGTCTGGGTCAAGTGCTGTCTGGGGCTCCGGCCAACTGTTCTTTGACCCGTCCTGGAGTACAGGCCAGTTTGTGCACGAGCAGACATGTGGAACAGAGACGGGGAAATTTAGTGGAAGTCAGGCCCACGACTTTCCAGGCAATTCCTGAAAGCCAGAGTCAGGCTGGAATTTCTAAAGGCTGTGGCACCTTGCTGGACAGCCACCCCTTCCCCCTGGAAATTCAGTCGTAAACTCAGTGGATTTGGGCCCCATGGTTCCCTCAGGAGCCCAACTCCCCTCCCCCACCCATGACGATTTGCAGGGCGCTGGCTAGACCCCTGAGTGACACACTGAGTTTGTGTGGAGTATCACATTCTTGTCGAGAATGGCAGGTCCCCTCCCCCACCGGGGCCCACTGTTCCTTCCCCTGAGTGGGCACCCCATCTGGTTTCACTGAAGCAGGTTGGCAGCAGAGGGCTTGGGGCAGACTGGGCTGGCAGCAGCGGCAGGCTGTTTAATCTGCTTTGATTTCTGGTCTTTGGAGAGGGGCTTGGCTACAAGGCCCGATTGTTTATGTCTTAGGAGCCAAGGCAGACAAAAGGCATTGGACAGAGAGCTCTGGAACCAGATAAGAAGCCAGGGCTCCTTGTCAGCTCACTACAGCTTCATTCTTTACAACCCTGAGAGCTTTCTTAAGAAGGTTATGACCATTTAAAAATAGTGTTTTAAAGGCCAGGCGTGGTGGCTCACGCCTGTAATCCCAGCACTTTGGGAAGCCAAGGCAGGTGGATTACCTGAGGCCAGGAGTTTGAGACCAGCTTCGCCAACATGGTGAAACCCCCGTCTCTACTAAAAATACAGGAATTAGCAGGGCGTGGTGGTGCATGTCTGTAATTCCAGCTACTTGGGAGGCTGAGGCAGGAGAATGGCCTCAACCCAGGAGGCAGAGGTTGCAATGAGCCGAGATCTTACCATTGCACTCCAGCCTGGGCAAAAAGAGTGAAACTCCATCTCAAAAAGAAAAGTATTTTAAGAGTCCTAAGACATGGCTTTGCTTGGAAACCAAATGCAGGAGGTGGGACAAAGGGAACCATCAGTCTCCGAGCTCTGTGGTGTGGGTTTGTCTTAGAATTTGCCTGGCCAGGTGTGGTGGCTCATGCCTGTAATCCCAGCAGTTGGGGAGGCCAAGGCGGGCAGATGATCTGAGGTCAAGAGTTCAAGACCAGCCTGGCCAACATGGTGAAACCCTTGTTTCTACTAAAAAAATACAAAAATTAGCCGGGTACTGTGGTGTGTGCCTATAGTCCCAGATACTTGGGAGTCTGAGGCAGGAGAATCGCTTGAACTCAGGAGGCGGAGGTTTCAGTGAGCTTAGATTGCACCACTGCACTCCAGCCTGGGCAACAGAGCAAGACTCCATCTTAAAAAAAAAAAAGAAAAGAAAAAGAAAAAGAATTTGCCTTTGTGGCCCAATGTGGGGGATCCCTATCTAAACTAGGGAGCTCCAGGTTTCTCCTGGGTTCAGGAAGCTGTGTCTTACCCTCACCATTTAAGTTTTTCTGGGGGAGATGATGATAGGTGACCCCATCCTGCAGTGTCACTGCCCATGAGGCGGCACGAGCAGATGCAGGCTTTTAGGGACTGGTGGATTTCCATTCCCCAGCCCTTGTGGAGGAAATCTACCCTTTCCCCCATCCTGCAGCTGTGAAGAATGATGGAACAATGACACCAACGAGTGGATGTGTTGTGTGTTTGATACTTAAGACAACATCTCAATAATCACTATGTTCTTTTAACTTCAGTTAGGTTGATAAGGAATAGATATGGTCCAGATCACTAAACTGCCATGTCTCTTATATTTATCTTTTCTCCCCCCAATGGCTCTAGTGAAAGCAGCCTTCCCAGAAAAGGTAATGCCGACACGCCCCTTCCCTCACAGCCAGTGAATCTATCTGGAAATTGCAAATAATTTACCGTCCCTCTCCCCTTCCCCCTACCTACCATTGGACTTTTTTTTTTTTTTTTTTTCCCATCGATTTTTTTTTTTTTTTTCCAGGAGAAAAACAAATTGTAGGACACTTCCACCCACTCTCACATTTTTACTTTTTCAAGTCCTTGAGACCTGGGAGTTCTAGAGCCACCTGAGAACCCTTTCATTCTCATCTCCTGAGGGTCACTCAGCTCGAAGACGACTTGGGCCTCCGAGGAAGGGCGGAGGCCAGGTGCCAGTGAGTGGGCCCTGAGGTCCTCTGGCAGACGGATGACCTGCAGGCTGGGAGCATTGCATGCCTTGTGACTGCCTTGCCTTTCATTTGGGACTGACACTGGTTAACTCGATTTGGTGAGGCTCCGATCTGTCAACAAGTGATGTTGAGCAACCCTATGTTTAATGTCCCTAGGCATGTGGCTGAAACCTTTTGAAGGCGAAGGGTGGAAGGCGACAACCTGTTTGTAAGTCAACTCTTTGCAGATTTTTGTTTCCCGCAGTCCTCTCTGGGAAAAAAAAAAATAAAAGAATAAAAAAAGAAATTTGAATTCCTTCATCAGCATTTGTTTCCACCCAGCTGGTTTCCCTTGGGTTCAGCAACAAAGAAGGGACACTTATCTTTCCCTCCTGAAATGCAGCCTCCCAGTTTTTCCCTCCTAACTTAGAAAGATTCCCAGGTCATGGTGTGGCTCAGTTGGTGTCAAAAAGATTTGAAAAGTCAAAACCGACTTCAGATTTTACCAATCAAGTCTCAGGTCAGGAAATGTGGATGAGGGGCTGCGTGTCCTCAGCCTGCTCTTTAGATATTCGTCATTTGTTCCAAAATCTTTTGTCCCTTTGTCTTGAATAGAGGTGGGGCTGAGGTCCCCTAACTCCTTTTTCATAGGAATTCAAAGTCTGCTTCCTGCCAAAGAGCCCCTCTTTTTAAACTCCAGAGGGCAGTGATCTAGTAACTACAAAAAAAAAAAATGACTACTCTCCCAGCACTGAAACTGGGCTTCTCAGGAAAGGAGCTGGAGCCAAGGAAACCGCTAGACGATGGTTCCCACTCCATGCATCCCCTGCGGGCTGAAGAGCATGTGGCGGCCATGATCCCATTCCAAAGCATTCCATCCATCAGGGGCAGGCAGAGCCGAGCACCCGAGCACCCGAGCACCCAGCCTGCAGGCAGAGAAAGGAGGTCCCCGAAGTAGGAGGAGGCCTTGAGGCCAGTAGCTGAGTGACAGCCAGGACTCTCAGAGATGGCTGGGTCCAGACAGGCACTTTGGGAAATGCAGGAAAATAGCATTTTAGGGCAAAAGGAGAACCGAGGTCTGCTTCTAGTTGTCTTTGTCCCAGATGGGGAATGTCACCTGTTTGTTTATCGGCAGCAGAGAACAGAGCAGTGAGGGTGGGTGAGTGTGATTGGAGGGGTGGGAGAGTCTGATTAGGGAGGGGGTGGCAGAGTGTGGTTGGGGATGGGGAGTGTGATTAGGGGGTTGGGGAGTGTGAATAGGAGGGTGGGGGTGTGACTGGGGTGGAGAATGTGAATAGGAGGGATGCAGAGTGTGATTGGGGCATGGGGGGTATGAATAGGAGGGTGGGGAGTGTGATTGGGTGTGGGGAGCATGCTTAGGGGGGTGGAGAGTGATTGGGGTGGAGAGTGTGATTAGGAGGGTGGGGAGTGTGATTAGGGGGTGTGAAGTGTGAGTAGGAG
>NW_022436942.1:79762279-79788341 GCF_009761245.1 Sapajus apella | reverse complement strand
GGGGTGGGGAGTGTGATTGGGGGTTGGGAGAATGTGATTGGGGTGTGGGTGTGTGAATGCGGGTGGGGAATAATTGGGGGTTGGGAGAGTGTGAATGGGGGGATGAGAGAGAGTGATTAGGGGAGTGACAATGTTATTAGGGGCAGGGGAGTGTGATTAGAAGGTGGGAGAGTGTAATTGTTCACCATCACACTCTCTGAGTTTGCACAGCATCAGGGAGGGGAGGAGGGCTCTCTGGCCCCGGCAGATACCCTCTTGGCAAGACAGCAAGGGAGCAAGGTACAAATGTGGACGTGTGAGACCATCATGTGGCCTCTGCAGGAGAGGCCCATCAGTGGCGTTGCTTCCTTCCCATCTTTCGGTGACATCTGTACAGCCCCCCATGGAATCTCCCGGGGCTCATGCCTTTTGACAGTTCTAGTACACAAAGCTGTCTCCACCTTTACTTCCTCTTCTATAATAAACAGCCAACGAGCAACATGGCAAACCCCATCTCTACAAAAAATACAAAAATTCCCCAGCCAGGCGTGGTGGCGCGTGCCTGTGTTCCCAGCTGCTCACAGGGCTAAAGCAGGAGGGTCGCTTGAGCCCAGGAGGTCGAGGCTGAGTGAGCCATGGTCGCTCACTGCACTCCAACCTGGGTGACAGTGAGACCCTGTCTCTGTTTTTATAGAAGAGAGGTGGGACGAAAGGGATCTCCTGCTCCAGACCCGGTGTGTCTCCCTCAGCATCAGCATGGTCTCAGGTCATACCTAGGAACCCTGTCTGAGGGAGTCCTTGTGGCCGTGCTGGCTGGGCAGTGGCAGGTGGATGTGGGGAGGAGCAGGAGGTGGACCCCTGCAAGGCCCCGCCCCTGGAGGTAGGTGAGGCCACACCCCCTTCCCTCGTTGGTCTGCTGGCCTGGCCTCCCTCCCAAGGAGCAGGAGGAGGCTCAGTAACCTGTCTGCAAACCGGTAAGGCTTGGAAGTTGATTTCTGGTTTTCAAGCGGGAGGGAGGAACAGCAGAATCTGTGCAGGAATTTTCAGAAACAAGGAGGAACCTATGTCTGTTGCAGCTAGAATCAGGCAGCTACCTGCAGGTGCCCACACCCTCTGCAGGCAGGTTAGGGGAGAATTCTGTTTTTCTGCATCTCACAGGAGCACCACGTGGCCCCCATCCAACCTCCGATGCTTGCAGCTCAGGGACCTTTGAGATGAGGTGCTCATGCGGCCTCATCCTCCGCCTCATTTGTGCATGCTGCCGGCATCCCCCTTCCAGCACCCCACCATTTCTCCCCTCCGCCATCCACGCTCTCGCTGAGATGATGACAGTGACCCTCACCCACAGGGAACCTGCCCCGCACTTCTCTCCCACCTTCCCCCTTCACCCTCTGGAAACTGACCTCCGCCTGCCCGCGTCTTTGCTTTCAGGTGCAGCCAAAATTCCGTTACCCCTTCTACTATGAGATGTGCTGGTATGTCCTGGAGAGATACGTGTACTGTGTGACCCAGCGCTCCCACCTCACTCAGGAATACCAGAGGGAGTCGATGCTTATTGGTGAGTGAACTGCAGGGAGCCCCCGGATTCGGCTGCACAGCTGGGGCAGAAACCGTTTTCTCAGTGGGGCCTGGAGACACTCCCTGGGTTCTTGGGATTCACTGGATCAGTGTATTGAGCAGAATCCTAGGGACCCCTCAGGAGAAGCCATTCTTGTCAGTTTCCCACCTGGAATACAGACTCCAAGAAAATGAACTCGTGTCCCCAAAAGAGTCATGTGTGTGGCCTCCAGCCCATGGTTGTGCAGGTGCAGGTAGGGGCCGCCCCGGCATGGCCGCTGAAGCAGGATCACCCCACAGAGCAGAGATGCCTCATTCTTTTGGTTCTTCCGTAGACACTGATTTTTTTCCCCTGCACTGGAGGCTGGGTTTTTATCTATGTAGGAGCCAGCCTGTGAGATACCCCCGAAAACCCAAGGCTGTCTTTGAGGCAGCGGGAGGGGTGACCAGGGTGGGTGGTGCAGGCCTGGAGGAGCAGGAGAGAGTGTTTGGAGCCACTACAGCACCCTGCTCTGCTGCCAGTACTTAAAGGGACACCATCACCCCCAGTACGGCTCTGCCCTTGAATCTGGACTCACAGATGCCTGCCCTGAAGTTGCATCTGGCTGTGACAGCAAGCCCCGACCAGCAATCTAGAGGAAGAACGTGATTCCTCTTAGCTGTGTCTGAGCGGTTGTTGTACGAGGGTTTTCCTGGATGATGTAGAATCTGCAGCATCTCAGATTCAGCATCTTCTTCTTTTTTTTTTTTTTTTACGAGGGGGTAGAAAGATGAGATTGGTCAGTCTCCTTGAGGGTCTGCACAATATTCTCTGCAGCCTCTAGGATTTTTAGGTTCTTCTTTTATTCCCCCTTTACAGTAAGCCTCTTCCGCTCCTTCCCTTGTGTCCCATTGTTAATGATATACAAGGGTTCCAGGCTGGGCATGTGACGGGGAACCAGTGTTTCTGCTGGGGTCCTCATTGGGAAGTCTTTGCCTGTGAGGTCTGTCACGAGCCTCATTCCCACCCGATGATGCGATATTCAGGAGTTGGAAAGTCCCAAAACCTTACAACCTGCCAAAACCTTACAACCTGCCCTTCTGGAGCTCCCAGCCTGGTAGGAGAGAAGGAAAATGATCCTGAAATAGCGTGAGAGCCACTGTGATTGCAGTAACTCCACAATCCCCCGGGGACAGAGGCTGGGGAGAGCGAGAGGCTTTCTGAGTGTCTGTAGTTCCCAGGCCAGGAAGCTAAGGGCTGGCTCTGTCACTTGGGTATTTAGGGCAGAAGAAGAACATGCCATTCATAGGCACAGGAAGAAATCCCGCAGTGGTGCTTGGATAACCAGTACCCACATCTTCCTTAGGTTTTCTTGCCACTGCTTTCCCTCTGGCTCTCCCAGTCCATCTGCCAATGAGAAGGGGTGACATGAGGGAGACATCCCCTCCATGCAGAGCTGCTGTGTGCCAGCGCCTGTGCCCGGGGATGCCTGTGTATTCTGCACCACGGCCTTCTGAGGATGTTTACTTTGCCTTATATTTTTTAAACAGCTCTGTTGGGATATAGTTCCTGCGTCACAAAATTCACCATTTAAAGTGTAGAATCCAGTGGTTTTTAGTCTATTCACAGATCCGTGTGGCCACTGCTGCAGTCAGTTTTACATTTTCATCACCTCAAAAAGAAACCCAGGGTAGGGTGCGGTGGCTCACACCTGTAATCCCAGCGCTTTGGGAGCCTGAGGCCGGTGGATCACTTGAGGTCAGGAGTTCAAGACCAGCCTGGCCAACATGGTGAAACCTCATCTCTACTAAAAATCCGAAATTAGCTGGGTGTGGTGGCACATACCTGTAATCCCAGCTACTTGGGAGGCTGAGGCAGGAGAATCTCTTGAACCTGAGAGGTGGAGGTTGTAGTGAGCCGAGATTGTGCCATTGCACTCTAGCCTGGACAACAAAGTGAGACTTTGTCTCAAAAAAAAAAAAAAAAAAAAAAAAAATCCAGCTAGGTGCCATGGCTGTCACTGTCACTTCATCAAAGTAATCTCAGCACTTTGGGAGGCCGAGGCGGGCAGATCACCTGAGATCAGGAGTTTGAGACCAGCCTAGCTAACATGGTGAAACCCCATTTCTACTAAAAATACAAAAAATTAGCCAGGCCTGGTGACGTGCGCCTGTAATCCCAGCTACGCGGGAGGCTGACGCAGGAGAATCACTTGGACCTGGGGGGTGGAGGTTGCAGTGAGCCAAGATTGCGCCATTGTACTCCAACTTAGCCATCAAGAGCAAAAGTCCGTCTCAAAAAAAAAAAAGATTCTATCACTTTGGGAGGCTGAGGTGGGTGAGGTGGGTGGACCGGAGACCGGCCTGACCAACATGGTGAAACCCCGTCTCTACTAAAAAATACAAAAATTAGCCAGGCACAGTGGTGCACATCTGTGATCCCAGCTACTTGGGAGGCTGAGGCAGGAGAATCCCTTGAACCCGAGAGGCGGAGGTTGTAGTGAGCCAAGATCGTACCGCTGCACTCCAGCCTGGGCAATGGAGCGAGGCTCGGGTTCAAAAAGAAAGAAAGAAAGAAACTGTTATCCTTTAGCTGTCGTTTTCTTGTCTACTCAGCCCCTTCTTCCCCAGCCCTAGGCAACTACACACATCCCCTGCTCGGGACATTCCACTTCCTCCCCAGCCCTAGGCAACTACACACATCCCCTGCTCGGGACATTTCACTTCTTCCCCAGCCCTAGGCAACTACACACATCCCCTGCTCGGGACATTCCACTTGAGGTGAATCATATAATGGTTGCTCTTTTAGCTTATTTTGATTTTAGTATTATTATTTTTTGAGATAAGGCCTTGCTCTCTTGCCCAGGTTGGAGTGCAGTGGTGCACATTCATGGCTCACTGCAGCCTCCACCTCCCGGGCTCAAGTGATCTGTCTCAGCCTCCCGTGTAGCTGGGACCGCACCTGCACATCACCACACCCAGCTAATTTTTGCATTTTTTTGTAGAGATGGGGGTTTCGCCATGTTTCTTAGGCTGGTCTCAAACTCCTGGGCTCAAGCAATCCACCCGCTTAGGCCTCCCAAAGCATAGGGATTACACGCATGAGCCACTGCACCCAGCCTTGACTTATTTTTAGACATTAAAACGTTGGCCAGGTATGGTGGCTCACGCCCATAATCCCAGCACTTTGGGAGGCCAAGGTGGGCGGATTATGAGGTCAGGAGTTCAAGATCAGTCTGGCTAATATGGTGAAACCCAGTCTCTACTAAAAATACAAAAATTGGTGTGGTGGCACATGCCCATAATCCCAGCTACTCAAGAGGCTGAGACA
The DNA here is from genome assembly GCF_009761245.1 of Sapajus apella. NCBI lineage: Eukaryota > Metazoa > Chordata > Mammalia > Primates > Cebidae > Sapajus > Sapajus apella. The sequence continues at coordinate 79,783,495 of NW_022436942.1, read as the reverse complement.
GGAGAATCGCTTAAACCCAGGGGCGAGGGGCACGGGGTTTACCACTGTACTCCAGCCTGGGTAACAGAGCAAGACTCTGTCTCAAAAAAAGAAAAAGTTAAGTGTCAGTAACCAGCTTGGGCAATATAGTGAGACGTCATCTCTACAAAAAAAGCTTCAATAAACTCACTGAGTAGAGTGGGTCCACCAGTGGGAGGATCACTCGAACCCAGGAGGCAGAGGTTGCAGCGAGCTGAGATTGTGTCCTACAGTCCAGCCTTGGCTACTAAGCGAGACCATCTTTATGTAAATAAATAAAGTGCCAGTGTTGAGAGACGAGGCAGCCCGTGTGGGTGCACACAGCCGGGAAGCAGCAGGGTGGGGATCTGAACCTGTGTCCACCACCGCCTTTCCAGAGGCTGGAGGCACTCTGACTGTTAGGATTGTCAGAGAAGCTTGATCTCTGGAGTAAAGGGGACTTGGGGCGAGTAGAGGTTCCGGGGACTTGGGGCGAGTAGAGGTTCCAGAGACTTTGCAGGGAGTTAGGGATCATTTCGGTCTTTCATGTCACCCTGCCCCCACAGATGCCCCGAGGAAGCCCAGCATAGACGGTTTCTCTTCGGATTCCTGGCTGGAGATGGAGGAAGAGGCCTGTGATCAGCAGCCTCAGGAGGAGGAGGAGAAGGATGAGGAGGGCGAGGGCAGAGACAGGACGCCCAAGCCACCCACCGAGGGTTCTGCCTCACCCACCAGCACACCCTCTGAGGACCAGGAGGCCCCCGGGAAGAAGCCCAAAGCGCCTGCCCTGCGGTTCCTCAAAAGGACTTTGTCCAACGAGTCAGAGGAGAGTGTCAAGTCCACCACGCTGCCCGTGGACTACCCCAAGACGCCCACTGGCTCTCCTGCCGCGGAGGCTGCTGCCAAATGGACCCATCTCACCGAGTTTGAACTGAAGGGCCTGAAAGCTCTGGTGGAGAAACTGGAATCCCTCCCAGAGAACAAGAAGTGTGTCCCCGAGGGCATCGAGGACCCCCAGGCACTCCTGGAGGGTGTGAAGGTGGGCAGGAATGGCATCTGGGGCTGGGCGGCTGAGGAGGGCCGGGCAGGTCCTGTGTTCAGTGTGACACGTGCAACTCAGCTCAGGGTGGCTCTGTGCAGATTACTCTGCACAGGCATCCAGGCGGGTGATGGGAGGTGGCTCCTGGGGGCCTTGGTCCATGAAAGCCTAGGTAGGGTGTCCAAGCAGAAGCCACCATTAAGAGCTGCAGAGGGCCGGGCGTGGTGACTCACACCTGTAATCCCAACACGTTGGGAGGCTAAGGTGGGCAGATCACTTGAAATTCAGGAGTACAAGACCAGCCTGGCCAACATGGTGAAACCCCATCACTACTAAAAAAAAAAAAAAAAAAAAATTAGCTGGGTATGGTGGCACACACACATAAACCTGTGTAGTCCCAGCTACTCAGGAGGCTGAAGCAGGAGAATCACTTTAACCTGGGAGGCAGAGGTTGCAGTGAGCCGAGATTGCACCACTGCACTCCAGCCTGGCGACAGAGCGAGACTCAAGAAAAAGAGCTGCAGAGGACCCCTTTTGGAAGCTCACTCTGTGGCCGACAAGCTTTTTTTCTTAGCACTTGTGGGAAAGCTGAGGCCCCACCAGCAGGTATGACGTGTGCAGCAGTTGCTGTCACGGGGTTCGAGAGATGGACCCCTCCCTCCTTTCGAGGAAGCCTTGCTGTCCTGGGCCAGCGTTCATGGAGTATGCATCAGTTTCACATGAGCAGGTTGTACAGCCCCGCAGTCCTTGACCTGGCCAGCCAATGCGGGCACCACGTAGCTTCGTGCCATTTGGAGGTCTTCATTACAATGTGCATTGAATGGATGAGGAAGTGGAATGAGAAGGGTAAGGGGCATGCCTGAGGTCACACAGCAGGTGGATGGTGGAGCTGGGATGAGGACCCAGGGATGACTGCAGAGCTCCTGTGTGTCTGCCATTGCATGGAATTGCCTCTTGTCTCAGCATTAGTAAGGCGTTTTGGTTGAGGCCTCAGGCATTTGGGCTACCTTCTCCAATGTCTGATGCCCCAGGGAAGCCAGCTAGCTGCCTCCTGGGGTTGGAAACTGAATTTAAGTTTCTTCTTCAGCTGCAAAGTACTCAGGATTGGTAGTTCACTTGTTGACTGTATTCATGTAGGAAACATTGTGTTGGGCCTGGGGTACAGCTATGTCAAACTTCACTGGGTTCAGTCCGGGCACGATGGCTCATGCCTATAATCCCAGCACTTTGGGAGGCTGAGGTGGACGGATCATTTGAGGCCAGGAGTTTTGAGCCCAGCCTGGTCAACACAGGGAGACCCCATCTCTACAAAAAAATACAATATTTTAGCCAGGCGTGATGGCATGTGCCTGTAGACCCAGCCATTCAGGAGGTCACTGCTGTAGTGAGCCATGATCTTACACTGCACTCCAGTCTGCGCAACAGAGCAAGACTCTGCCTGAAAAAAACCCCAAAGCAAGTATACTGATCTGAAGAAGAAATGGCTTTCCATGCTTTTGGAAAGTCTTTTTTTACTTTAATTAATTAATTAATTAATTTTTGAGACGGAGTCTTGCTCTGTCACCAGGCTGGAGTGCAGTGGAGAGATCTTGGCTCACTGCAACCTCCGACTCCCGGGTTCAGGCGATTCTCCGGCCTCAGCCTCCCGAGTAGCTGGGATTACAGGCATGCGTCATCATACCCAGCCAATTTTTGTACTTTTAGTAGAGACAGGGTTTCATCAGGTTGGCCAGGATGGTTTCGATCTCTTGACCTTGTGATTTGCTCACCTCGGCCCCCCAAAATGCTGGGATTACAGGTGTTAGCCACCCTACCCGGCCTTATTTTTTTATTTCGTACCATCGAGACAGAGTGTTACTCTGCTGCGTAGGCTGGAGTATGGTGGCGTGAGCTTGGCTCACTGCAGCCTCCCAAGTAGCCGGGACTACAGGTGCATGCCACCACACCTGGCCGATTTTTAATTTGTAGAAATGGGATCTCACTACGTTGCCCAGGCTGGTCTCAAACTACTGGGCTCAAGCGATTCTCCCCCCGCAGTTTCCCAAGATGCTGGGGTTACAGGCATGAGCCACTGTGCCTGGCCTAGGCTATTTTTTCCTTTAAAAGCGTCTTTGTGTCTCTGATCTATTTCTGTTTGGTGTTGCTGGTTCTGGGAACAGATGTCCTCCTAGGGATGAAATTCGGCTCCTCCTGTCCCTCACCTCTACCTACCTGATTGGCCTGAGGCTAGACTTGTTCTAGACCCTTTGATGATGTGGAGGAGGCCTGGGGTAGCAGTTTAGACAAAGTGCAAGCAGCCCAGACCTCCTCCTGCCCCTCAGGGGGATCATGGGCAGCTTGTGAAAATATGAAATGATGCATCTTCATGACTTGGTGCTACTGGGGGTGTTTTCCTTGCAGAAACTCATTTTAACCTTCCAACAGTTCTTTGCAATACTTTTACTATCCCTATTTTACGGGTGAGTAAATTGAAGTACCGAGAGGTTACGTAACTTGCTCTGGGGTATGACTGCTGGGCAGTGGGAGGGTCTGTGTGCCGCTTTTTTGGTGGCTGTAGAGAAAGTGATTTTCTTCCATCTCAAGAGGCCGTCCCAAATTTAGTCAGAAGATATGGAGGTGATTGCATGCATTTTATTTACAAATCATGCCGCTGGGATGAAGGGCACAAATCCCCAGCCTGCAGGCATCACATTCGGCCTGCATAGCATTAAATGGATTTTGGTAATTAGTTTCCAACATTAAACAAATCTGGAGCCTCTTATAAAATATCCTGGCTTGGCCAGGCACGGTGTTTCCTGTCCATAATGCCAGCACTTATATTACATTTACTTACATTACATTTGGGAAGCTGAGGCGGGCGGATCAGTTGAGGTCAGGAGTTTGACTCCATCTCTACCAAAAAACACAAAAATCAGCCAGGTTTAATGGTGGACGCCTGTCATCTCAGCTACTTGGGAGGCTGAAGTGGGAGAATCACTTGAACCTGAGAGGCAGAGGTTGCATTGAGCTGAGATTGCACCACTGCACTTCAGCCTGGGCAATACAGTGAGACCCTGTCTCAAAAAAATAAATAAACAAAAATGAATAAAATAAAATATCCTAGGTTTCGTGGCTCACGTTCCTGAATGGCTACAATCAGCAGGAAGTAATTAACAGCTGACCCCTTATGCTCCAGTCCCCACCACTAAACTCCCATGTGTCACTAAATTTTTTTTTTTTTTTTTTTGATTCTGGGTCTTGGGGGGTTTTCCTTCCTGGTTCAGGTGTGATCTTGGCTCATTGCAACCTCTGCCTCCTGGGTTGAAGTGATTCTTTTGCCTCAGCCTCCCCAGTAGCTGGGATTACAGGCACATGCCACCACACCCGGCTAATTTTTGTATTTTAGTTGAGGCAGGATTTTGCCATGTTGGCCAGGCTGGTCTCGAACACCTGGCCTCAAGTGATCTGCCTGTCTCGGCCTCCCAAAGTGCTGGGATTACAAGTGTCCACCAGTCTGTGTCCAGGTGTTGTTTGAAGACCAAAAGTTCTGGATCAGACTGAATCCCTGTGCCATCCGTTAGCCAGCTGAATGCCCTTGGGGAATGCAGTAAAAAGGAGTGGTTGGAGTACAGCATGGTGTTCATGAGGACTCAGTGAGCTGACACCTTAGCACAGAGCCTTTAAGAGCTCAGTAAACTAGAGCCAAAAATTTCAGACACCATAGGATGAAAACAGGCCAGTGCAGGGTCAAATGTGCGAGCCTGTGAATCCCATGACCGTGGAAGGTATGAACTGCTTTTTTCTCTTGGGGCCGTCAATTCCCCACCACGGAACACACTTGCTCGTTGACATGGTCTCTCCTGGGTCTTACTGACTTGTAGGACAGCGAGGTGTAAAGCCCGGATTACCAGCACGGTTGGCTTTTTAAAATTATCACGCTCTCAGCCGGGCGCGGTGGCTCACCAGCACTTTGGGAAGCTGAGGCAGGCGGATCACAAGGTCAGGAGTTCGAGACCAGCCTGGTCAACATGGTGAACCACATCTCTACTAAAAATACAAAAAAGTTATCTGGGTGTGGTGGTGTGGGCCTATAATCCCAGCTACTTGGAAGGCTGGGGCAGGGGAATCGCTTGAACCCTGGAGGCAGAGGTTGCAGTGACCTGAGATTGTGCCACTGGCCTCCAACCTGGGCGACAAAGTGAGACTCCATCTCAAAAAAAAAAAAAAATCAAATCACCACATTCTCTCCTGCTTCAGAGAATCCAAAAGGCGGGAAGCCAGGGGCAGGGCTACAGCCTGGTCATACCCTGAACATGACCCGAGCACGGAGCAGGGCCTGATTCAGCCCAGCCAAAGGGGCCAGGCCTCCAGCTAGGACTGAGGCTCCTGCTGGAGGCCAGGTTAATGCTGAGCCTTGAGGCTGGTGAGATTGTTGGGCAATGGGGAGAGAGAAGGTTGCAGCAAGGGCCTCTGGCCTAAGGAGCTCCCAGCGTTAGACCAACACAAGCCATGTATTCTTGTGTCTCCTGCTCATATCACATCAGGAGAACTTGGGAGAGCAGAGAGGGACCAGGCAGCTCAGCTCTGGACATCTGGGCAAACCCTACACCTGAAAACTGGGCAGGCTGAGGCATGCCACTTAGCGCTTTTCATGGCCTAAGATTACATTTTGATCTCCTGAACCACATCTGTTATCCATGCTAGCTATGCAGCTAAATCACATTCTAAGCTTCCCTTCCAAGTAAATAAAATTTTAAGTTTTCCATGGCTTAGAACTTGTTAAATGCATGCATTCTGTAAACAGGATGGGGGCAGTGCATCCTAACAGGAGATGAGGCATGAGGCAGGAGGGAACTGATCAACGTGTGTGGGGCATTTACCGTGGGCCACGCCCCCTTCTGGCATCAGGGTACTCACCACAACCTGGCAAGTTGGGGAGTGTTCTTATCCATGATGATGATGATGATTATTATTATTTTGAGACGGAGTCTCGCACTGTTGCCCAGGCTAGAGTACAGTGACGCAGTCTCGGCTCAATGCAACTTTCACCTCCCAGGTTCAGGAGATTCTCCTGCCTCAGCCTGCCAAGTAGCTGAGATTTTAGGCACCTGCCACCACGCTGGGTTAATTTTTGTAATTTTAGTAGAGACGGGGTTTCACCATGTTGGCCAGGCTGGTCTTGAACTCCTGACCTCAAGTGATCCTCCCTCCTCAGCTTCCCAAAGTGCTGGGATTACAGGCATGAGCCATCGCACCTGCCTCCCCATTATCTTATATAGGGAAACGTAGACTGCCAGCGACATGGTGACTTGCCCCAAGTCATATGGCTAATGAACTTTCAGCCACGATGCACAATGGCAGAGGCCATGTGTCTGTTTCCTGTGGCTGCCATAGCAACTTGCCACAAACTGGGTGGCTTAAAACAACCAGCCTATGGTTGGGTGCCGTGGCTCACACCTGAAATCTCAGCACTTTGTGAGGCCGAGGTGGGCGGATCACCTGAGGTCAGGAGTTCAAGACAATCAAGACCAGCCTGACCAATATAGTGAAACCTTCTCTCTACTAAAAATACAAAAATTAGCTGGGCATGGTGGTGGGCACCTGTAATCCCAGCTACTTGGGAGGCTGATGCTGGAGAATTGCTTGAACCCAGGAGGTGGAAGTTGCAGTGAGCCGAGATTGTGCTGCTGCACTCAAGCCTGGGTGATAGAGTGAGACTCTGTCTCAAAAAAAAAAAAAAACAAACAACAAAGCTGGGTGCCGTGGCTCACGCCTGTAATCCCAACACTTTGTGAGGGCAAGGCAGGCAGATCATGAAGTCAGGAGTTGGAGATCAGCCTGGCCAGCATAATGAAATCCCATCTCTACTAAGAATACAAAAATTTAGCCAAGCATGGTGGCTGGTGCCTGTAATCCCAGCACTTTGGGAGGCCGAGGTGGGTGGATCACTTGAGGTCAGGAGTTCAAGACCAGCCTGGCCAATATGGTGAAACCCTGTCTGTATTAAAATTACAAAAAAAATCAGCCAGGCATGGTGGTCGCACTGCCTGGAGTCGCAGCTACTTGGGAGGCTGAGGCAGGAGAATTGCTTGAACCCAAGAGGCGGTTTCAGTGAGCCCATATTGTACCACTGCACTCCAGCCTGGGGTGACAGAGCGAGACTCTGTCTCAAAAACAAAACAAAAAACAAACAAAAAAAACACCAAGTATGTTATTTAATAGTCCTGGGGGCCAGAAGTCTGAAATGAAAGAGCTGGCGGGGCCGTGCCCCCTCAGAGCCTCCAGGAGGGAATCCTCCTTGCCTCTCTGGTTTTTGGCAGCTCCTGTTTCCCTGGTTGTGGCTGCCTCACTCCAGTCTCTTCCTTTATCTTCTTGTGGATTTCTTCTTTGTGTTCAAATCTCTCTTCTCATAAAGACACTAGACATTGGATTTAGAACCTACCCTAAATTCAGGATTATTTCACCTTGAAAAAAAAGTTTCTTTTTTTTTTTGAGATGGAGTCTGGCTCCGTTGCCCAGGCTGGAGTGCAGTGGCACGATCTTGGCTCACTGCATCCTCCGACTCCCGGGTTCAAGCAATTCTCCTGCCTCAGCCTCCTGAGTAGCTGGGACTATAGACACGTGCCACCACACATGGCTAATTTTTGTATTTTCAGTAGAGACAGGGTCTCACCATGTTGGTCAGGCTGGTCTTGAACTCTTTGCCTCCAATGATCTGCCGCCTCAACCTCTCAACATGTTGGGATTACAGGTGGGAGCCATCGTGCCAAGCCTGAACATAGACCTTTTGGGACATAATTCAAGCTACTTCAGATGGGTTTTCACAGACAGGGGTAAGACGGTTGGGCTGGGATGGAGGGAGGGATTTTGAGAGACCTCAGAGGCTGCAGGTTCCCCGGAGCAGAAGGCCCCCAAACTGTACCTCCCTTTTGCCAGCTGGTGGATGGTGATTCTTCCCTGATGCCTGCCTCTGCCTTATTTTCTTTTTCTTTTTGTTTTTTGTTTTTTGAGACAGAGTCTCGCTCTGTCGCCAGGCTGGAGTGCAGTGGTGCCATCTCAGTTTACTGCAACCTGTGCCATCCAGGTTCAAGCGATTCTCCTGCCTCAGCCTCCCGAGTAGCTGGCATTACAGGCACACGCCAGCATGCCCAGCTAAGTTTTTGTATTTTTAGTGGAGACCAGGTTTCACCATATTGGCCAGGATGGTCTTGATCCTTTGGCCTCATGATCCGTCCACCTCAGCCTCCCAAAGTGCTGGGATTACAGGCATGAGCCACCAAGCCTGGCCATCTGCCTTATGTTCACAGTAGGATATTTTTAGTCAGAGCATAGAGGGAGGTTCTGATTATTCACGTCCCACCCTAGGGTGCTGTGGGGCCCAAATCCATTGTTAACTACTTCAGCTCTTTGAGAGAAGTTGATATAAGGGGCTGCCGATGCACAGCCATCCGTTGTGTGTGATTATCTCGTTAAGGCCAGTGGGGCGGTTTCTAGCAGAAAGGGTCCCATGGTTGGATCTTTCTCTTCAAAAGCCTGCCCTGGGCTTTTGAAGGTGGGGGGCGTGTAGGCTGTATCCCTTAGGCAGCTGAGCTGGTGAGGGGAGCCAGCCTTCCTTGTATCTGGCTGGAGTGCAGTGGTGCGATCTTGGCTCACTGCATCCTCAGGGAGCCCCAGGGAGTGTATAAATTCAAGCAGAACCTAGGGAAGCAGTGACAGGATTCCCTCCAGCACAACCTATTTCTCAGAGATGATATCTCCAATTAGAATAATCTCCTCCCTGGCCCAGCCTGTCACATACAAATGAAAATTCTTCCCTGAGGGACACAGCCCAGGGCGCCCCCTGCTGGCCTCAGGGGATTACACACAGAGGGGTACTTGGGAGGTATCAGTGTGAGATCCTGGGCTCAGGGCACTTGGGGAAAATTCTTTTTCTTTTTCTTTTTTTTTCTGAACATATTCTATCATAAATTCTTTTAATTTATTATTATTAATTAAGTTATTATTTTTTTGAAATGAAATTTTATTTCTGTCGCCCAGGCTGGAGTGCAGTGCTGTGATCTCGGCTCACTGTAATCTCTGCCTCCCAGGTTCAAGTGATTCTCCTGCCTCAGTCTCCCGAGCAGGTGACACTACAGACACGCGCCACCACGCCTGGCTAATTTTTTTGTATTTTTAGGAGAGATGGGGTTTCACCATGTTGGCCAGGCTGGTTTTGAACTCCCTACTTGAGGTGATTCGCCCACCTCGGCCTCTCAAGAGTGATGGGATTATAGGTGTGAGCCACTGCACCCGGCCATTATTATTCAGAGACAGAGTCTTGCTCTTTTGGCTAAGTTGGAGTTTAGTGGTGTGATCATAGCTCACTGCAGCCTTGAACTCCTGGGCTCAAGCAGTCCTCCCACCTCAATCTGCTCAAGAAACTAGGACTACAGGTGCACCACACCCAGCTAATTTTTAAATTTTTTGTAGAGATGGGGTCTTGCTATGTTGCCCAGGCTGACCAAGAGCAATTTTAATTTAAACAATTATTACCTGAATATGGACGCTCATGCCTGTAATCCCAGTACTTTAGGACACCAAGGTGAGAGGATCACTTGACTGCAGGAATTTGAGACCAGCTGGGGCAACATAGCAAGACCCTGTTTCTACTAAAAAATAAAAAAATTAGTTGGGCTTGGTGGTGCACTCTTGTTGTCCCAGCTACTTGGGAGGTTGAGGTGGGAGAATTGCTTGAGCCCGGGAGTTTGAGGAGGTGGTGAGCTGTGATCACACCGCAGCACTCAAGCCTGGGCAACAGAGTAAGACCCTGTCTTTAAAAAATGTATTATTTATTGTTATGAATTTATTAATTATATCTAATACTTAGAACTGCAGTAATAACTTTTTGTAACTAAATATCTCTTTAACAAGGCCTCTACCTCAATACTTGTGAGTTAGACTCCAGATCTGATACTGAAATGGAAAGAAATCATGAGACATATAAGAAGGAAGCTCGAAGAAAACAAAGGCGGTTGGGCATTACTTTCAGTCAGATGCAAAGCCATGTTTGCAAATTGGTGGCCCATAGGCCACACCAGCACACAGATGTTTCTCTCACAGTGGGTTTTTAAAAAAAGTTTCAGTTAGATGCTAATGTTTAAAAATGCAGAGTTCAAATACAACTCTGCATGTTTGATTTCTTCTGGAAAATAGAAGATCTGGTGGGCCTTTCACCCCGTAGGAGGGAAGTTGGAATTGGGTTGTACTCACCCTTTTTGTTTTTGACACAGAGTTTCACTCTTGTTGCCCAGGCTGGAGTACAATGGCACAATCTTGGCTCACCACAACCTCCACCTCCTGGGTTCAAGTGATTCTCCTGCCTCAGCCTTCCGAGTAGCTGGGATTACAGGTGTGCACCACCGCAGCTGGCTAATTTTGTATTTTTAGTAGAGGCGGGGTTTCTCCATTTTGGTCAAGCTGGTCTTGAACTCCCAACCTCAGGTGATTCACCTGCCTTGGCCTCCCATAGTGCTGGGATTACAGGCGTGAGTTCCTGGGCCTGGCTTGCCCTTTTAAAATGGAACATGTGTTCTCCAGTTTGTCATAGGTCTCACCATTCCCTATTGTCCTAGTCTGGTGACATCTTGAATTTGTTGCCCAATCCTAGAGTTTGGGATGGGACTAAGCAGCTGAAATGTGCCGTGGAAGTGATGGTCTTCTCCCCCAGCCCTTTGGGGCCCACTTGCAAGAAGGAATGGAAGTCTCTGGCTAAACATGGAGCATATTTCTGGAAAGCTCATTTGTTCTTAATGATTTTTTATGTAGAGGGAAACTTTATTTACTTATTTATTTTGAGACAAAGTCTCATTCTGTTTCTCAGACTGGAGTGCAGTGGCATTGTCTTGGCTCACTACACCCTCTGCCTCCCAGCTTCAAAAAATTAAAAATTAGCCGAGTGTGGTGGTGCATGCCTACAGTCCCAGTTACTCAGGAGGGGATGGGGGTGGGGGATCTCTTGAGCCCAGGAGGTTGAGGCTGCAGTGAGCCATGATCATGCCACTGCACTCAGCCTGGGCAATAGAGAATCCATTTCAGAAAAAAAATTAAAAAATAAAAATCTGAGGAGGTGGTGGTTGCAGTGAGCCAAGATCGCACCATCGCACCCCAGCCTGGGTGACGAGTGAGACTCTGTCTCAGAAAATAAAATAAAATAAAATAAATAAATAAATAAATAAGTCGTGTACATATTAGGAAAATTGACAGCCTAAGAATCTTGTTTCGCCTTCCTGTAGCTGTTACTACTATCTGATTGGTAGTTTATTTATTTATTATTTATTTTTGAGACACTGTCTCTGCTGTTGCCCAGGTTGGAGTGTTGTGGCATGATCTCTGCTCACTGCAGCCTTGACCTCTTGGGCTCAGGTGATCCTTCTACCTCAGTCTCCCATGTAACTGAGACTACAGACATGCACCACCATATCTGGCTAATTGTTGATGTTTGTTTTGTAGAAACGAGTCTCACTCTTACCCAGGCTGGTCTCGAACTCCTGTGCTCAAGTGATCCAACCATCTCGACTTCCCAGCGTGCTGAGATCACAGGCATGCGTCACTGTCACTGTACTCCAATAACTTTAAATAATTTACAATTATTATTCCATTTTTTTTTTTTGAGTCAGAGTCTCGATCCATCACCCAGGCTGGAGTACAGTGGCATGATCTTGGCTCACTGCAACCTCCGCTTCCTGGGTTCAAGCAACTCTTGTACCTCAGCCTCCTGAGTAGCTGGGATTGCAGACATTTGCCACCGTGCCCGGCTAATTTTTGTATTTTTAGCAGAGACGGAGTTTCACCATCAGGCTGGTCTTGAACTCCTGACCTTGTGATCCCCCTGCCTTGGCCTTCCAAAGTGCTGGGATTACAGGTATGAGCCTAATGTTTATTTTTCAAAAATGCCAGGCTGGGCGCAATGTCTCACACTTGTAATCCCATCACTTTGGGAGGCTGAGGTGGGCTGATTGCTTGAGGCCAAGAGTTTGAGATTAGCCTGGGCCATATGAGATCCCATGTCTACCAAAATTTAGCTGGTGTGGTTGTGGGCACCTGTAGTCCCTGTTACTTGGGAGACTGATGTGGAAGGATCACTTGAGCCATGATGGCACCACTGCCCTCCAGCCTGGGTGACAGAGAAAGACCCTGCTTGAAAATGTATATAAATATATTTTTAATAGACTTTTTTTTTTTTTTTTTAGCAGAGACGGGGTTTCACCATGCTGGCCAGGCTGGTCTTGAACTCCTGACCTCAGGTGATCCACCCACCTCAGCCTCCCAAAGTGCAGGGATTACAGGTATGAGCCACCACACCTAGCCTTAATAGAGTATTTTTAAGAATAATTTTAGATTTACAGAAAAATTCAGCAGATAGTACAGAGAATTTCCATATATACCCCTCAGGCCTAGTTTCCTCCTGTTATTAACATCTTATATTCGTACAGTATGTTCGTTACAATTAATAAACCAATATTGATACATGTATTGTAACTAGAGACTATATATATATATATATAACCTGTTGCTCAGTCTGGAGTGCAGTGGTGGGGTCTCTGCTCACTGCAACCTGTGCCTCCTGGTTCAAGCAATTCTCCTGCCTCAGCCTTCTGAGTAGCTGGGACTACAGGTGTGTGCTACCATGCCCAGCTAATTTTTGTATTTTTAGTAGAGACGAGTTTTACCATATTGGCCAGGCTGGTCTTGAACTCCTGACTGTGTGATCCACCCGCCTCGGCCTCCCAAAGTGCTGGGATGATAGGCGTGAGCCACTGCGGCTGGCCCATACCATTTTTACCTCCTTTTTTTTTTTTTTTTTTTTCTGTTCTAGGATTCTACCTAAGATACAATATCACATGTAGTCTCCTTAGTCTTCTCTTAGCTTCCATAGTTTCTTAGACTTCCTTTGTTTTGATGACCCTGACAGTGTTGAGGAGACCTGTTTAGGCATTTTTTAGACTGCTCCTCTTTTGGTATTTGTGGCTTTACTTTATAAAAACTTTTGCATTGGAACCGAATCATTTTCTGAGTGCAAAATAAATAACAAACAAAAAAACAAAAAACTTTGAGGCCAGGCACGATGGCGGACACCTGTAATTCCAGGTGTCACTTTGGGAGGCCGAAGCGGGCGGATCACTTGAGGCCAGGAGTTTGAGACCAGCTTGGGCAACATGGTGAAACACCATGTCTACGAAAAATAACAAAAATTAGCCAGACGTAGTGGCGCATGCCTGAAATCCCAGCTACTCAGGAGGCTGAGGCAGGAGAATCGCTTGAATCTGGGAGGCGGAGGTTACGGTGAGCCGAGATCGTGCTACCGTGCTGCAACCTGGGCGACAGAGTAAGACTGTGTTTCAAAAGAACAAATCAAAAACACACACACGCACACAAAACCAATTTTGTTTATTGGAAGCTGACTCTAGGTCGGTCATTATGTGAGGCTTTGGGAATACAGTAGTGTATGAAGACTCTTCATAAATAGCACTTAGGAGTCATCGGCATTGACTCTGGGACTCTGGGGAAGCGGTGTGTGCTGGGGATGAGGTTTGAACCCCTGGAACCACTTCTAGAGCCCACACTCTTGACCACTGTGCTGTTTGCTGCTTCCTGTGGGGAAAGGAGGGCGTTCTTCAGGTTCACAGGCACATCTTGAAAAATCACGCAAAAAAAAAAAAAAAAATCATGCAGGCAAATTATGATCGGGAAGGTAGGACAGGCCTGCAGTACCTCACACCTGCAATCCCAGCACTTTAGAAGGCTCACACCTGCAATCCCAGCACTTTAGAAGGCTCACACCTGCAATCCCAGCACTTTAAAAGGCTCACACCTGCAATCCCAGCGCGTTAAAAGGCTCACACCTGCAATCCCAGCACGTTAAAAGGCTCAAACCTGCAATCCCGACACTTTTAGAGGCTGAGGCAGGTGTTTTACTTGAGCCCAGGAATTCAAGACCAACCTGGGCAACATGGTGAGACCCCATCTGTACAAATAATACAGTTAGCCAGGCGTGGTGGTATGTATCCGTCGTCCTGGCTACTGGGGAGGCTAGGTGGGAGGATCGCTTCAGCTCAGGAGTTTGTAGCTCAGGCTACAGTGAGCTCAGATTGCACCCTTGCACTTCAGCCTGGGTGACATAGTCATACTCTGTCTCTACATAGTCATACTCTGTCTCTAAAAAAAAAAGACAAAGGGAAAAAAAGGAAGTAGCTCAATAAGCAGAGTAAAGTTAGAAGTGAGCGGGAGTCGTTTCCAGTGAAGTGGATTAGGGAGGGTGAACTAAAGTAATCTTCCCCTTCATTTGTCTCCTGAGCGCTTCTCCTCTTCCTGCTAAGTGCTTCTGTGTGATTTACTCTGTTCTTAAGTGTCCTGAAAGAATGTTTTTGTACAATTCAACAATTCACGGTCCAAGATCAGAGTGGGCCAGTGATAGGTGTGTGTGCTTAAACCCATTTTTTTGTGGGGTGTTGTGGAATATAGCCAAAAAAACCCCCAAAACCCTATGTGGGTGGTCGTGGGGCAGAATGTGTGGTGCCAGAGTGGGGTCCAGGGGGTCTGTTTTCACAGTCTGTGGCAGCACCAAAGTCCTGTGAGCCTTTCTGAGCCTTGGTCATCTCCTCTATAATTAGCTGTTAAATAATTCTGCTGAGTAGCATCTTATACTTGGATGAGGTTCTGAAGTCCAGCCACACAAGGCCAAAGTCTGCTCGAGTGAGAATTACTTGTTAAGAACCTGCCAACTACTCGCCGAGGAGGCAACACAGTGCCCCATGGGAGATCGCCACGCAGCCTGGCAGTATGTCCAGTGCAGCCCATTTTTCTGCCACCATTTGGCCACTTGACTCCATCCTTGGTCAGACCCGATCAAGCATCTTCTTGTGTTTAGGGCCCAAGTTGCAAAAGACAACATTGACACGTCTCCACACACCAGGATTAGGGTACACGCCGCAAGATGACAAAGATGGAGTGTTGGCTCTGTGAAGGTGTCAGGTCTGGTGGTTGGTTTTGTTTTGTTTCCCTGAGTATGTAGTTAAATTTGTGAACATTAGAGGATCAGTAGTGTCACTGCCCAGCTGCCCCCCAGAGTGCTTGGTAGGAATTAAATGAGGTGCAGTAGCCTTCCCCTGTAATCCCAGCACTTTGGTAGGCTGAGGAGGGAGGATTCCTTGAGGCTGGGAGTTTGGGACAAGCTTGGGCAACGTGGCATATACCCTGTCTCCACAAAAAAATTTAAAAATTATGGACAGGCCTGGTAGCTCATGCCTATAATCCCAGCACTTTGGGAGGCTGAGGCTGGTGGTTCACTTGAGGCCAGGAGTTGAAGACCAGCCTGGCCAATGTGGCAAAACCCCATCTCTACTAAAACTACAAAAATTAGCCAGGTGTAATGGTGCAAACCTGCTGTCACAGCTACTCAGGAGGCTGAGGCAGGGAAATGGCTTGAACCCAGGAAATAGAAGTTGCTTGAGCTGAGATTGTACTGCTGCAGTCCAGCCTGGGCTACAGAGTAAGACTTTGTCTCAAAAAAAAAAAAAAAAAAAAAAAAAAAAAAAAAAAATCTAGCCAGGGAAGGTGCCGTGTGCCTGTGGTCTCAGCTATTCAGGAGACTGAGGCATGAGGATCACTTGAGCCAGGTGGTTGAGGATGTAGTAAGCTATGATTGTACCACCACACTCCAGCCACGGTGACAGAGCAAGACTCTGTCTCAAAAAAAAAAGGTGTGTGTGAGTCCCTGACGCTCTGGACCAGTGCTTGGTGTCATAAGTGTGATCATGGGTGATACATACGTGGAAGTCACAGGGAAGTATGTGATTTGCTTTGTTAGAAAAATTTGTAGAGGGCAGAGGGGGACAGTGTGTGTTTTGTGGGCCCCAGGGGACTTTAGTGACTTGGTTTCTATTGAATGGGTGGGTGGTGGTGGAGTCATGGGCAGACCTTGACTTTGTGGAGTGTGATCCTTGCTGGAATATGTCTACACTTCAGCCCCCTTCAGAGACCACTCATTCTCCCAGGCTAATGTGGATCCTTTGTTTGGCCACAGAATGTTCTGAAGGAGCACGCAGATGATGACCCTAGTCTGGCCATCACTGGGGTCCCTGTGGTGACTTGGCCAAAGAAGACTCCAAAGGTAAGACGCAGCCTGCTGCAGTGGGAGGCCGTGTCCCACTTCCTTCTCACCTCCTGTAGGGCAAATGTCAGCAGCTTTTTGGGTGGCTGTGGGACCTCCTGAGGTGAGGGCACCCCAGTTAAGGTGAAGGATTTTGGTGATTTGTTCTGTGTTTTGTTTTTAAAGGGGGATTGCTTTACCTAGGTGTGGGAACTGCGAACAGTGCCTCCTGGTGGTCACTTGGAGAACTGGGGGGTATTGACAGGCCCCTTTCCCGGTCGTTAGGCGGATTTTCTGTCTCTCCTTCCCTCACTCCCTTGCTGCTTCCCTTCCTTTTTCCTTTTCCTTTAGCTGCTTCATGGCTCTCGTCTCCTCTTTTGAAAGGAACTTTTTCTCTGTGTGTAAAACTGATTGATGCTCAACATAAAAATATCTAATCAGTTGGGCACGGTGGCTCGCACCATAACCTCAGCACTCTAGGAGGCCGAGGCGGGCAGATCACCTGAGGTCAGGAGTTCAAGACTAGCCTGGCCAACATGGCAAAACCCTGTCTCTATTAAAAATACAAAAATTGCCAGCATGGTGGTGTACGCATTTGGTCCCACCTACTCGGGAGGCTGAGACGGGAGAATTGTTTGAACGTGGGAAATGGAGGTTGCAGTGAGCAGAGATCGCACCACTACACTCCAGTCTGGGCTACAAAGTGAGACTCTGTCTCAAAAAAATAATAATAAAATATGATAAAAATGTCTAATCAAATGGGAAAGGACAGGACCCGAGGAAGAGGAATAATGGCTGTTATCGAGGATTTCTTAGGAGAAGTTGGCTGTTGTCTGGACCCCTACAGCTCTTATTTATACTTCAACAACTCTGTGGGGTAGACAGCTGTGACTCTTATTTTTCAGATGAGGAAACAGGTTTCAAAAGGCAAGTCACTTGTTAGGACAGCAATGTACACAAAGGTCAGTCACTTTGGCAGCAGAGACCAAATTTTTAACCAGGGCTCACCTCAAGGTACATGATCCAGAGAAAACAGCTGTGGTGAGCACGCTTCCAAAGGAGGCCCTGGGTGGGATACATATGCATCAGGTCCTCTCTCTGCCATCCATCTGCCTCCACGCAGCTTCAGCACTTCCTTGGACAAGTTACACAGCATCTTGAGCCTTACTGCCCTTGCTTATAAAAATGGATTATACCAAGACTTTCTTCAGTGGTTGTCAGGACTAAATGAGATAAGGCATGCAAAGCCCTTCAGACAAGGGCCGGCCCCAGGTTATCGCGTTCCAAATATTAGTTGTTACTTTGATAGCTCCAAGAGGTGGCTCACGCCTATAATCCCAGCACTTTGGAAGGCCAAGGTGGGTGGATCACCTGAAGTCAAGAGTTCGAGACCAGCTTGACCAACAAGGTGAAACCCTGTCTCTACTAAAAATACAAAAATTAGGCCGGGCGTGGTGGCTCACGCCTGTAATCCAAGTACTTTAGAGGCCAAGGCGGGCGGATCACCTGAGGTCAGGAGTTCAAGACCAGCCTGACCAACATGGTGAAACCCCGTCTTTATTTAAAAAAATAAATAAGAAGAAAAAAAATACAAAAATTAGCCAGGAGTGGTGGCAGATGCCTGTAATCCCAGCTACTCAAGAGGCTGAGGCAGGAGAATTGCTTGAACCCTGGAGGTGGAGGTTGCAGTGAGCTGAGATTGCGTCATTGCACTCCAAGCTGGGCAACAGAATGAGACTCTGTCTCAAAAAACAAACAAACAAAACACTGAAGCCAGGCAGGGTGGCTTATGCCTGTTGTTCCAGCTATTCCAGAAGCAGAGGTGGGAGGATCACCTGAGATCAGGAGTTCAAGGTCAACCTGGGCAACATAATGAGACCTCATCCCTACCAAAAAACAAAACAAAACAAAAAAACCTAGACATGATAGTGCATGCCTGTAGTCCCAGCTATTTGGGAGGCTTACGCAAGAGGAGTGCTTGAGCCCAGGAGCTTGAGGCTGCAATGAGCTGTCATCGCACCTCTGAACTCCAGTCTGGGTTACAGAGTGAAGCCCTGTCTCAAAAAAAAGGAAAAAGAAAGAAAAAAGTATCTGTAGCAGATTTCACTGATTACAGGCCGGAATGGTGACCCTCACCTGTAATCCCAGCACTTTGGGAGGCCAAAGTGTGCAGATTACCTGAGGTCAGGAGTTTGAGATCAGCCTGGCCAACATGGCGAAACCCCGTCTCTACGAAAACTACAAAGATTAGCTGGGTGTGCTGGCACGTGCCTGTAATCCCAGCTATTCTGGAGGCTGAGGCAAGAAAATCGCTTGAACCTGGGAGGTGGAGGTTGCAGTGAACTGAGATCCTGCCACGGCACTACAGCCTGGGGGAAGCACTGTATTTTTATTTGCTAAATCTGGCAACCCTAGTTGAAATGATTATATTTTTGATATATTGTTGAAACAAAATGGGTTATTCAGGTTAATTTTATTGTTTCTTTTTACCTTTTTAGATGTGGCAACAAAAAAACTCAAAAGTACATATGTAGCCTACCTTCTGTTTCTTTTATTTATTTTTTTAAGATAGAGTCTAAAGAGCTCCCAGGCAGGAGTGTAGTGGGGCAATCATAGCTCACTGCAACCTCTGCCTCCCTGGATCAAGCGATCCTCCCCCCTCAGCGCCCCCCCCAACCCGAGTAGCAGGGACCACAGGCACGTGCCATCATGCTCGGCTACTTTTTCATATTTTTGGTAGAGATGAGGTTTTGTTGCTGGAGCTCAAGCAAGCTGCCTGCCTCAATCTCCCAAAGTGTTGCGATTACAGGCTTGAGCCACCATGCCTGGCTTCTGTTATTGCTATTGGGCAGTGCTCTTCTGCATGATTGTTTATCTTCTTCAAGTGTATTTCTTTCCTTCTTTCTTTTTCGACAGCAAAAACATTCTCTAAACCGTTTATTTCTCCCCACCAGAAGGTGGAGAGGTGGATGGGCCTAGAACATAGCGTGCGGTGGGTTCCCGGGTTGGGTCAGTGCAGACAGCGTGGCGTGGGGCGCCGCAGCTCTTAGGCGAAGGTGGGGTTGTTCCAGCCCTCGTTGGCTGCCTTCGTGTCTTAGTAGTGGATGTAGACCCTGTCCGGGCTGATGCGCAGGCGCTCGGCCAGCAGGCGGCCAGCAGGTTGCTGTAGGAGCAGCTCTGCGCGAGGCTGTGCAGGCTGCAGAGCGCGCACGGCTTGCTGGAGCCGCAGAAGGCCCTGAGCTGGTCCGGGACCACGTGCACCGTGATGTACTGGGCGGCTTGCCGGTGGCCTTTGCCAGCTGTTGGGTGAGCTTGGAGAGGAACCCGGCCGACACGGAGGCGCGGGGGCACGTTGGTGTTTACAATGAACATCGACATGATAGCAGAGGGACCAGGAGACCCACGCAGAGACACAGATGTAAGCGCTGCCTCCGCCAGGTGTATTTCTTTTTCTTTTTCTGAGACAGAGTGTTACTCTTGTCATCCAGGATGTAGTACAGTGGTGCGATCTTGGCTCACTGCAACCTCCGCCTCGGGAGTTCAAGTGATTCTCTTGCCTCAGCCTCCTGAATAGCTGAGATTACAGATGCCCAGCACCACGCCCAGCTAATTTTTGTATTTTTCATAGAGATGGGGTTTCACCATGTTGGCCAGGCTGATCTCCAACTCCTGACCTTAGGTGATCCTCCTGCCTCAGCCTCCCAAGGTGCTGGGATTACAAGTGTGAGCCACCGTGATGGGCCCTTCGGGCGTATTTCTAAACGTTGAATTGCTGCAGAGAAGGGCATCCATTACCATGTGCCTCAGATTCTCTTTCAGTCTTAATGGGAACTTGGGTGGCCAGAGGAGTGAGGACGGAATCTTCTCCCTGTCTTCTACCTTTCCTTCCCTAGTCCGTAGAAGTGTGTGAAGTTTTAAAAATTCTTTTTCTTTTTGAGACAGTCTCACACTGTCACCCAGGCTGTAGTGCAGTGGTGCGATCTCCGCTCACTGCAATCTCCTCCTCCTGGGTGCAAGCAATTCTCCTGCCTCAGCCTCCCGAATAGCTGGAACTACAGGCATGCATCACCATGCCCAGCTAATTTTTTTTTGTACTTTCAGTAGAGACGAGGTTTCACCATGTTGGCCAGGATGGTCTCAATCTCCTGACCTCATGGTCTGCCTGCCTTGGCCTCTCAAAGTGCTGGGATTACAGGCATGAGCCAGCGCGCCTGGCCCATGTGTGAGGTTTTAAAGATGGCTTTCCCCTGCACGTACAGTAAGTACAAGTTTTGTTTATGAGACCACAAACTATTCTCGCAGACATAGCTCCTGCAACAACCCAGCTAGCTCCCTGGACACACTGGGTCTAAAGAAGAAAGTAAGGCTTTCCCAACTGCCGGCTACCCTCTCAGCTGAGGAATTTCTCCCCAGGAGGCATTAGGGTTCCTAGAGCATGAACGAAATGACCTGGCCACACTACTCAGTTATCTCAAAATTCTTGGAGGGGTTCAATTTAGCCTCTCTGGGGAAGATCACATCAGGCCAACAAATATACCTTGTCTCCCAAGCCTGAGACCCCACCCCATAGCCAGGGAGGCTTATAGAGGCACCTTTTTTTTTTTTTTTTTTTTTTTTTGGCAGAATCTCGCTCTGTCACCAGGCTGGCGTGCAGTGGCACAATCTCAGCTCTTGAGATCTCAATCTCTTGACCTTGTGATCTGCCCGCCTCGGCTTCCCAAAGTGCTGGAATTATAGGCTTAAGCCACCATGCCCGGCCTGGCATCTTTTAAGAAAAAGTATTTTCTTGGCTGGGTGCAGTGGCTCACACCTGTAATCCTAGCACTTTTGGAGGGCAAGGTGGGTGGATCACAAGGTAAGGAGTTTGAGACCAGCCTGGCTAATATGGTGAAATCCCGTCTCTATTAAAAATACAAAAATTAGCCAGGCGGTGGTGGTGGGCGCCTGTAGTCCCAGCTACTCAGGAGGCTGAAGCAGGAGAATTGCTTGAACCCAGGAGGCGGAGGTTGCAGTGAGCCAAGATAGCACTATTGCACTCCAGCCTGGGCGACAGAGCAAGACTCTGTCTCAAAAA
>NW_022436942.1:79729634-79762179 GCF_009761245.1 Sapajus apella | reverse complement strand
TAAAAATAAAAATAAATAAATATATATATTTAAGACAGTGCCCAGCCAGACTGTGTTTTCAGGGTTCATCCAGGTTATAGCAGGGGTCAATCCTTCATTCACTTTTGTAGTTAACATATGTATGGTTTTGATAGTGGTGCGGTCTGGCTCTGTTGCCCATGCTGGGACTCAAACTCCTGGGCTGAAGCCATTCTCCCTTCCTTGGTTTCTTGGAGTGCTGAGGTTATAGGCACGAGCCATCATGCCCCATGTATAGGCACTTAAAAAAAAATAATGCAAATCTCTGCTTCCTTCCTTCCCAAGGCTTAGAAGCAGGAAGATGGGTTCTGTGGGGAGTAAACCTTATTTAAGAATCCTGCAGGGAGTGTTTGTAGACGCTGGTGTGCATGGGTCAGCATGTTTGGTATCATCCACACTCGTGGAAGACAGTTGGTAGGCCGGTGCTGTGTAGGAGAGGCTGGCGGGAGGGAGAAGTCATAACAGGCAATGTTTAACAACACTTGCGGGTTATTAGTCTTTTTTTTTTTTTTTTTTTTTTATGCTCCAAGGTGTAGTAAAATGGATATAATATAAAATGTACACTGTTTTTTCATACATTAAAAAGAGTTGTGCAACCATCACCATAGTCTCTAATTTTAGACTATCTTTGTGTCTCTCAAAGAAACCTCATCCACAGTTCCTGCTCCACTAATTTCCTCTCCCTCTTCCCAGCCCCTGGCAACTCCTAATCTACTTTATTTTTTTTGAGACAAGGTCTCGCTCTATTGTCCAGGCTGGAGTGCAATGGCTCGATCTTTGCTCACTGCAACCTCCATCTCCTGGGTTCAAGCAGTTCTCCATCCTCAGCCTCCTGAGTAGCTGGGATCACAGGTGCACGTCACCCTGCCTGGCTAGTTTTTTTTTTGTCTTTTTTTTTTTTTTTTTTGGTGGTATTTATGTAGAGGCAGGGTTTTGCCATGTTGGCCAGGCTGGTCTCAAACTCCTGGGCTCAGTGATCCACCTGCCTTGGCCTCCCAAAGTGTTGTGATTACAGGCGTGAGCCACCCTGCCTGGCCTCCTAATCTACTTTCTGTCTTCATGGATTTGTGTCTCATGGACATTTCATATAAATGGAGTCATACGATATGTGGCCTTTTATGTCTGTCTTCTTTTACTCAGCATCATGTTTCCTTTTTTGTTTGTTTATTTTTGAGACAAGGTCTCTCTGTCACCCAGGCTAGAGTGCAGTGGCACGTGATCATGGCTCACTGCAGCCTCGACTTCCCTGGACTCAGGTGATCCTCCCACCTCAGCCTCCCAGGTAGCAGGGGCCACAGGTGCATGCCACTGTGCCCATCAAATTTTTAAATTTTTTCCTAGAGGTGGAGTCGTCCTATGTTGCCCAGCCTGGTCTTGAACTACTGGGCTTGAGTGATCCGCCTGCCTTAGCGGCCTGGTGTAATCCCTAAATTGCTGGGATTACAGGCGTGAGCCACCATGTCTGGCCAGCACTGTTTTCAGGGTTCATCCAGGTTATAGCAGGGGTCAGTCCTTCATTCTTTTTTGTAGGTAATATCCCATTGTATGGATACACCACATTTTTAAAAAGCTTAAAAAATATGTAACATTCTGGCTCCCAACTCAAAGGCGTAGGGTTAAAAAATAATTTTTAACATAGAGATGAGGTCTCACTATATTGTCCAGGCGAATCTGGAACTCCTGAGGTCAAGCCACGCTCCAGCCTCGGCCTTCCAAAGTGTTGGGATCTCAGGCGTGAGTCACCACACCCCATCACCACGTTTTGTCCATGCATCCGTCTGTTGATGGACATTTGGGTTAATTCTACCGTCTGGCTTATTGTGAGCAGTGCTGCTGTGAACCTTCACGTACAGGTTTTCATGTGAACATATGTTTTAATTCTTCTTGAGCGTATACCTGGGAGTGAGGTTGCTGGGTCCTACGGGAATTGTGTGTAACTTTCTGAGGAACTGCCAAGTTATTTCCCACAGTGGCTGCATCATTTACACTCCCTGCAGAAATACAGGAGCATTCCAGTTTCTTCATACCCTTGCCAGCACTTATAGGCGTGCCAGAGCAGTCTTTTTTAAAATTTGGTTTGTTTTCTGACATGTGTTTGAAGTTTATCGTATTTGTTTGCTAGAATTGTCATGGCAAAGTACCATAGATTCGGTGGCTCAAATACCAGAAATGTATTTTTATTTATTTATTATTATTATTATTATTTTTGAGATGGAGTCTCGCTCTGTCGCCCAGGCTGGAGTGCAGTGGCATGATCTCGGCTCACTGCAACCTCCGCCTCCCCCGTTCAAGTGGTTCTCCTGCCTCAGCCTCCCGTGTAGCTAGGATTACAGGTGCACGTCACCATGCCCAGCTAATTTTTTTTTTTTTTTTTTGAATTTTGCTCTCTTATCCAGGCTGGAGTGCAGTGGTGTGATCATGGCTCACTGCAGCCTTGAACTCCAGGACTTAAGTGGGCCTCTGGCCTCAGCCTCCACAGTAGTGGGGACTCCAGGTGTGCACCACCATGCTCAGCTAATCTTTAAAATTTTTTGTAGAGATGGAGTGTCACTGTGTGGCCCAGGCTAACACCACAAATTGATTTCCTCACTGTTTTGGAGGCCAGAAGTCCAAGGCGAAGGGGTCAGCAGGGCTGATTTCTCCCATGGCCTCTCTTTGACCGTCTTTTCTCTGTTGTCACATGGTCTTCCCTCTGTACCTACCTGTGTCCTAATCTCTCCTTGTAAGGTCACCAATCGACTGGATCAGGGCCTGGCCTAACCACCCGTTTCTAACTGAGGCTTTAATAGTCCTGTTTGCAAATATCACATCATGAGGAACTGAGGGTTAGCACTTCAGCCTATGAATTTCAGGGGGGAGGCAGGGACACAGTTTATCCCATAACATTTATTATAAATTATTCCAACTGGGTGTAGTGGCACGTGCCTATAGTCTCAGCTCCTAGGGAGGCTGATGCAGGAGGATCACTTGAATCTGGGAGGTGAAGACTGCAGTGAGCTCATACCTGTAATCCCAGTACTTTGGGAGCCCAGGAGTTTGAGACCAGACTGGGCAACATGGTGAAACCCTGTCTCTACCAAAAAAATACAAAAAAAAAAAAAAAAAAAAAAAAGAGCTGGGTATGGTAGCACATGCCTGTGATTCTAGCTATTAGGGAGGCTGAGGCAGGAGAATTGCTTGGACCTGGAAGGCAGAGGTGGCTGAAATCACGCCACTGCACTCTAGCCTGGGCAACAGAGCAAGACCCTGTAAATAAGTAAATAAATAAATATATTTGAGACTGAGTTTTGCTTTTGTTGCCCAGGCTGCAGTACAGTGGTGCAATCTTGGCTCACTGCAACCTCCGCCTCCCGGGTTCAAGCAATTCTCCTGCCTCAGCCTCTTGAGTAGCTGGGGTTACAGGCACCCACCACCATGCCTTGCAAATTTTTTGTATTTTTAGTAGAGACGGGGTTTCACTATTTTGGCCAGGCTGGTCTCAAACTCCCGACCTCAGGTCATCCACCCACCCCAGCCTCCCAAAGTGCTGGGATTACAGGCATGAGCCACTGACGCCCCCGGCCATAAATACATCTTTTAAAAATGAGGAAGTAAATAACTTCAGAGCCATAAAAAGGTATAAATATAAAGCAGAAGAATGAATACCCTGGGCCAACCACCGAGCTCTGAAAATCAGTGACTGCCACCCCAGCTGAAAGTTCTGGGCACTCCTCAGTACACACGGCAGCTTCCAGATGCAGTCTGTCGATTTCACTTTATCCTTCGCACGAGGCTGGGAGATGGAGGGTGTTATGGCCCCAGTGCAGTTGAGGAAGCCCGGAGCTCGGAGAGGGGCACCAGTGCCTCCCAGGCCACTTCCTTAGGAGAAGGAAGGCGTTGGACCCCAGATGTGCAGGTTTCTGTCATTGCACGGTGAGGAACCAGTGACATGTGGCTGAGCGAGGGAGGAGGGAGGCCACTGCTATGTTTATGCGTTTCCTGGCTGGTGGGGTTAAAAAGTGAACAGGAAAGAAAGAAGTAACTAAACGACTGACTGCCTGGGCCGCCCGAGGTCTCTGGGTTCCCAGGTTTGCAGCTTCCTCCCGTTGGATGCAGGTTGGGGTGAAAGATCAAGGGTGCTCAATGAGGCCCTCAGGTTGCGAGGTATTTGATCTGGGTTGGGTTACCTAACAAGTAATTAATGCTAAGTGATGATTGGCAAGAAATGCTTTGATCTCCCACCTTGCCTCCAGGAGAATAAAGCTCTTTCCTGGAACTGATTAGGTGCTGTGAGGTCATTTCTGATGCGGTGTCCTTCAAATCCAAGATGCTACTGAGCTGCCATCCATCACCATCCACCCGATTGGCTGTTCCACGAGTGGTGTTGGATTTGTTTTGATCTGTCTACACTCTGGCCACTTCCTTTCATGACCAGCAGGCAGGATGGTGGGGCCTGTCTGTGACCCTAGAGGCTGGGTGAGGGAGCGGAGCTTATTTGAGGCCCGGCCTCTGACCTCGGCCTTATTAGTGAGCTGACCTCTGGCTCAGCTGCCAGACACGGCTACTGGCTGTCTTGCTGGCTTATTCCCAAAGGGAGGAAGCTGAGGGAGGACAGGGGACCCAGCCACGGCTGCCCCCGGCTAGCAGGCCAGCCTGTGCACGCTGTCAGCTTCTGCATCCATTGTCTCTAGTGGCCAAACCAGGCTGCCACTTGGATTTCCATTATTGGCAATTTTTCCGGCATATGAGAGCAGAGAGGCTGGGGTGTGGCAGGCAAGCACCCTGATGGGGGCATGGGGACAGCCTTCGTGAGTAGCTGGTGGATCAGCTTCCTTATCGGGACATTTTGGGGCCACGCGGGAACCGCAGGAGGAAGCAGCCCCGATGCCTTGCGCCCTTGGCTTCTGCTTTGTCTCTCTCCCCTTTCCTCTGAAGTTGGTCCGTTCAATCCCGGCATGCTTCGTCTGGGGTCCCTCGGGAGTGACGCACAGCGTTTCGCTGAAGGAGAGGCACGTGGTTCAGTGAGAGACACCCCGGCCGCTTCTGGTGGGTCCTGCCCCATCCTCAGTCCTGCCAGCCGGCAGTCGTGAGCTTGTTGCCATACAGTAGAGGCAGAGGAGGGTGGCAATAACCGCCATCCTGTATTGCTACACACTCAGGCTCCCCTAATTTCCCAGAAAGGCCATGTGCTGTAATGAGGACCAGTCCCCGGGCTGGTGGCATCAGTTTCACCTGGGCGACTTGTGAAAAAAATCCAGCTTCCTGTCCCTTGCCCCTGACGGAGCCATTCAATAGGCTTGGGGCGGGCCTGGGGATCTGCACTTTGAGAAAGCTGCCCAGGGCTGGGCATGAGGTGGCTCACGCTGTACTTCCAGCACTCTGGGAGGCTGAAACGGGTGGATCACTTGAGGCGGGGAGTTCAAGACCAGCCCCACCAACATGGTGAAACCCCATCTCTACTGAAAATACAAAAGCACAGGTGTAGTGGCAGGTGCCTGTAGTCCCAGCTACTTGGGAGGCTGAGGCAGGAGAATTGCTTGAACCTGGGAGGGGGAGGGTACAGTGAGTTGAGATTGAACCACTATACTCCAGCCTGGGTGACAGAGTGAGTCTTGGTTTCATAAAAAATAAAAGCTTCTCGGGGCGGGTTCGGTGGCTTAAGCCTGAAATCTTAGCACTTTGAGAGGCCCAAGCTGGAGGACCACTCCAGGAGTTGGAGGCTGCAGTGAGCTATGATCACTCCACTGCACTCCAGCCTGGGTGACAGAATGTGATCCTGTCTCAAAAAAAAAAAAAGAAGAAAGAAAGAAAGAAAGAAAAACCAGGCTGGGCAGGGTGGCTCACGCCTGTAATCCCAGCACTTTGAGAGGCCGAGGCAGGTAGATTACTTGAGATCAGGAGTTCAAGATCAGCCTGGCCAACATGGTGAAACCCCATCTCTACTAAAAATACAAAGAAAAAAAAAAAAAAAAGCCCGGTATGGTGGCATGTGCCTGTATCCCAGCTACTCGGGAGGCTGAGGCAGGAGAATTGCTTGAACCTGGGAAGGTGAGGGCTGCAGTGAGCCAAGATTGCATCATGCAGTCCAGCCTGGGCAACAGAGCAAGACTCCATCTTGGCAAAAAAGAAAAAACCCAAAATATATATGAATAAATAAAAGTTTCCCAGGTCATTCTCTGCAATGGTTGCTATTCCAGTTTTTCATAATTATGGTTTAAAAGTAACCCTGAATCTGCCCTCCCAGAAGGCTTTTGATATTCTTGATAGAAATTGAGGACACAAGAAGCGGAGCAGGGAGCAGGGGAGGGGGCTGAATGGTTTAGAGGTGTTTTCCATCCCAAAATTATTATTTGCTTGTGCAAAACATAATCTCAAGCAAGGACCCGAATGACTTAATTTCCTTGCAATACCTGTGGCTATGCTGAATTGGGCAGGCATTTCTTGGGGATTTGGGGGTGGGGACTGGTTTAAGAAGCTGCTTTGGCTAGGCATGATGGCTAACGCCTGTAATCCCAGCACTTTGGGAGGGTGAGGCAGGCAGATTAGTTGAGGTCAGGAGTTCAAGACTAGCTTGACCAACATGGTGAAACCCCGTCTCTACTGAAAATACAAAAAATTAGCTGGGCATGGTGGCACATGCCTGTAATCCCAGCTACTCAGGAGGCTGAGGGAGGACAATCATTGGAACCCAGGAGGTGGAGATTGCAGTGAGCTGAGATCACGCCACTGCACTCCAGCCTGGGCAACAAAGCAAGACTCCGTCTCAAAAAGGAAAAAAAAAAAAGGCCTGGCACGGTGGCTCACACCTGTAATCCCAGCACTTTGGGAGGCTGAGGTGGGTGAATCATGAGGTCAGGAGTTCAAGACCAGCCTGGCCAACATGATGAAACTAAAAATTTCCGCTAAAAATACAAAAAAATCTCTACTAAAAATACAAAAAGTTAGCTAAGTGTGGTGGTGGGCATCTGTAATCCCAGCTACTCAGGAGGCCAAGGCAGGAGAATCTCTTGAACCCGGGAGGTGGAGGTTGCAGTGAGCCGAGATTGTGCCACTGCACTCCAGCCCGGTGACAGTGTGAGACTCTGTTTCCAAAAAAAAAAAAAAAAAAAGAGGAAGCTGCCTCTTCTTTATCCCTTTCTCCTCCTTGATAAAGCTCTGGGCTTCCTCAACTACACTGGGGCCATAACACCCTCCCTCTCCCAGCGTCCTGTGAAGGAGGCTCTTTGCGAGGGGGTGATGGTTGCCTGAGAATGTGCCTCTGGGGATTTGAGGCCACAGGCTTCTCCACTGGGTCAAGGTAGGAGGAGAGGGTGTCAAAGGCCACGGGTGTCAGATGTCCGGCGCCGAGAGCAGGACAGGCCTGGTGAAAACCTTGTGGACGAGCAGCCTCCCCAAGGGGAAGTGCGCAGCTCACCATGCTGGGAGGGGGCGGCGATGGAAGCTGTAGGGCCGGGATGTAGATCCCAGGAGAGCAAAGAAAGGCAGGAGAAGCAAGCTGACCCTTGGAGGGTGCAGTGAGGGGAACCATGCGAAAGGAAACCTGGGCCTCTGATCTGGAATCCCAAGCGCATTCCTCATGACATCTGGGTGATTCATGGAGTCTGGAGTTTGGCAAATGCTTGGGAGGTCAACAAAAACCTCCGCCCAATGGATGCCCACGGAGAAAGTGCTGCTGCTTCTAAATAATGTATATAACATCAACAGCAGAAAAAATCCTTTTGAGAAAAATATAGGTGACAAAGGGATGCCCCAGTTTGTTCTTTCGTTCGTTCTTTTCTTTCCTTTTTGTTTGACACGAGGTCTTGCCCTGTTGCCCAGGCTGGAGTACAAGTGGCACAATCACAGCTCACTGCAGCCTCCGCCTACCAGCCTCAAGCGATCCTCCCACCTCAGCCTTCTGAGTAGCGGGGAACACAGGCGTGCACCACCACACCCAGCTAATTTTTATTTATTTTTATTTTTTAAGACAGAGTCTCACTCTGTTTCCCAGGCTGGAGTGCAATGGCACAATCTCTGCTCACTGCAGCCTCTGCCTCCCGGGTTCAAGTGATTCTCCTGCCTCCGCCTCCTGAATAGCTGGGATTACTGGCGCCCGCCACCATGCCTGGCTAATTTTTTTATTTTTAGTAGAGACGGGGTTTCACCAAGTTGGCCAGGCTGGTCTTGAACTCCTGACCTTGTAATTTATCCACCTCAGCCTCCCAAAGTGCTGGGATTACAGGCTTGAGCCACCGAGCCCGGCCTTGTTTATTTTTCATTGGCGAGTGTCACTATGTTGCCCATGCTGGAGTGCAGTGGCTCCATCATAGCGCACTGTAGCCTCACACTGCCGAGCTTAAGAGATCATTCTACCCCAGCCTCCCGAGTAGCTGGGACTACAGGTGTGCACCACCATGCTTGGGTTTGTGATTTTTATGATGATTATTATCTGATGCAGTCTCACTGTGCCACCCAGGCTGGAGTGCAGTGGCACAATCTTGGTTCACTGCAATCTCCATTTCCTGGGCTCAAGTAATTCTCCTGCCTTAGCCTCCTGAGTAGCTGGTATTACAGACCCTTGCCACCACACTCTGGCTACTTTTTATATTTTTAGTAGAGACAGGGTTTTGCCGTGTTGGCCAGGCTGGTCTCAAACTCCTGACCTTATGTGATCTGCCTGCCTTGGTAGTGTTGGGATTGCAGGCATGAGCTACCGCACCTGGTCTGTGATTTTTGTTCATTAATTATGGTAAAATATATGTTGTATAACAGTTGCCATTTCAACTATTTTTAAGTGTATAGTTCAGCGGCTTATTATTCAACACATTGTGCAAACCCTCACCACATCCATCTCCAGGACTTTTTCATCGCCCCAAACAGAAATCCTAATTTTTGTATTTTTTGTAGAGATGGGGTCTCACTGTGTTGCCCTGATTGGTGTTTACCTCCTGGGCCCAAGTGATGATCCTCCCATCATGACCTCCCAAAGTGCTGGGATTATGGGCTTGAGCCATCAAGCCCAGCCTCCATCTTCTTTAAAAGCTTCTCCCAGCTCCTCAGCCTGGCTTAAGTGCCCGGGTTGCCGTCTATAGCTGTGCCACAGACTCTCCCGACTCCCTCTCATCTTCCTTTCATTGCAGGGAACCAAATTCCTCCATGGTGTCCTTGCACCGGCCCGCGTCTGTCTCTGCTTACACTCTTCCCTTCTCGGAGTGTCCTTTTCCCCATTTCTCCCATTAGAAATCCTCTCCGTGCCAGGACCAATCCCATTCCCTCCTTGTCTGGGAGCCTCCTGAGCTGGCGTTTTCCAGGTGCCCCTCAGCCCCTCTCCAGTGGCTTCACCCTCCTTGTGGACTGCTGAAGGGGCTTCCTTGTCTCTGTGGCCTCTGGGTGGGCTCAGCCCGTGGGAAGCACCTGCAGGAGATGGGAAGGTGGGAGGAGAGGGAGGCGGGGTGTTCATTTCTCCAGCTTCCTGCCTGTGGGATCATTGCAGGTTGGCTGCTTCCATCTATTGCAGACCCCACCTCTCCAGCTTTTCTCTGTTTCTGGTCACTGTTCCCTCTCTGTGCCCACTGGCCGAGGGGAGGAAACAGCGCCTTGCTGTCCCTGGGCTTGGCTGCATGGAGGCCTTGCTGGTTTCCCTGAGTCCTGTTTACGCTCTGTCAATCAAGCTGCTGAGCTCCCCTTTATGCCCCGGGGTGAGGGGGCCATGGTGCCATGCGATTCCTGCCAAGGTCCTGGCTGATGTGCTTCCACAGTTTTCTTCCCACTGCACTTCTGCATTCTACTCTGCAATTTGTGTTTGTGTGTGTGTTGTTGTTGTTTGGTTTTGTTGTTTTTGTTTTTCTCTTTTTTTTAATTGCATTTTAGGTTTTAGGGTACATGTGAAGAACATGCAAGATTTGTTGCATAGGTACACACATGGCAGCGTGATTTGCTGCCTTCCTCCCCTTCACCTATATCTGGCATTTCTCCCCATGCTATCTCTCCCCAACTCCCCACCCCTGGGTGTCCCTCCCCTATTTCCCCCCGACAGACCCCAGTGTGTGATGCTCCCCTCCCTGTGTCCATGTGTTCTCTTCCCTGTCTCCATGTGTTCTCTTTGTTCAACACCAGCCTATGAGTGAGAACATGTGGTGTTTGATTTTCTGTTCTTGTGTCAGTTTGCTGAGAATGATGGTTTCCAGGTTCATCCATGTCCCTACAGATTTTACTTTTTTCTAAGACAGGGTCTCACTCTGTTACCCAGGCTGGAATGCAGTGGCCCAATCTCGGCTCACTGCAGCCTCCGCCTCCTGGACTCACGCAATCCTTACACGTCAACCTCCCTGGTAGCCGGGACTACAGATACACACTACCACGCCCAGCTAACTTTTTGTATTTTTTTGTAGAAATGGGGTCATGCCACGCTGCCCTGGCTGGTCTCAATCTCCTGGGCTAAAGAGATCCACCTGCTTCAGCCTCCCAAGGTGCTGGGATTATAGGCATGAGCCACCGCACCTGGCCCCGGGGCCTAACGCCGGCCTGCTCTGCATTTTGGTTGACTGGACATACCTGAATGAAGCCTCCACTAGCGTCTTGAGACTGGAGCTTGTCTTAATAATGTTTTTTTATTATTATTTTTTTTGAGATGGAGTCTCACTCTGTTGCCCAGGCTGGAGTACAGTGGTGTGATCCTGGCTCACTTCAACCTCCACCTCCTGGGTTCAAGTGTTTCTCCTGCCTCAGCCTCCCAGGTAGCTGGGATAACAGGCACACACCACCACGCCTGGCTAATTTTTCTATTTTTAGTAGAAATGGGGTTTTGCCACGTTGGCCAGGCTGGTCTTGAACTCCTGACCTTATGTGATCCTTG
Organism: Sapajus apella; assembly: GCF_009761245.1. Taxonomy (NCBI): domain Eukaryota; kingdom Metazoa; phylum Chordata; class Mammalia; order Primates; family Cebidae; genus Sapajus; species Sapajus apella. Next base: position 79,751,348 of record NW_022436942.1, on the reverse strand, counting down.
GCCTCCCAAAGTGCTGGGATTACAGGTGTGAGCCGTCACGCCCGGCCCAGGAACATTTTCCTTATCCATGTTTGTACCCTGTCAGTGCAAGACTGCTCCCAGATCGCAAGGGCCCAGGAAATACTTGTTGAATGAATGAAGTCAATAGCAAGATTCTGAAAGATGAGATAGTGTTCAGTTAGTTTCATGTCTTTGTTGTCTTTCACCTGCAGTCCAAATGCTTCTGAGTCCTCTTCACTTGCTCCTTATGTAACTTCTGTGTCTCAGTCCCTGCAGCTGTTAAACGAACGCTCATTAGAACAGTACTAAGAAGGCCGGGCACAGTGGCTCATGCCTGTAATCCCAGCATTCTGGGAGGCTGAGGTGGGTGGATCAAGAGGTCAGGAGATCAAGACCATCCTGGCTAACACAGTGAAACCCCATCTCTACTAAAAATGCAAAATATTAGCTGGGCATGGTGGCACGTGCCTGTAATCCCAGCTACTCGGGAGGCTGAGGCAGGAGAATTGCTTGAACCCAGGAGGCAGAGGTTGCAGTGAGCTGAGATTGCACCGCTGCACTCTAGCCTGGGCAATAGAGTGAGACTCCATCTCAAAAAAAAAAAAAAAAGAAGAAGAAGAAGAGTACTAAGAAGACTTCCTTGGTATCCCCTAGTGCCTTTTGCCCCTCTGGGCATCCCCTTTTGTCCCATGAGACTTAGAAAGATCTTACCTCACCTGGAATTTTTCAGCACTTACTGTTTTAGAACCACTTTATTGGATCTTCTTCAAGACTATGTTCAGCTGACATAACCTGCAATTAAAGTCAGTGGACAAGGATTTCTTTTTTGGTCTGATAACTTGCTCAGCTGACTGCATTAATAATGCCTAAGATAGGCTGGGCGTGGTGGCTCAAGTCTGTAATCTCTGCACTTTGGGAGGCTGAGGCAGGTGGATCACCTGAGGTCACGAGTTTGAGACCAGCCTGGCTGCATGATGAAACCCTATCTTTACTAAAAATACAAAATTAGCCAGATGTGGTGACGGGCACCTCTAATCCCAGCTACTCGGGAGGCTGAGGTAGTAGAATTGCTTGAATCCAGGAGGCAGAGGTTGTGGTGAGCCGAGATCGCACCATTGCACTCCAGCCTGGGCAACAAGAGCAAAACTCTGTCTCAAAATAATAATAACAATAACAATAATAATAATAAAACCTAAGATCAGTTATTGGAAAGCAATTGAGATCTTGAGGGCTCCGGCCTTTGGAGTATTTAGAAAGCCAGACAGGTGCTATAACTGATTGCTTGCAATTACCATGTTTTTTTTTTTTTTTTTTTTGAACAATGGCTTATCCTTTAGACTTTGTATATTTTCCACATTAAAGGAGGACATTTGATCATTGACACTGGCAATAAGTTGTCATTTACTTGAATTCTTTCTTGAATTTGGCTTGTTAGGAAGATGGATGGATTTCTTTCGACCAAACAATGTCAGATAATCTGTCCCTCAAATTTAGGTGACAGACCTGAAAAAGGCACTAGATTGGGTAAAGAAAGACAGGTGAAATATTTTCATCACTTATTTTGCTTCATGTTACCTAGTTGGGAAGGATGAAGGGGGGAGTCTTAATTACACAAAAAGAAAGCAGGTGTGAGTGAAAGGCACGTGCTCTAAATCATTGACCTGCTCCGCCAAAGAACAGAAACATTAAACAGGAAAGCACATTGAAGAGAATCAGAAATACTCTCATCAGCCGGGCATGGTGGCTCACGCCTATAATCCCATCCCTTTGGGAGACTGAGGTGGGCAGATCACCTGAGGTCAGGAGTTCGAGTCCAGCCTGACCAACATGGTGAAACCCCGTCTCTACTAAAAGTACAAAAAAATTAGCCGGGTATGGTGGTGCATCTGTAATCCCAGCTACTCTTGAGGCTGAGGCAGGAGAATCTCTTGAACCTGGGAGGTGAAGGTTGCAGTCAGCCAAGATCGTGTCACTGCACTCCAGCCTGGGTGACAGAGTGAGACTCTATCTCAAAAAAAGAAAAAGAAAAAGAAAAGAAATACTCTCACTTATAAAAATACTCTCACTTATAAAAAGCATTTTTTTCTTTCGTCATTTAGGTTCTTTTTTTTTTCTCTGCTAGTGTTTATGAGACACGGTGACAGGCAGTGGCTGGGTGTCAGGCCAGCATGGGAAGGAGTTGGAAGGAGTATCTGCTTTTTTCTTTTTTTGTGGGGTGGGGGGAGGTGGGGTTTGAAGAGAGTCTTGCTCTGTCACCCAGGCTTGAGTATAGTAACATGATATTGGCTCACTACAACCCTGTCTTCTGGGCCCTTGATCACTTCACCTCAACCTCCTGAGTAGCTGGATCTACAGGCGTGCACCACCACACCTGGCTAAGTTGTGGGTGTGTGTGGTTTTGTTTTGTAGAGACAGGGTTTCACTGTGTTGCTCAGGCTGGTCTTGAACTCCTGAGCTCAAGTGATCCTCCTGACTCGGCCTCCCAAAGTGATGGGATTACAGGTATGAGCCACCATTCCTGGCCTGAATCTGTTCTTAATTCTCTCTTTTAATACAGACTTTTCTCAGGAACTTGATTTCTAAAAAACAAAGAGCCATATGTCCCATAGAACATCCCGCTGTATGCATGTGTCCAAGTGTGTCTTGTGGTGTCATTTAGCTTGTTCTTTAGTTCTTGCAACTTCTGTAAATTGGATATAAGTTTTAAAGGTTTTATTACATTAAAATAAATATAATTGGCTGGGCGCAGTGGCTGACACCTGTAATCCCAGCACTTTGGGAGGTTTGAGGCAGGTAGATCACCTGAGGTCAGGAGTTCCAGATCAGCCTCACTAACATGGGGGAGGCCTGTCTCTACTAAAAGTATAAAAACATTCGCTGGGCATGGTGGCGGGCACCTTTAATACCAGCTACTTGGGAGGCTGAGGTAGGAAAATTGCTTGAACCCTGGAGGAGGAGGTTGCAGTGAGCTGAGATCACGCCATTGCACTCCAGCCTGGGCAATGGGAAACAGAGTGAGACTCTATCTCAAAACAAACAAACAAACAAGAAAAGTAAAGTAAATATAATCATTGGTAAGGCAATGGCAGTCTGATACCCCGTTATTCAGTTATTCTTCTCTCCTTGCTCCAGTCTGGGTGGTGGTGCTTTGGTCCCCTCCTTGCCTGCCTATCTGGCCATTTGTGGATGGTTTCAGTGTATGTTGATCATTCTTTCCTGTATCAATAATGTTATCAGGAGCCAGGTGTGGTGGCCAACACCTGAAGTGCTAGCTACTTGGGAGGCTGAGGCAGGTGGACTGCTTGAGCCCAGGAGTTAGAGGCCACAGTAAGCTAAGATCACACCATTGCACTCCAGGCAGGGTGAGAACAGGAAGACCTTGTCTCTTTAAAAGACAGCGGCCAGCCAGGTGCCGTGGCTCATGCCTGTAATCCCAGCACTTTGGGAGGCCATGGCAGGTGGATCACGAAGTCAGGAGTTTGAGACCAGCCGGGCCAACATGGTGAAACCTTGTCTCTACTACAAATATAAAAATTAGCTGGGTGTGGTGGCATGCGACTGTAATTCCAGCTACTTGGGAGGCTAAGAGAAGAGAATTGCTCAGCTAGGGAGGAGGAAGTTGCAGTGAGCCAAGATCATGCCATTGCCCTCCACACTAGGCAACAGGCAACAGAGCAAGACTCTGTCTCAAAAAAAAAGAGGGAGAGAAAGAGAGAGAAGGAAATGAAGTCTCAGTTTGTCTTCAGTGCAGTGGTGCAGTCATAGCTCACTGCAGACTTGAACTCCTGGGCTCAAGGGATCCTCCCACTTCAGCCTTCCAAGTAGCTGGGACAGATGTGAACCACTCTTTTAAAGAGATGCGTAATCCCCATCTCTTAAAAAAAGACCTGACCAGGTGCAGTGGCTCACATCTGTAATCCTAGCACTTTGAGAGGCTGAGGCGGGCAGATCATGAGGTCAAGAGAGCCAGACCATCTTGGCCAACGTGGTGAAACCCTGTCTCTACTAAAAATACAAAAATTAGCTGGGTGTGGTAGTGCATGCCTGTAGTCCCAGCAACTCGGGAGGCTGAGGTAGGGGAATTGCTTGAACCTGGGAGGCGGAGGTTGCTGTGAGCCGAGATCAGGCCACTGCACTCCAGCTTGATGACAGAGCGAGACTCCATCTCAAAAAAAAAAAAGGCACGGCATTCCACTGTTTACCAAGTTATTTACAGCGCCTCCTTGTGGTGTATGAGTTCACTACTTCCATTTTAAAGATGAAAGAATTGGGAAATCCCTTTACCTCTGAGAGTTAAGATCACAGCCTAAGGCCAGTGCTGTGACAGACCTGTAATCTCAGCACTTTGGGAGGCCCAGGTGGGAGGATCAGTTGAGCCCAGGAGTTTGAAAACAGCCTAAGCAACATGACGAAACCCTGTCTGTACAAAACACACACACACACACTAGCTGGGCATGTAGTCCCAGCTGCTTAGGAGGCTTAGGTGGGAAGACTGCTTGAGCCTGGGCAGCGGAGATTGCAGTAAACTGAGATTGTGCCACTGCATTCCAGCCTGGGCGACAGAGTGAGACCCTGTGTTCAAAAAAACATAATAATAATAATAAAACAGGGCCTTGCGTGGTGGCTGCCTGTAATCCCAGCACTGCAGGAGGCCAAGGCCAGCAGATCACCTGAGGTCGGGAGTTTGAGACCAGTCTGACCAACATGGAGAAACCCCGCCTCTACTAAAAATACCAAATTAGTTGGGCATGGTGGCGGATGCCTGTAATCCCAGCTACTTGGGAGGCTGAGGGAGGAGAATACCTTGAGCCCAGGAGGCAGACACTGCGGTGAACCAAGATCATGCCATTGCATTGCAGCCTGGGCAAGAAGAGCGAAACTCCATCTCAAAACAAAACAAACAAACAAACGAAACTTCCCCTCCCCATCCCCCAGAAAAAGAAGAAAACACAGGCTGAGCTCAGTAGAAAGAATAGGGGTTTACCTGGGGGTGGAGAGAGGAAGGCAGATGAGGATCGAAAAACATAACCTATTGGGTGCTGCTGTGCTTACTACCAGAGTGGGGAAATGGTCTGTACACCAGACCTGCCCTCGCACAGTTCACCTCCATAACAAACCTGCACATGTCCTGCTGAACCCAAAATGAGAAAGAAAGGACTGGAAGCTGGACTCAGTGGCTCGTTCCTGTAATCCCAGCACTTTGGGAGGCCAAGGCGGGAGGATCACTTGTTGACAAACCTGGGCAACATGGAGAGAACTCATTTCTACAAAAAAAAATTAAAAAGCTGAAGGCTGGTCTAGGTGGCTCATACCTGTAATCCCAGCACTTTGGGAGGCTGAGACAGGAGGATCCCTTGAGCTCAGGAGTTCGAGACCAGCCTAGGCAACATAGTGAGACTCTGTTTCTACAAATTATTTTTTTAATGTTAAAAAAAAGTTTAAAAGTAAGAAAAAAACCCAGGCCCGATGGCTCACACCTGTAATCCCAGCACTTTAGGAGGTTGAGGTGGGTGGATCACCTGAGGTCAAGAGTTTGAGACCAGCCTGGCCAACATGATGAAACCTCATCTCTACTAAAAATATAAAAATTAGCTGGGCGCGGTGGCAGGCGCCTGTAATCCCAGAGGCTGAGGCAGGAGATTCGCTCGAGGCCAGGAGGCAGAAGTTGCAGTGAGCCAAGATCGTGCTGCTGCACTCCAGCCAGTGTGACAAGAGTAAAACTCCTTTCAACAACAACAACGACAAAAAAAAAAAAAAAAGAGAGAAGAAAATATATACAAAAATTATATGGTCATGGTGGCATGCAACTGTAGTCCTAGCTACTCGGGAGGCTAAGGAGGGAGGATCCCTTGAGCCCCGGAGTTGGAGGGTGTAGTCAGCTGTGAGTGTGCCACTGCACTCCAGCCTGGGTTACAGAGTAGACTTTGTCTCTTAAAAGCAAATACATATAGATGGTCGCAGTGGCTCAATCCTGTAATCCCAGCACTTTGGGAGGCTGAGGTGGGTGGATCATGAGGTCAGGAGTTTGAGACCAGCCTGACCAACATGGTGAAACCCTGTCTCTACTAAAATTACAAAAAATTAGCCGGGCATGATGGCACGTGCCTGTAATCCTAGCTACTCAGGAGGCTGAGGCAGGAGAATTGCTTGAACCCAGGAGGCGGAGGTTGCAGTGAGCTGAGATTGCGCCACTGCACTCCAGCTTGGTGACAGAGCAAGACTCTGTCTCAAAAAAAAAAATAATAAAATTAAATACATATATACATACATACATAAAAATAATTGGGGCCAGGCCAGGTATGGTAGCTCGTACCTGTAATGCAAGCATTCTTAGAGGCCAAGGTGAGACCATGTCTCTACAAAAAATTTAAAAAAATTAGCCTGGTGGTGGCTTGTGCTTGTAGTCCCAGCTAGTTGGGAGGATGAGATGGGAGGGTTGCTTGAGGGCATGAGTTTGAAGCTGCAGTCAGCTGTCATTGGCACCAGTGCACTCCAGCCTGGGTGACACAGTGAGACGCCCTCCCTGAAAGATTAAAATTAAAAAGATGTTTTCCTCAGGCGATAAAAAGTCATCTTTGACGAAGGTCGTTCCTCCCGTGAGGATTAGCTGGCATTGTTTGGCAGAGCTTTTCCTCGTCAGTTGGGGCTACCCTTAAACACAGTTCCTCCTAAAGGGGGAAAAAAAACAGTTGCCCCTGAACAGGCAGCACGAGGCTTCACTTCTTTTCCTTTAAATGGTGATTTTCAAAGTAAGGAGTTGGTTAATGGTTTCTTAAATGGTGACAGTAGAGTTTTGTCAGGCTTTTTCTATTTTGAGTGTCTTGATGGATCTATGAAAATCCATGAAATGTAGAATAAGAATGGTAACTGAATAGAGAGGCCCAGGGCAGCCGCCAGGGAAAGGGGAGAGGGAGGGAGGGAGGGAAAAGCCATGTGTATTGGCATTAAAGTGTCCTCAGAGCCCATCAGACCCCCCACCGTGACTGTTGGCAGCTCATTTAAGAAGTGATTGAACTATCTCTTTGGTTTGGTTAGTTTTAACACATCCCAGGGTTTAGGGCCTATACTTTCTAACCCTGTTACCTTTCAGGAATAGAACCTCCAATCACTCTTTTTACATTTTTTTTTTTTTTTAAGAGACAAGGTTTTAGCAAAAAAAACCAAAACTACTGTTGGTTGTCACTTGTCTTGTTTTGTCACCCAGGCTGGAGTGCAGTGGCGTGACCGTAGCTCACTGCAGCCTCGAACTCCTGGGCTCAAACAATCCTCCCACCTCAGTCTCCCAAGAAACTGTGACTACAGGCATACTACCATGCCCAGCTAATTTTTATTTATTTATTTATTTATTTAGGTGGGCACAGGGTCTCACTCTATTGCTCAGGCTGGTCCCAAACTCCTGGGCTCACATAATCCTCCCACCTTGGCTTCCCAAAGTGGTGGGATAATAGGTGTTAGCCACTGCATCTGGCCTAAAATCTCTCTTGAGTGATGATAGCACCATAGGGAGATGCCCCCGCTTTTGGAGAGGAAAGAACACCTATTCAAAGGAAAAAGGTTAGTCTTCTCATCTCTAAGTTTTCCTTCTTTCTTTTTTTTTTTTTTGAGACTGAGTTTTGCTCTTGTTGCCCAGTCTGGAGTGCAATGGCTCACTGCAACCTCCACCTCCCAGGTTCAAGTAATTTTCCTGCCTCAACTTCCCAATTAGCTGGGATTACAGGCATGTGCCACCATGCCCAGCTAATTTTGTATTTTTAGCAGACATAGGGTTTCTCCATGTTGGTCATGCTGGTCTCAAACTCCTGGCCTCAGGTGATCTGCCCATCTCAGCCTCCCAAAGTGCTGGGATTACAGGCCTGAGCCACCGGGCTCAATCCTCCCTCCCTCCCTCCCTCCCTCCCTCCCTTCCTTCCTTCCTTCCTCCCTTCCTCCCTTCCTTCCTCCCGTCCTTCTTTCCTTCCCTGCTGCCTGGACTGGAGTGCAATAGAGTGATCTTGGCTCACTGCAACCTCCGCCTCCTGGGTTCAAGTGATTCTCCTGCCTCAGCCTCCTGAGTAACTGGATTACAGGCGCACACCACCACGCCTGGCTAATTTTTTGTATTTTTAGTAGAGATGGGGTTTTACTATGTTGGCCGGGCTTGTCTCAAACTCCTGACCTTGTGATCTGCCCGCCTCAGCCTCCAAAAGTACTGGGATTACAGGCATGAGCCAACATGCCCGGCCAAGTTTTTCTTTAAAAAAAAAAAAGAGTTGTTTTTTTTTTTTAATAGATGGAGACTTGCCATGTTGCCCAGGCTGGTCTCAAACTCTTGGGCTCAAGCAATCTTACTGCCTTAGCCTCCCAAAGTCCTGGGATTACAGGCATGAGCCACTGTGCCTGGCTTTTTATTGTTTTTGTTTGTTTTTTGTTTTGTTTTTTGAGACAGCATCTCTCTCTGTCCCACAGGCCTGAGTGCAGGCACAATCTTGGCTCACTGCAGCCTTAACCTGTTCGGCTCAAATCATCCTCCTTCCTCAGCCTCCCAAGTAGCTGGGACTGCAGATGTGTGCCACTACACCCAGCTAATTTTTGTTTTTTTTGTAGAGACGGGGTTTCGCCATGTTGCCAGGCTGGTCTCGAATCCCTGAGTTTGAGCAATCTGCCCACCTCAGTCTCCCAAAGTGCTAGCATTGCAAGCATGAGCCACTGCACCCAGCTATTTTTGTATCTAAACATAGAAAAGGTACAGTAAAAATACGGTCTTATAATCTTACGGGACCACAGTCATTGACCAAAATGTTTTCTGCAAGTGCTTGACTGTATATGGTTTTTACTAAGGTAAAATCTACCTAACCTAAAAATGTTGAAGAGAACAACTCATTGCCATTTAGCACATTCACAATGTTGTACAACCATCACTTCTATTTAGTTGCAAAATATTTTCATCACCCTCAACAGGAAACCGTGTACCCATCAGCTGTCACTCCCTACTCCCCCTCCCTTGGTCCCTGGAAACCACTAATCTGCTTTCTGTCTCTATGGATTTGGCTGCTCTGGACTTTTCATATAAATGGCATCATACAATATGTGGACTTTTGTGTCGGGCTGCTTGTGCTCAGCATCATGTTCTCCAGGCTCGTTCCCTTTGGAGCATGTGTCAATACTTCACTCCTTTTTATGACTGAATAATAGTTTCATTGTAGGGATAGACTGCATTTTATTTATCTATTCATAAACCAAATGGATATTCGAATCATTTCTACCTTTGGCTATTGTGAATAGAGCTGCTACGAATGATGATCATAATTTTACTTATATTTTGGCCTGTTTACTGTCTTCTTCTTCTTCTTTTTTTTGAGATGGAGTTTCGCTCTTGTCACCCAGGCTGGAGTACAGTGGTGTGATCTCGGCTCACTGCCTCCTCTGCCTCCAGGTTTAAGCATTACTCCTGCCTCAGCCTCCTGAGTAGCTGAGATTACAGGAGCCCACCACCATGCCCGACTTAAGTTTTGTATTTTTAGTACAGATGGGGTTTCGCCATGTTGGCCAGACTGGTCTGGAACTCCTGACCTCAGGTGATCTATATTCCTCACGCTCCCAAAGTGCTGGGATTACGGAGCCCAGCCATTTACTGTCTTCTTTATCATCTCATTTTGATTTTCTCTTTTTTTTTTTTTTTTTTGAGATGGAGTCTCAGTGTCACCCAGGTTGGAGTGCAGCGTCGTGATCTGGGCTCATTGTAACCTCCACCTCCCAGGTTCAAGCGATTCTTGTGCCTTAGCCTCCTGAGTAACTGGGGTTGCAGGGGCATGCCACCATGCCCGGCTAATTTTTGTATTTTTAGTAGAGACAGGGTTTCACCATGTCGGCCAGGCTGGTCTCAAACTCCTAACCTCAAGTGATCTGCCCGCCTTGGCCTCCCAAGAAGTTGGGATTACAGGCGTGAGCCACCATACCGGGTCTATTATCTTATTTTGAAGAACCTTTGGATGTGGGCTTTTGTTTTGAGACCAGGGTCCACAAAACTTTAGATCCTATTTCTCCAAGGTCCTTTTTTGGAGGATGATGGGCTAGACAATGGGTTGGGTGCTCTGTTTAGGAAGCAAACCAAAGGGGAGATTTGATCTTGTTACAAAAAATATCATTAAATTACAGAAGCCTTGATTATAGGCCAGAACTAGGCTGGCATTTTACATATATTTAGCTGCTCGTGTTTTCAGGTGGGGGTGGTTTATAAAGTGAACCCACCTGTGTCGTTCAAATTGCCTCGCTGAGCCTTAGTGTGGATTTTGGTAGGGAAATGAATAGAGAAGAACAGTAATTTTCTAAGGTCAGCAGAGGCGTTGGGAATGGGGCAAGTGGTGGAAAAACATGTCTCAGATCAATGCCACTCATCTGTTAAATTAGTTAATTTTTAAAATTCTGGCTGGGCACCGTGGCTCATGCCTATAATCCCAGCACTTTGGGAGGTTGAAGCGGGTGGATCATGAGGTCGGGAGTTCAAGACCAGCCTGGGCAACTGGTAAAACCCGGTCTCTACTAAAAATACAAAAATTAGCTGGGCATGGTGGTAGGCGCCTGTAATCCTAGCTACTCGGGAGGCTGAGGCAGGAGAATTGTTTGAACCTGGGAGGCGGAGGTTTCAGTGAGGTGAGATCACGCCATTGCACTCCAGACTAGGCAACAGCGTGACTCTGTCTCATTTGACTCTGTCTCTTTTCTTTCAAAAAGAAAAAAAAAAAAAAAGTCCTTTGCACAGTCACACATCTTCCAGTGAATGTAAATATTTATTGGTTGGTTTTTGGTAATGTAAGGAGACGTAATTAGGAGAAGAATTCCCACTTAACAGAAAGCATAGTCTATTGAAAGTACTCATATGATAACTATATGTGGTTTTTTAAATGCTTGTGGAATGACTCTCCAGGGGAAAAATAAAAAGCAATTAAGTAACATTAGGAATTTCCTTAACAGAAATAACAGCAGCCCTTGGCCTGTCCTACTGTCACTGTTTGAATCACAATTTTATTCAGGTAGCCCTGGGGTCCTATGTTAAGTGATCAGAAAGTTCCTTTTATTTACATTGTGTTAGAAAAATAACTCTCCAAAAGATCTTCTGCTTTTGCTGTTAAGGGGGGCAAGTCTACTGAAAAGCAGAGACAAATGGTAAAATAATAGTAAATAACTGAAGCGCATATTCTCAATTGCTTGTTAGGCATAAATTATTACTTGCGTAGGAAGCAACCCTTTGCAGACCTCCTGCTCTATTACCCATTTTTTTTTTTTTTTTTTTTGAGACAGGGTTGTGCTCTGTTGCCCAGGCCGGAGTGGAGTGCACTGGCGCGAACTGGGCTCATTGCAACCTCCACCATGCCTGGCTAATTTTTTTTTTTTTTTTTGAGATGGAGTCTCACTCTGTCACCCAGGCTGGAATGCAGTGGTACAATCTCGGCTCTCTGCAACCTCCACCTCCTGGGTTCAAGCAATTCTCTGCCTCAGCCTCCCGAGTAGCTGGGATTACAGGCACCCACCACTACACCCGGCTAATTTTTGTATTTTTAGTAGAGTCGGGGTTTCACCATCTTTGCTGGGCTGGTCTTGAACTCATGACCTCGTGATCCACCCGCTTCGGCCTCCCAAGGTGTTGGGATTTCAGGCATGAGCCACCACGCCCAGCCCATTTTTTGTATTTTTAGTAGAGAGGGAGGCCGGGCGCGGTGGCTCAAGCCTGTAATCCCAGCACTTTGGGAGGCCGAGGCGGGTGGATCACGAGGTCAAGAGATCGAGACCATCCTGGTCAACATGGTGAAACCCTGTCTCTACTAAAAATACAAAAACATTAGCTGGGCATGGTGGCGCGTGCCTGTAATCCCAGCTACTCAGGAGGCTGAGGCAGGAGAATTGCCTGAACCCAGGAGGCGGAGGTTGTGGTGAGCCGAGATCGCGCCATTGCACTCCAGCCTGGGTAACAAGAGTGAAACTCCGTCTCAAAAAAAAAAAAAAAAAAAAGAGGGGGGTCTTACTATGTTGGCCAGGTTGGTCTAGAACTTCTGACCTCAAGTGATCCGCCTGCCTTGGCCTTCCAAAGGCTGGGATTACAGGCATGAGTTAATTCTGTTCCCTCTTTAGGGTCATGTTTACAAATGGTGTCCACTGGCTCAAGAGGGTACCAGCCAGTCACTGGTCTTCACATAAAAAGGATCCGTTCTGTTTCCCTACCGAGCCTCTGAAAAATGATGTTCCCAAGCTTTAGCTGTGGTCTTTGTGACACGGGCACAAGGAAAGGGGTTTCACGTTGGAGAGCCCCTCCCCCTGGGTAAGCCAGGGTCCAGGGGACAGCTGCTGCCCAGTCTGCGCTCCCCACGGCCATTCCTAGAAGTGGGCATGGAGAGGCTGGTGACTAACTCAGTGTCATCAGTCTTCCCGTCTTCCCTCCTTTCACCTTCGAACATTGCCTGGCACAGCTGAGTCTGGACAAAACCTCTCAGCAACCAGGGGTCATTTCTGAGTTGTCACTCTCTGATAAACAGATCAGAAATGTACATGACACCCAGAGAGAAAGCAGAGAAGTGGGTGACAATTGTGATGGAGGAGGACTTGGCTTCCATCTGTTTTTGTTTATTTCCACATCACATGGTGAAAGTTCTGGATCCTACTGGCTGGGTCACATCAGCTTTGGGGAGCTCTGTCTAAGAATATAAGTAAGCCTTGGCCGCGTGGAATTGGGAGAGGGTTAAGTTCTTAGGATCACTCAAAGACGAGGACAGAGGGAGGAAGGGCCACTCAAAATCACAGTGTAAATGCTAAATTTTAATTTGGCAATTCCGTCGGGCAAGGGCTGGCATAATTTGTATTTTATATACAGTCCAGCACACTATTAATACAAAACAGATGCTGGATAATTGTGCGCGCCGGTTAACTAAAGGAAACTTGATTGAGGGTAATAGAGAGGTAAGAAGCATTTTGCAAGTGTCAAGAGAGGAATTTGTCAAAGGTGACAAGACAGTGGGCTTCCTAGTGTTTGGAGGGATCCCACTACGTTGTCATGTCCTCACCGTGGCCTCCTGGTTCCACACTTGGCCCTTGCCAGATCAGACAGCCACCTTGGGATTGAATTTGAACCTAGAATACAGAATTTACAGCATCTAGTAAGGGACACTTAATTTTCTTTTTTCTTTCCTTTCTTTCCTGTCTCACCCTGTTGCCCAGGCTGCAGTGTAGTGGCACGATCTCAGCTCACTGCCACCTCCGCCTCCCCAGTTCAAGTGATTCTCCTGCCTCAGCCTCATGAGTAGCTGAGATTACAGGCGCGTACCACCCCGCCCAGCTAATTTTTGTATTTTTAGTAGAGATGGGGTTTCAGGATGTTAGCCAGGATGGTCTTGAACTCCTGACCTCGTGATCAAGTGCTGGGATCACTGGTGTGAGCCACCGTGCCCAGCTGGGACACTTAATTTTCTTCTGCTTCAGCCTGAGTTTGTCACTTGGATGATTACACCGGTCTCATTTGCCATCCTCCTCCCTTGTCCCTGGCATGAGACATCGGAGTGGCGTGGTTAACAACCCAGGCTCCAATTTCCTACGGAGTCAGATCCAGGTTCTTTCCCTTTCTCGTGGCAATGCGCCTCAGTCTCCTCATCTGTCAAGTGGGTAAACGATGGTACCCACCTCACCGGGCTGTTTAAAGGAGTGAGATCATGTCTACAGCAGACTTAGCACTAGGCCTGGCCCTCTGAACATGCTTAAGGCTGCTGTCAGTGCCTGGGCCCCCGGAGGGAGGTCTTTCTCTGGATGGTGTTATATAAGAGACTCTGGTCTTGAAAGCCACTTCCTAATTTTATTTGGACCTTCATTTCCTCACCTGTGAAGTGAGGGGGTCAGGTGAGACCCCCTTCTATCTCTGAAATGATCTAAAGGGAGGAAGGGAGTTTGTGTTAGCAGCAACTTCTGTTTGTCCACCCTTTTCCTTTCCGTTCTTTGAGCCATGATAATTGAGAACTGTGTCTTTTTACTTCCTTAAATTCAGAAGTGAGCTTCGAGAGTCCTCAAAGGAAATCAACCTCAAGATAATTCTTTTGCTCCTGATTAGTAATGGGAAAAACCTTTGAGAAAAATTCCTGCTTAAGACATTTCTCTTTCTCTGTTTGTTTTGTTTTGTTTGAGACAGAATATCACTCTGTCTCCCAGCTGGAGGGCAGTGGCACAATCTCAGCCCACTGCAACCTCTGCCTCCCAGGTTCAAGCGATTCTCCTGCCTCAGCCTCCCAAGTGGCTGGGATTACAGGTGTGCACCACCACACCTGGCTAATTTTTGTATTTTTAGTAGAAACGGGGTTTTACCATATTGGCCAGGCTGGTCTCGAACTCTTTACCTCAGGTGATCCACCCTCTTTGGCCTCCCAAAGTGCTGGGATTATAGGTGTGAGCCACCATGCCCAGCCAACAGGGTAGCTTTTAAAAAGCTGAGCCCCTTGGGAATGGAGTGACAGGAGGTGGAGGGAGGTACAGGGTGTATTCTTTTGCTTTTTGTTTTTGTTGTAACTTCGAGAAAATTCTGAAAAATATGAGGGGAGTGATGGTCAGGTATGGTGGCTCATGCCTGTAATCCCAGCATTTTGGGAGGCTGAGGCGGGTGGATCACTTGAGGCCAGGAGTTCCAGATCAGCCTGGGCAACATGGTGAGACCCTGTCTCTACTAAAAATACAAAAATTAGCTGGGCATGGTAGCACCCCGTGTAATCCCAGCTACTCTGGAGGCTGAGGCACACGAATCGATTGAACCCAGAAGGTAGAGGTTGCAGTGAGCCAAGATCGCACCACTGCACTCCAGCCTGGGTGACAGACCAAGACTCTGTCTTAAAATAAAAGGGGAATGGGCCAGGCGCAGTGGCTCATGCCTGTAATCCCAGCACTTTGGGAGTCCTTGTGATCCCAAGGTGGATCATGAGGTCACAAGTTCAAGACCAGCCTGGTCAAGATGGTGAAATCCCATTTCTACTAAAATACAAGAATTGGCCGGGCATGGTGCTGGGTGCCTGTAATCTCAGGTACTCGGGAGGCTGAGGCAGGAGAATCGCTTGAAACTGGGAGGAGGAGGTTGCAGTGAGCTGAGATCGCACCGCTGCACTCTAGCCTGGGTGACAGAACAAGACTCCACCTCAAAAAAAAAAAAAAAAGGGGGGGGGAGTGAGAAAGGAAACAAAACAGATACGTTTCAGTAAGTCGACTCGGATTTTTTTTCTATAGTGGGTGTGTAAATTTCAGACTTTAAAATCTACTCAGTAAAACTGACATCCCTGCTTATTCATTTTTGCTGACTTTGCTAGAAGCTTCCTGAGTTTTGTTTACAAGGTCTCCAGCACACGGCCTGCCTTCTTTGAAAGGCCAGTCCAGGACCAGCCTGCCCATCCCTTCTGTTCTCACTGGATTTCGTGGCCAGTGGCCTGGATGTGACTAACAGATGGCCATTGGAGAGTTGGTCACCTGATTTCATGGCTTATTCTTGAGAAAGACTCTGATCTTTTTACAAGCTATCCATCCCTTGGTAAATCCTTCCCCTTGTATAGATGGAGAAACTGAATAGGTACAGGTGTGCACATTTAGTGTTGCCTTGGACAGGTGGATGGTATGTATGCCAAGTCCTTCTTAGCGTGTGTTTAGCTATGGTTTTGATGCTTATAACGGCACTGGTCATTCCACCTCATGGTCATGAGCTCTTCTTTCAGTGTAAGGGCTGCTGGCTTAAGTGCCCGATATACTTTTTTTTTTTTTTTTTTTGAATGAAGATCCAGGTTTCTAGCAACAATTTTTTTCAGGAGTGGGCTGCAGCTGGAGTGAGCACTAGGAACCTTTGCAGTTTAAGAATTCAGAAACCCGCACCTTCCCAGGCAGCCTAGGGGGCGGCCAGTGTCCTAGGAGAGCTGCGTTCAGGCCTACAGCGTCCTCCACCTTTCCGAGGTCGACTCAGAAGAGGGTTCCTGTCCAAGGCAGTGGGGTGCCCACCGCAGGGCAGAGTCAGAGCATTCTGACAGCCCCCGTCAGGCGGCTCGAATGGGACTCCTGCCTGCACTACTTGACCTGCAAAGGCGAACCCGAGTGCCTGGCGTGTAGCGCCAGGAGGCCGCCCCAGCCCAACCGCCCGCGTCGGGGGAGACTGGGCGCCCAGATCTTATCCAGGGCAGCGGGCCTGCAGGCTCTGGGTCGGGGGCTCCTGGGTTCGTGCGCGTCAGGTCCTGGTCCCGGAGCGAGTGCAAACGCGGGAGCCCGTGTGCCCGCTGCTGGGGACCTGGGGAACCGCTCCTGGCGACGCGTGCAGGGTCGTCCCCCACGGCCCGGGCGCCCCCGGACTCCCGCGAGACGCCCCACGGGACCACACAAAAGACCCCACCCCAGGCCAGGCGTGCATTTCCTGTTGCAGCGGTGGCGGCGTGCAGCCACCCATGTGCATCCCGCGGCGCGCGGGCCGGGCCGGGCGGGGCGCGGGGCACGCCCCCACGCAGCCCCAGTCCCGGTGCTCCGGCCGCGAGGGGCCGCCCTCGGCGGGCCCGCCCCCGTGTCACCGCAGGCCGGGCTCCCTTTGTGTGCGGCCCCAGTGCCGCGGCCGCGCCATTGGCCCGCCCGCCCGGGGGGCCAGCCCCTTCCTGGCTCGCCTCATGCATATGCATGAGCGCCCCGGCCCTCCCTCGCCGGCCCCTCCCCGCCCCCTCCCGCGCGGGCGTGCGAGGCGCGCGGCGCGGCTCCCTCCTCGCGGCAGCGGGAGCCCGAGCCCGAGCCCGAGCCCGAGCCAGGGCGAGCCGAGCCTGCTCCGGGCGGGCGGCGGCGGCGGCGGCGCCGCTCCAGCCATGTCAGCGCGCGCGAGCCTGGGCCCACCATGAGCCATGGCCATGTCCGTGAGCGCCGAGGACGACGACTATGAATCGGAGCCGGACCAGGTCGGCGGCCCGGGGTGGGGCTGAGGGAGGGACCCGTCGCCCGACCTCCCAGCCGCCTGCCTGACGCGCCGAGGGCGGCCGCGACGCCGCCGCCGCCGCGATGAGGAGAAAGTTTTGCCGCCGCCGCCGGCGGGGCGACCGGGGCCGGGCCCGAGCGGGGCGTGGAGGAGCGCGGCAGGCCCGCAGCCGGCCCGGGCAGGGGGCGTGTGCGGCCGGGCGAGCGCGCGGGGCGCCGCCGAGCGCCGCGGGGACAATGTGGGCCGCCGGGCCTCGCCGTCGGGCGGGCCTGCGGGGCGCGGGCTACGGCCCGGGGCAAGTTGCGGGCGGCCGCGGGGCGCGCCGCGCCCTCCCCCGGCGCCCTCGCCCGCGGCCCACGCGCTTGCCGGCCGCCCTGGGCGCACCCGGACCCCGCGGGCGCGGGCGCCTCCTGCTTCTGCGTTCGCAAAGTTGCGCCGGGACCCTCGGCCTCGGGGCTGGAGCGCTCCCCGGGCCCGTGGGCCCGACGGCCCGAGCTTTTGTCTGGGCGCCGCACGCCCGCCGCCCGCCGTGGGCAGACGGAGACAGGAAGGGGTGCAAGCCGCGGGCCGGCGCGGGCCACCCGGAACCCGGGCGAGTCCGCACGGCGGCGGCGGCGGAGGAAGCCGCGACCCCAGATGGCAGGAGTTGGCCTCGGTGGATTCTGAAGGAAAAGCAGCCTCTCTCGGGACCAGGGGGAGAAATCTGTGTGTAAAACAAAGCCCTGGGTGTGTTTATGGCGTGAATTTACTACGGGAAGGTTCGTGTTTAGGAAGAGGGCGAAGAAAGTTGAGGCTTTACGAAGTATAATTTGCAAAATAGTATTTGGAACAGGACACAGGCCAGGTAGACGTATCCGAAAAATTAAGAATGGGATGGGTTGAGTTAGCATGTGGCATTGGACAGACTTGGGTGAACTAAATGCTTATTTATAATCCCGATGGGATAAAGGTATTTTGGAATGACCCAGCCAAAATGTGGGAACTCTTTTTCCCCCTATCATTAGGTGCAATTGAGGAAGTGGACTATACGCTGTGCTTAAATAGTATCACACGTCGTAGTATTAAGTGGTTTTACGTAACAGACAGTTGATTTTTATTTTGTCAGCTTTGCTGGAGAATTTTCAGGCACGTGTGCCCTTTGCGGTGTTGTGAATCTAACGGATCTTTCGGACTGGATTAACTTAGCAACGATTCAAGTGCTTTTGGCTTGAACTTTTATCAAGTCAGTAGCCCCACGTGTGAATGGCTCTCAAAATCTTGTTCCATAGCTCATACTTCAATTCCTGCTTTGAACGTTTTCATTTCAGTTTGGGGTCTACTTAATCCTGCGACAGTTTGCTATTTCTGGAGCATTCGGTCATTCATTCATAGGATGTCGGTATTCTGTGTCAACTGGGCTTTGATGTCTCCACTCAGCTTTGGTGTTTCAGGATTGGGGTTCCTGTTAGCTGATTTTTGTTTGTTTTTAAATTTGGTCACACCCTATGGCCTGTAGATACAATTTCTGACACTGCAAGACTTACTATGTCTCTGGGCTTAAAAACATGTTCTCGGGTTCTGCCACTCCTGAGAGAGACTTGTGTTAAAAGAGGACCTGTAGGCCCGGCATGGTGGCTCACGCCTATAATACCGGCACTTAGGGAAGCCGAGGCGGGCAGACACCTGAGGTCAGGAGTTCGAGACCAGCCTGGCCAACATGGCGAAAGCCCCGTCTCTCCTAAAAATACAAAAATTAGTCAGGCGTGGTGGCCAGTGCCTTTAATCCCAGTTAACAGGGAGGCTGAGGCAGGAGAATAGCTTGAACCCAGGAGGCGGAAGCTGCAGTGATCCGATATGGTGCCATTGCACTCTAGCCTGAGTGACAGGAGTGAGACTGTGTCTAAAAAAAAAAAAAAGGATCTGTATTCCTTGTAGCCAAATTTTTTTCTTCTTCCGTCTCACATTGGATAGGCCAGTTGTGGCACTTGTGGAGTCCTTAGCAACGACTTGAGGTTGTGTTATTCACTTTATTATTTTTTTTCTCACTTGGTGCATTGAGGGAGGCGACATCTAAGCTAGGGCAATAGGCGGCAGGTTTGTCCCCTAGTCCCAACAGAGAAGGTGTTTGTCAGCTAAGGTACCCTGCACTTGGGGGACACTCCCCTCGCCTCCCTGCTTGCTTTACTTGGCAGTTTTCTCAGCCTGGGTCTGAGAAGAGTGGCTCTTTCCGAGGATCTCGAAGCCATTTGCATCTTCCAAAGCAGAGCAAGGGTCTCTGGAGTTTCCAGCTTGCAGGCTCCAGACCCAGCTCTTCTTGGAAGTTTCTCTCTACTTCTGCCTCACCCTGCTGAGTGGGTTTGGCACCAAAAGAGAAGGTCCTTCATAAGAAGAGGTTGCCAAGTCCTGGAGTGTGGATGGATGAGTAGACTCGCCCCCTGCTGGATGAAAGGACTCCTCTGAGGGAGGCCGTGGCTGCTTGGAGGTTGCTGCTGCCCAGTCCATCTCTGTAGGTGGTGTAGCCCTCACTCCCACCCCATCAGAGTTTTAGCTGTTCCACCTTCCAGGCCTCCACCTTCCGGCAGCCAAAACTCTGATGCACTTCTCATCCCCACCTGAGACTTTCGTCGTGCTGGGCTGGCCTGTCTGCCCCATGCCTTCCCTCAGCAGCCTGGGTTTCCCCAAGTGTCACAGCCTGTGGGACAGGAGCTGGGGGCGGGCCTTGGGCGACTGAGCCATGTTGGCGGGAGACCCCATCCTCGCTCTTTGCTGGTGTGCACCCTTGGCGGGACCTTCTCCCACAGACTACATTTGCTTCTCTAGTACAGAATGTGTCAGAAAATTCTTCAGCTTGCTTTCCAAGTTGAAGAGGTGCCTCTTAAAGGAGGGCTCTTAGGGAGAAGAAATCTTGTTCCATTTTGTTTTTTGTTTGGAGTCAGGGTCTTGCTCTGTCACCCAGGCTGGAATACAGTGATGTGATTATAACTCACTGCAGTTTTGAACTCCTGGGCTCAAGTGATCCTCCTGCCTCAGCGTCCTGAGTAGCCAGGACTGCAGGCACACATTGCTGCACTCAGCTACTAATTTTTTTGTTTTTTATTTATATAGAGATGGGGTCTTGATATGTTGCCCAGACTGATCTTAAACTCCTGGCCGCAAGCAATCCTCCCACCTTGGCCTCCCAAAGTGTTGGGATTACAGGCATGAGCCACTAGCCTGGCCAGTTTTTTAATTTTGTTTTTGAGGTGTAGTCTTATTCTTGTTGCCCAGGCTGGAGTGCAATGGTGTGATCTCGGCTCACTGCACCCTCTACCTCCCAGGTTCAAGTGATTGATTGATTCTCCTGCCTCAGCCTCCTGAGTAGCTGGGATTACAGGCATGTGCCACCACACCTGGCTAATTTTGTATTTTTAGAGACGGAGTTTCTCCACATGGGTCAGGCTGGTCTCCAATTCCTGACCTCAGGTGATCCGCTGGCCTTGCCCTCCCTAAGTGGTGGGATGAGCCACCATGCCCAGCCTTTTTTTTTTTTTTTTTTTCCCTCTTTAAATAAAAAATAGCTTTTATTCTATTTTTTTTTTTGGGGGGGTACCAAATTTCTTTATTTGAAGGAATGGTACAAAGAACTTAAGTGGATGTTTTGGTACAACTTACAGAAAAGGTAAAGGAAACCCCAGTATGCATGCACTGCCTTGGTGACCAGGGAAGTCACCCTGTGGCTATGGGGAAATTAGCCTAAGGCTTAGCTTTCATTATCACTGTCTCCCAAGGTGTGCTTGTCAAAGAGGTATTCTGCCAAGCCAGATTGGGGTGCTCCCATCTTGCCAAGTTGGTCACGTGGTCACCCAATTCTTTGATGGATTTCACCTGCTCATTCAGGTAATGTGTCTCAATGAAGTCACACAAATGGGGGTCATGTTTGTCAGTGGCCAGTTTGTGCAGTTCCAGTAGTGACTGATTCACATTTTTTTCCAAATGTAATGCACACTCCATCGCATTCAGCCCGCTCTCCCAGTCATCATGGTCTGGTTTCTTGATATCCTGAAGGAAGATGCAGCCACCTCGTTGGTTCTGCAGCTTCATCAGTTTCTCGGCATGTTCCCTCTCCTCATGAGATTGGTGAAGAAAGTACTTGGCAAAGTTCTTCAAAGCCGCATCATCGCAGTCAAAGTAGTAAGACATGGACAGGTAAACACAGGAGGCGTAGAGCTCCAGGTTGATCTGGCCGTTGATGGCGGCCTCTGAATCCTGGTGGTAGTTCTGGCGCACCTGCGAAGGTGATGCGGTCGTCATGGCGGCCGCTAAGGAGAGGCGGCGGCGGTGGCTGGGCGGCGCTGGAGAGGCAGCGGGGGCCTTGGGGCGGTCCGAGGCCGCGGTGTGGAGGTGAAGGAGGGCTGGCTGTGAGCGGCTGGCCGGGGTGGGGGACGAGCGCTGGGTTCCGTCCAAGCACTGTTGAAGCAGGAAACCACGGCGACTCTGGGCGAAGAACGTCTATTTTTCTATAAAAATGACTATAGGCTGGGTGCAGTGGCTCACGCCTGTTATCCCAGCACTTCTAGGAGGCTGAGGCAGGTGGATGGCTTGAGCTCAGGTGTTTGGCCAGCTGGGCAACATGGTGAAATCGCATCTACAAAAAAGTACAAATATTAGCCAGATGTGATGTCACATACCTGTAGTCCCAGCTACTTGGAGGCTGAGGTGGGAGGACTGCTTAAGCCCAGGAGTTGGAAGCTGCAATCATGGCCCCACTGCATTCCAGCCTGGGTGACAGAGTGAGAGCCCCTTTCTCCAAAAAAAAAAAAAAAAAAAAAAAA
>NW_022436942.1:79674449-79724634 GCF_009761245.1 Sapajus apella | reverse complement strand
GGGATTACAGGAGTGAGCCACCGCGCCCGGCTAAAATTTTTTTTTTTTAATAAAAATAAAAATGACTACAAGCGTCTTGAAAAAAAAAATCAGGAAATTATGGAGAAGAAAATCTCTTAGAATTTTATGTGGTCATAGAACCATTGTTACCCATTAGAACTTTTTTATATTTTATTTTATTTTACTTTAAGTTCTGGGATACATGTGCCAAATGTGCAGGTTTGTTACATAGGTACACATGTGCCATGGTGGTTTGCTGCACCTGTCAACCCATCATCTAGGTTTTAAGCTCCACATGCATTAGGTATTTGTCGTAATGCTTTTTTTTTTCCTTCTTCTTCTGAGACGGAGTCTCGCTCTGTCACCTAGGCTAGAGCAACCTCCACCTTCTGGGTTCAAGTGATTCTCTTGCCTCAGCCTCCTGGGTAGCTGGGACTACAGGCGCACACCACGCCTGGCTAATTTTTGTATTTTTAGTAGAGATGGGGTTTCACCATGTTGGTCAGGCTGGTCTCGAACTCCTGACCTCATGATCTGCCTGCTTTAGCCTACTGAAATGCTGGGATTACAGGTGTGAGCCACCACTTCTGGCTTTTTTTTTTTTTTTTTTTTTGACAGGGTCTTACTTTGTTGCCCAGGCTGGAGTGCAGTGGCGCCATCACACCTGGCTAATTTTTGTGTTTTTTGTAGAGCGGGGGTTTTGCTGTGTTGCCCAGGCTGGTCTTGAACTCCTGGGAACAGTCTGCCCGCCTAAGCCTCCTCCCAAAGTGCTAAGATTACAGGTGTGAGTCACCACACCCAGCCTATAGCTTCTTAAAGAGTTAAATTTTAAGACGGGGTCTCTGAGCCTTTTTGAAAATGTATGCAAAAATTTTGTTACTTTGTGCCTATATACATTTTTGGAGGAAGAGGTGTTTAGCTTTTCTCAGATTCTTCAGAGGTCTTCCCATCCCCTGGGCTTTCTGGTAGCTCTTGTGTTTTTATTCTCTTGCTTCTTATTCTGTATATATTAAAAAACCCAGAGTCCTCCCTGGAGTTTCCAGGTGTGTGTTAAGGGGCCTGCAACACTGGTAAAATCCAGCTTTTCCTGGGCTGTCCATTACGTTTGCAGATTTGCAGACAGGCATAGTATTGAGATAAATACGGCTGTGTGTGTTGCGATACAGTGCAACATTAGCATGCACAAAGAAATTCGGAGGACCTACGGCCTTCCCTTGTGGCGCTGTCAGTGTAATGTTATTTGGGTTACTTTGGCAGAAAACTTGGGACTATCTTTATTGTAAAAACATATAACTACGTTTTACTGTTTTTCTCACTTCTCTTGGCAGTTGAAACTCCTAACTGCTCCCTTCTTGAAACTTCCTTTGCTCTCTTGATGCCACCGCCTTCTGCTGTTTGTCTGGCCCTTCTGGCCATTTCTCAGCAGGTTGCTTTTCCTTGCTTGCACCTTGAATGTTTTCAGTCTTGAAGGGACTGTTGAAGATTCTCTTTTCACTCTGCCATTCCCCCTGGACATCCTCATGGACTTAACTACTTTGAGCGCCTATGTAGTATTGGTTCCCAGGTGTATACCTTAGCTCTGGTCCCACCTGCTTGCTGGATGACACCTTCCTTGGATGTCCCATGGGTCCCTTAGATTCCACATGTCCACAGCAGTCCTTGTTTCTTGCCCTCTCCCGAGTCCCCTTGTTCTCCTGTTGCTCAAGCTGGAAGCTTCAGAGCCCTCTTTTGTTTGTGTACTCCACGTTCAGCCAATCACCAGGTCTTCGAAAACTGGATCCATTTTGAAAGCATCTTCTGAATCATCCCCTCCTCTTCATTCCTTCCATTGCTTCCGCTCCTGCCTTTATCATCTTCAATTGATCTTGTCTTTTGTCTTGCCCACTGCCCCAAAAATATCCACTCCCCTTATCGTGGCCAGAATACAGTCATGACGTGAAGGCTTTAACTTACTCTGATGGGTCCAGTTCCCTACTGTGGCAGACAAGGCCCTCCAGGATGAGGCTCCAGCCACTTCAGAGCTGTTTTCCAGTAGCTGTGTCGAGCTATTTGCAGTTCCTTGACTGTGTCATGCAGTTTCACATCTCTGTCTTGTTCTTCCTTCTGCCTAGAATATCCACTCCATAACCCCACTCCCACCACTGGCATGCATGGTCCTATTCTCCCTCTAAGACCCACCTTAGTCACCACCTCCTATGTTCTGGAATGCTTTTCCAACCTCCCTTCCCATGACATGAGGCATCTCTTCTGGGTCAGCACGCCAGGGTCCAGGCTTTAGAGCCACTGCCTCTGTATCTCAGCTTTCTCATTCATTGGTAGTATGACATCGGGCGGATGACTTAACTGTGCCATGCCTCAGTTTCCTCACTTGTAGATGGAGATAATAGTAATTCCTTCCTCATAGATTATTGATACAGACTGTATCACGCCTGTAATCCTAAAGCCTTGGGAGGTTGAGGTGGGAGGATTGCTTGAGGCCAGGAGTGCAAGACCAGCCTCGGCTACACAGCAAGACCCCGTTTCTACCAGCAAAAAAAAAAAAAAAAAAAAAGATTGATACAAATATTGATAAGTGATAAGCACTTCAGTAAATGTTACCTTTTGGCCAGGCATGGTAGCTCACACCTATAGTCCTAGGACTTTGGGAGGCCAAGTCAGTCGGGTCACTTGAGCCCAGAAGATCAAGACTAGCCTGTGTGACATAGTGGGACCCCATCTCTCAAAAAAAAAAAAAAAAAAAAGCTGGATGTGGTGGCACATGCCTGTATCTCAGCTACTAAGGAGGCTAAGGTGGGAGGATCACCTGAGCCCTGGGAAGTTGGCTGAGATCACGCCACTGCACTCCAGGCTGGGTGACAGAGTGAGACCGTGCCTCAAAAACAGCAAAAACAGCTCTGCCACCCAGGTTGGAGTGCAGTGGCATGATCTTGGCTTACTGGAACCTCCACCTCCCAGGCTCAAGCAATTCTCCAGCCTCAACCTAGATGTTAGTTTCCACTGTCATCATCATGATGGTGCATTGCATTTATATGGTTGCATGTCGTTCTCCCTCCAGACTGTAATGCCTTTCAGACTAGGTAACACATTTTACTCATTTCTGTAGTCCCAGCACTTAGCATCAAATCAGATACATAATTCACAGCCAGGAAACACTTGGGTGGATGGATGTGTGAATTAGGGGGTTAATAAATGAGTCTCCAGTGCAAATTTCATACTCTGTTAGCTAGTGATGTTAAGCATCTTTTCATGTGCTTACTGGCCATTCGTGGTTCTTTTTTGGAGAAGTAGCTATTTAAATCATTTGTCCATTTAAAAATTACCATATTCATCTCTTTATTATTGAATTGTCAGAGTTCTTTGCACATTTTGAGTACTAACTGCTTGCTAGATACATGATTTATAAGTATTTTCTCCCCTTCTATGGGCCTTTGCACATGCTAGTGCCCTTTGAAGCATAAAAGTTTTTACTTTTGATGAAGTCTATCTTTTTTTTTTTTTTTTTTTTTGGACACCTGTGCTTTTGGTATCATATCTGAGAGACCCTTGCCTAATTCAAAGTCATGAAGATTTACACTTGTGCTTTCTTCTAAGAGGTTTATGATTTTAGCTCTGTGTTTAGGTCTTTTTTCCATTTTTGAGATAATTTGTACATGTGTGTGAGGCAGGGGCCTATCTTTGTTCTTTTGCACGTGGATAGCTATTAGTCCCAGCACCGTATGTTAAAACGACCATTCTTTCCCCCACTGAATTGCCTTGGCATTTTTATTAAAAGTCATTTGGTCAAAAATATTAGTTTATTTCTGGACTTTCACTTCTGTTGATCTGTAGTTCTGTCTTTATGCCACTACCACACTGTCTTGTTTACTTGAAATTAGAAAGTGTGCATCTTTTTTTTTTTTTAAGATGGGGTTTTGTTCTTGTTGTCCAGGCTGGAGTGCAATGGCACAGTCTTGGCTTACTGCAACCTCTGCCTCCTAAGTTCAAGTGATTCTCTTGCTTCAGCCTCCCAAGTAGCTGGGATTACAGGCGTGTGCCACCATGCCCGGCTAATTTTGTATTTTTAATAGAGATGGGATCTCACCATGTTGGTCAAGGCTGGTCTTAAACTCCTGATGTTAGGTAATCCACCTGCTGCACCCTACCAAAGTGCTGGGATTACAGGCGTGAGCCACTGCACCTGCTCCCCTTCCCCACCTTTTTAAAGATAGTTTTGGCCATTCTGGGTCTCTCATATTTTAGGCCAGTGTGTCAACTTGTGCAGAAAAGCCAGTTGGGTTTTTGTTTTGTTTTTATTTTTTTGTTCTTGTTCTGTTTTTGAGACAGGGTCTCACTCTGTCACCCAGGCTGGATACAGTGGCTTGATCTCAGCTCACCGCAACCTCTGCTTCCCAGGCTCAAATGATTCTCCAGCTTCAGCCTCTTGAGTAGGTGTAACTACAGGCATGTGATAGCATGCTGGGCTAGTCTTTTAATTTTTTTAGAGCCTTGCTTTGTTGGCCAGGCTGGCATCAAACTCCTGGGCTCAAGCAATCCACCTGCCTTGGCCTCCCAAAGTGCTGAGATTACAGGTATGAGCCGCTGTACCTGGCCCCAGTTGGGATTTTGCTTGGGGTTCCATTGAGTCTATGGATCACGTTGGGGAGTATAACCAATCTTAATGTTAAATCTTCCAATTCATAAACATGAGATGTCTTTTTTTTAATTTAGGGAAATCCAAGTAGCTTAAATTACTATAATTTAGAGATGAGGGATTCAGGGGGTTCTGCCCATGCATTTCTGGAGGAGAATATGTGGTAGACCAGAGAAACTCAGTAACTATTGGTGGGATGAATGAATAAATCTTGATAGTATTCATTTTATTTTATTTTATTTTATTTTTTTTGAGACGGAGTTTCGCTCTTGTTACCCAGGCTGGAGTGCAATGGCGCGATCTCGGCTTACCGCAACCTCGGCCTCCCGGGTTCAGGCAATTCTCCTGCCTCAGCCTCCTGAGTCGCTGGGATTACAGGCATGTGCCACCATGCCCAGCTAATTTTTTGTATTTTTTTTTTTAGTAGAGACGGGGTTTCACCATGTTGACCAGGATGGTCTCGATCTCTTGACCTCGTGATCCCCCGCCTCGGCCTCCCACAGTGTTGGGATTACAGGCTTGAGCCACCGTGCCCGGCCCAGATAGTATTCATTTTAAAGATGATGCCCTTGAGTTGCTGATGGAGAATAGGTGTTGGAATACTAAGGTGTGTGTGTGTGTGTGCGCGCGCACACATATTTATGTTCCAGATTTTCCTAACCTTTCATAGTGAGCTGAGGATATGGTTCCTGGGCTGATAAAATCAACAAGTGGCCTTGGTGTTGGGGATGCTGGTTTGTAAAATGACTGTCTGGGATGCCATCACTTCATTTGCTGGGATAGGGGTAGGACAGAATGTGGAAGTTAGAATTGGTGTTTCAGGCTAGGCACAGTGACTCATGCCTGTAATCCCAGCACTTTGGGAGGCTGAGACGGGCAGATCATTTGAGGCCAGGAGTTCGAGACCAGCCTGGCCAACATGACAAAACTCCATCTTTACCTTAAAAATACAAAAAGTAGCCAGGGATGGTGGCTATTTAGGAGTCTGAGGCACAAGGATTTCTTGAACCCGGGAGGCAGAGGTTACAGTGAGCCAAGATCGCACCACTGCACCCCAGCCTGGGTGACACAGACTCTGTCTCAAAAAAAAAAAGAATTGGTTTTTGAAACTTTTGAAACTTGGGGTTGCACCCAAAAGATACCAGGACAGAGGAAGCTGTGTGCCGAAAGGAGAGAGGCCGGAGTACAGTGGATGATCAGAGCTCACTGCAACCTCACCTTCCTTTTTATTCCATTTGTGCCCTTTTGTGTCACTGTTTTCTGTATTCTGCCATCACGTTTCCTGGTTGGGTCTTCAGAGTCCCAGTTGGACTTTTTAATGGAGGCCTCCGAGGTCTGTCTCACCTGTGTGTTTTTCAGTGGGCTTCATTAGGATCCCGTGTTGCCCCATTGCTGAGCCAACTCTTGATGAGCCAGCCGGGGGCCACTGCTGAAAGCAGAAGTCTCCCTGGCCTGATTTGGCAGCGGCTAGACAGGGTCACATTGAGGTCTTGAAAGACCACAGCTTCTCGCACCTCTTCTTTTGGGACGCTGTCTGGTGCGAGCTCTGTGATTTTCCCAGATGTCTCAGCCACCAGTGAGGCCCAGACAAGTTGTTTTCCACAGGTTGGATGAGAAGGCGCTTTGGAAGGTGCGGGCAAATGGGCGTGTTTTGCAGTGACATATGAGCATCGAGACTCAGACTGGATTGGCCCAACAAAAGTTTTTGCTTGCCCAGACACTGTCCTCGGGGCAGGGAGGCCAGAGGCACTCAGTGGCTGTTGATACCTGGCACTCCTTTGAACTCCTGGAATTTTTTCAGTTTTTCACCAGGGAAGCTCGTCTTTAGACTCTCCTGCTCCAGGGGTCTGGTTTTGTCCTGGGAGGTGGCCCACACGCCGGCCACTTCACACTTGAAGAAGACGCTGGGCAGTGTTGCCTATGTTCCAGGTATTTGAGGAGTGAGCTGGTAACAGGACACCTGTCCTTTGGAGGGGTAGAATCAGAAAGTGCTGTCGTGGGCTGTGACAACAGGGAGAAATCTTTTTGGGTTTCTGCTTCTCTGGACCTCTTGTTGGCAGCCTTCACACTAAGGCATTGTGGCAGTAGCTGGGAAGCCCTTCTGGCAGCATGTGGCCATCCCAGTGGGTCTGTGGGCCCCTTGCTGCATGTTGCATATGCATTTGCTATGGTTTAGCGTGTTCAGAGCACAACTCCGGAGTCCACACATCCATGCTGGTTCCATGACCACAGGCAAATTACTGGCTTCAGTCTCCCCATCTGAAAAATGGGGGCATGAAGGCATCCTCCACAGGGCTGTTTCCGGGAAAGTTAGGTAATATCATCGGTAAACTGGTGGCCACGGTGCCCGCAGATGGGGTGCTCTGGTAATCCCCACCCTCACGTGTCGTGGCTATCATCTTGGTCGTCAGCTCTACCTCACCTCGCCTTGGCTGCTCAGCTTCAGGTTCACAGTCCCTCGTGTGCCGTTCTCAAGTACAGAACGCTCTGAAAACTGATCTTGTTTTATTTCCACATGGGTGGTCAGACCTGACCTGGACGGACGTGTGCCGTGAGTGGCAGACCTGACCTCCAAAGGTGCTAATCATAGTGGGACTATGCGAGTATGTTGGGGGCATCCGGCCCTATTTGTAAGGAAGGGTTTCTTTCTTTCTTTTTTTCTTTTTGTTTTATTTTGTTTTTTTGAGATGGAGTCTTGCTCTGCCTCCTAGGCCGGAGTACAGTGGATGATCAGAGCTCACTGCAACCTCAAACTCCTGGGCTCAAGCAATCCTCCCACCTCAGCCTCCCAAGTAACTGGGTCTACAGGTGCTCACCACTATGCCTGGCTAATTAAAAAAAATTTTTTTGGTTTCACTATGTTGCCCAGGCTGGTGTTGAACTCCTGACATCAAGTGATCCTCCCATCTCAGCCTCCCAATGTGCTGGGCTTACAGGCGTGAGCCACCGTGCCTGGCCCCCTTTGCTGCTTTGGGCAGTCCCTTTCCCCAGGTGGCTGGTGGCGGCCAGCTTGCCTGTGGGCAATCCTGCAGTCCAGGGCTTGCCCTCCCTGTGACCAGGCCTCTGGTTGGGCTGCCCCAGAGCAGAAGGCAGGCATGACTGAGGGTCCTGAGCAGCTAGGGAAGAGCAGCGGCAGGTGAGGGTGGTAGAATCGGGAAGTGCCTCCCTTTTCTCTTTGGGGTTCACAGCAGGTTGAGCAGGATGGAGGCCCAGCGCCCCAGTGCTTCCTGAGGGGCCACTCAGGCTGATGGGGCTTCATAGCTTCTTGAACGCTGCAGGAACGTGAATCGGAGGGAGGGATTTGCTTAGGTGTTTACAGCAAAGGGGGTGGAATGCGAGGCTGTGGGCTTTCTACAAGGACCGAGACACTGGAGAAGAAAGTTATGATGGGGAGGTTGTACTGGAGAAGAAAGGGAGGCCGTTTTTCTTCCTATGCAGTTGGAAGTTTCTTGGAAGCCCCTAGGGTGCTCAGGGGAGCTGTGTGTGTTGTGGGAGGGGGCGTCCCTGTGACAACGACCTTCTTCTCCATTGGAGTGGATGAATAGTAACAGCTCTTCTGGGCCGGTATGCTCCTGAAAGGATGGGGTTTTGTTTGGGGATTCAAGTATGACAAACCACTGAAATGAAAAGGGTGGGACTCTGGAGCAAAGGGTGTTCAGTTAGCTGAAAAGGGGCTTTAGGTGTTAGATGCCGGTTAGGTCAGCTGGTTTCCAGGGTGGCCATGTGTCTCCCTGACAGGGACTTCATTTCTCAGCCAACTCGGGATCTCCAGAAAGATGCCACAGACAAAAGCTCTCCCATCCTGGTCCCTCCCACCATAGGTCCCAAGTGGACAGGGGACCTCTGTGTCCTCGGCAGCTAGCATAGGGCACCCCCCGTGCATCCTGGGTCTGCAGGAGACTCTGAGGCTGGGAACCAGAGGGCAGGGGCTGCTGTCCTGTTCCTAGCTTAGCTACTAGCCCAGCTCTCTGTCCACCTACTGTCTCTATTCTCTGAGTTCCAGGGAAGGGAGCATTTGGAGCCCATCTAGGGAAGGTCTGAGTCATCTGGGACCTAAGGTTCCTATCCCATCCTCTGGGGGCTCTGGTTTGTTGAGTGCATTCTGCACGCTGAGCTGGCTTGTAGAGGTGCAATGGTGGACAAGACACCTGAGGCGAGTGCCCTCTTGCACCCCATCCCAAAGGGAAGGACGGCATAGGAACAGATGATTGCCATTGTGAATGCCCTTACACTGCTGGGAGGGGCCCTGAACTCCTGGGTGGGCAGGAGGGGCTTCCAGAAGAAAGCAGCCTGTAAACTGGCCAGGCGGGATGAGTGGGCGTCAGCCAAGTGGCCTGAGGGGTGGGGTTGGCCTTCCGGCCTGGGGGAACAGAGACCGACTGTGTGGCCCTTGCGGTCTTTTCTGGGGAGCAGACGGAGATGGGAAAGGTGGGCAGGGTCCGAGGCTGTGCATGCGGGCCGCGGAAGGTCTCGAGCGGGGTGCTGCGGCAGAAGCTCGCGCCCTCTGTAGTCCTCTCCTAGAGCTGCCGTAACGGGTGGCTTAAAGCAACGGGCCTTTCTTCTCTCCCAATTCTGGAGGCCAAGAGTCTGAAGTCAAGGTGTGGGCTGGCGGGCTGGACGGGCGCTGCGAGTTCTAGGGGAGGGTCCTTCCCCGTGCCTCCAGCTCCTGGTGTGTGCCGCCATCCTTGGCACTTCTTGGCTTGTAGACAGGGTTGTGGTCTGTGGAAGGCCTATGTCTTCACGCGCGTTCCCCCCATGCGTGTCCGTCTTTGTGTCAAAATGCCCCCCTTTCTTAAGGACACCAGGTATTCTGGCTAGAGTTCACCTGAAAGACCTCATTTAACCGGAGGGACGACCTCTGCAAAGCCCCATCTCCAAATCACGTCACACTGAGGCATGGGGTTTAGGGCCTTTATCATGTTTTTCTGGGGTATGCAGTTTGCTCCCTAACACCGTTTACGAGGGTCTGGCCTCCCCATCTGACCAGCCCTGTCTCTTCCCTGCAGAACCGGGCTGTGGGTCGGCCCAAGGGGAAGCTGGGCCCGACCTCCGCGGTGAAGTTGGCCGCCAACCGGACAACTGCAGGAGCTCGGCGACGCCGGACGCGATGCCGCAAGTGCGAGGCCTGCCTGCGGACCGAGTGCGGAGAGTGCCACTTCTGCAAGGACATGAAGAAGTTCGGGGGCCCCGGGCGCATGAAGCAGAGCTGCATCATGCGGCAGTGCATCGCGGTGAGTGCAGCCCCGCCCAGCCCTGCGCTCTGTCCCGGCCCTGTGCCGGCCTGCGGGCCTGCGTTTCTGACCGCTGCTTCCTCTGGCCGCCGCTCCGCACAGAGAAACCTCCGCACAGAGAAACCGGGGCTTGGACTCCCTGAGAGCTGTACGGGAAGGCGCCGGCCGCTTCAGAGGCTCAGGCGTCCTGCTCCTTCCCTCCCAGGGTGCCTAGGTACTTTGAAGTTGCCGCCATTAAAGATGACAGGCAGCCTGTCCTGTCTGCGACCCCGTGGCCAACATTACGGTCCAGTTGGTGACGGTTCTGCGCCCGCCCTTCCTTCCGGTCCTGCCTTCAGAGTCATAAGTCTGGGTGAAAGGTCAGCGCCAGGCACTTGAGGGGGCAGCCCCCAGCAAGGAGTGATTTATGGTGCTGAGGAGCCGCACCCGGGAGAGCCTGGCCTGCCCTGCCCCTTCGCACCGCCTGGCCTCAGCTCCGGCAGTGGCCTCGTGCCTCTGGTCTCCCCCCTAGACAGGGCAGCAGACGTGGACTGGACTTCCGCAATGGGGTGAGGTCGCAGAGTTTGTCCATGAAGCCCACTGTACACACACCCACATGCTCTGCCTTCCCCAAGGCGCTGCTGGGGGTGGGGTGGCGGTACGCCTTGTGGAGGAGGCATCTCCCAGTCCCCGTGGAAAAGCAGGCTTAGCTGGAGGGACAGGATTCTTCGGTCCTGGTGCACTCATCTACAGGCCCAGCCTGGCATAGGGTGAGCCTTTCCTCTTTGGCTGCCGATGCCCCCCAGGCCCAGATACCTCACCTCTCTCCTTCCACACATATTTCTTGTGTTTTGGTTTTTCAGATTGTGGTCAAAAATTTTGACCACATTTTCAAGTATGCAATACAGCATTATTAGTATATGCATATTTTGGGGAAGTTGATCCCTAGAACTTTTTCGTTTCGCCAGATGGAAACTCCGCACCCATTGAAGCGTTGCCCCTGTTTCCCTTCCCTCAGTCGAGGCAGCCACCATTCCACTTTCAGTTTCTAAGAGCTAGACTTCTCTGGGGGCCTCATGGAAGTGGAATCATGCAATAATTGGCTTTCTGTGAGTGGACTGCCTTGTTTATAGCCCTGAGCAGAATGTCCTCAGCGTTCATCCATTTTGAAGCATATGACAATTTCCTTTTTTTTTTTTTAATGGCCAACTAATACTCTACTGTGTGTTTATACCAAATTTGTTTTTCTGAGACAGACTCTCGCTCTGTCACCCTGGAGTGCAGCCGTGTGATCTTGGCTCACTACAACTTCCACCTCCCTTGTTCAAGTGATTCTCCTGCCTCAGCCTCCCGAGTAGCTGGGATTACAGGCGCCCGCCACCACACCCAGCTAATTTTTGTGTTTTTAGTACAGATGGGGTTTCACCGTCTTGCCCAGGCTGGTCTTGAACTCCTGACCCCAAGTGATCTGGCCAACTTGGCCTCCTAAGAGTGCTGTGCTCACAGGCATGAGCCACCACTCCTGGCCCAGATTGTCTTCGTCCATTCATCTGTTGGTACTCGTTCAGGTTGCTTTCACCTCTTGCCTATTGTGAATAGTGCTGCAGTGAACATACCTCTTTGAGATGGTGTTGTGAATTCTTTTGGATATACAGCTGACCCTTGAACAACAAAAGGGTTGGGGGTACCAGCTGACCCCTGTGCAGTTAAAAATCTGCAGGTAACTTTCAACTCCCCTAAAACTTAGCTGCTCTTAGCCTATTGTTGACCAGAAGCCTTACCAGTAGCAGAAACAGTCCGTTAACACATATTTCATATGTGATATGAATTATAATACTGTATTCTTACAATAAAGTAAGCTAGATAAAAGAAAATATTATAAAGATCATAAGGAAAACATATTTATCGTTCGTTAAGTGGAAGTGGATCATTGTTAAAGGTCTTCATGCTCATCATCTTCACGTTTCGAAGGCAGAGGAGGAGGGGTTGGTCTTGCTGTCTCGGGGTGGCAGAGGCAAAAGAGATGGAGGAGGTAGAAGGGGAGGCAGGAGATGCAGGCACACTCGGTATAAATTTTATTGAGAAAAGTGAATATAAGTGAACTCACACAGTTCAATCCTGTGCTGTGGGCTTGCTGAGTCACATGCTAATTCTATTTTTTAACTTTTTGAGGAACCTGTATTGTTGGCCACAGCAGCTGTGCCGTTTTACATTCCCACCACGGGCGCACAAAGGTTCCTGTTTTTCTGTATCCCCACCAACATCTGTTATGTTAAGGGGTTTTTGTTTGTTGCTTTTTTTTTTTTTTTTTAATTTACTTTCTTTTGAGACAGAGTTTCACTCTTGTTGCCGAGGCTGGAGTGCAGTGGCACGATCTCGGCTCACTGCAACCTCCACCTCCCTGGTTGAAGCGATTCTCCTGCCTCAGCCTCCCGAATAGGTAGGATTACAGGCACCGGCCACCACACTGGGCTGATTTTTGTATTTTTTAGTAGAGACAAGGTTTCACCATGTTGGCCAGGCTGGTCTTGAACTGCTGACCTCAGGTGATCTGCCCGCCTCGGCCTCCCAAAGTGCTGGGATTACAGGCGTGAGCCACTGCATCCAGCCAGTTTGTTTGCTTTCAGTAGCCATCCTAATGTGTATGAGGTAGCATCTCACTGTGGCTTTCATTTGCATTTCCCTAACGCTTAGTGATGTTGAGCATCTTCTTATGTGCTTATTGGTTGTTTATCTGTCTTCTTTGGAGAAATGTCTGTTTGAGTCCTTAGCCCATTTGAAAGTGGTTTCCTTTTTTGAGATGGAGTCTCACTTTGTTGCCCAGGCTGGAGTGCAGTGGTGCAATCCTGGCTCACTGCAACCTCTGCCTCCCAGGTTCAAGCACTTCTGCTGCCTCAGCCTCTCAAGTAGTTGGGATCACAGGCGTGTATCACCACACCAGCTATTTTTTGTATTTCTGGCAGAGGCAGGGCTTCACTCTGTTGGTCAGGCTGGTCTTGAACTGCTGACCTCAGGTGATCCACCTGCCTCAGCCTCCCAAAGTGCTGAGATTACAGGTGTGAGCCACCACACCCCGCCTAAATTGGTTTTCTTTTGGGGGTTTTTGTTGTTGAGTTAGAGAACTTCTTCATATGTTTTGAATATTAACCCTTATCAGGTCTCTGGTTTGCAAGGATTTTCTCCCATCCTGTAGATTGCCGTTTCACTCTGTCAGTTCCTTCTTTGCTGCAGAAGTTTAGTTTCACTGCTTGTGCTTTTAATTGGTCCCCAAACCCCAGGACATTTCCACAGATTTCAGGGAATTTGTGAGCCTTCCTGAAATTAAATGCATTTTTGTCTGTATGCATGCATGGATGTACATTTTTTGGAGAGAGGGTCCATGTGACCCATTGGATCCTATCGAACTTAAAAGAGCTTGTCTATAGCAACTATTGGGTTTTTTAATGGTGTCACCTAAAACTCACTGTGCACCAGCAATAAACCCACAGCTGTCTTTTCTTCTTTGGCATGACACTTTCTCCCACCCCCAGTGTGCTGGGCCCAGTTATAGGAAACCTGTCTCGGGTGCCACCTTATCCTTGCAGCTCTGGTGCCTGGCGCAGGGCATGCTGGTTGAAGGAAACCCCATTTTTCTACGTCTTCTACTCTCTTCAGCCTGACATGGCGTCTGGGACTAATAGCAGATGCAGGCTTTGCCTGACCCTTCGGGTGCTTCTTACTCTTCTCCCAGCCCTTCTGCTCTGCGAGGGCACTTCCCACGCATTACCCACCTGTGATATATGCAGGCCCACCGGTCTTCCTCTTCTGGCCCCTCCCTTTGCTCCGCCCCTGGGGCTGCCTCTGTAGCTTCCTCCCCTCTTTACCATGTCCCTGCTGGTGTCGTGCCCAGTGTTGTGCCGGTGTTGTGCAGTCTCTTCCCCTCCCCCCACTTTCCCATGGCCCCCAACAGTCCCGCCACTCTCTGCAGGAGCTTCACCTTTGGTGATACCTCCCATCCTGCCACCTGGCTCAGAGCCAGCTCTGCCATCTGCCCCACCCCACCACAGACCCTCTTCTTGCCGTGTGGGCTGTGCCTCACCCTGTGCCCCACACTGCAGTCTGGTCCCCAGCCGTCCACTTTGGCCCAGCCTGCTCTGTGCAGGTTGCTATGTCGTCTTTCACCTCGAGACCCCACTGCCTTCCCCACTTGGCTTCTCTCCACCCTGTCCTCTGAGCCCTCCAGAAATCAGCCTCTGCTGCTTCTGATAACTCTTGAACATGACTTTTCCATGCTTTCTTTGGATTTCAACAACTTAAGTCTTTGTCTTCCCAAATAGCTCATGGGGAGCAGCCGTCTCCCTCACTTCCGTACCCCTAGGACCTTGCTTCAGGCCGTGGCAGTGTGCGTTTAGTATTTGTTGAAGGAACGATGACTGCCTTGCCTTCTGTGTCCTATTTATTAGAATTCAAACATTTGTGCCATTTCATCAAGTCTTCTTCACTTACCAGTGGTGTATATATCCCAGCCTGCTTGAAGCTTCTCTGCGCAGCCTGGGCAACAGAGCGAAAGTCCGTCTCAAATAAAAAAAAGAAAGAAAAGAAATTTTAAACTGAGTTTGGTATGAAAGAACTTTAGCTAAAAGAAAAACATAAATTAAAACTTACATATATATGTATTTAGACAGAATCTGGCTCTGTTGCCCAGCTAGAGTACAATGGTGTGCTCATGGCTCACTGCAGCCTCTACCTCCTGGGCTCAAGTGATCCTCTCACCTCAGCCTCCCAAGTAGCTGGGATTACAGGCATTCACCACTATGCCCAATTAATTTTTGTAATTTGTAAGGACAGGGTTTGCCACATTGTCCAGGCTAGTCGCAAACTCCTGGGCTTAGGCAGTCTGCCTGCCTTGGCCTCCCAAAGTCCTGGGATTACAGGTATGTACTACCATGCCTGACCAAGAAATGCTTTTTAGATTTTAAATTTATCTTAAAATAACAAGAAAGCCAGTGACATGTTAATAGAAATAACATAATTTGACTGGTCACAGTGGCTCACACCTGCAATCCCAGCACTTTGGGAGGCCGAGGTGGGAGGATCACTTGAGGCCAGCCAGGAGTTTAAGACCAGCCTGGCCAACAGGGTGAAACCCCCATCTCTACTAAAAATACAAAAATTAGCCAGTGCACTTGTAGTCCCAGCCACTCAGGAGGCTGAGGCGGGAGAATTGCTTGAACATGGGAGGTGGATGGAGGTTGCAGTGGGCGGAGACCATGCCACTGCAGACCAGTCTGGGCAACAGAGCAGGACACCGTCTGAAAAATAAATAAATAAATAAGAAATAACATATTTTTATGAGAAATAATCAAATTTTCCAAAACAAAAATAATTAATAGGAAGAATGGCATTGTTTTATGTCTTTGTGAATCTCTTTTATGTCTGGTTCATTAGAAAAGACCTGGTATTGCCAGGTGCGGTGGCTCATGCCTGTAATCCCAGCTACTTTGGAGACTGAGGCAGTACAATTGCTTGAACCTGGGAGGCGGAGGTTGCAGTGAGCCGAGAGGCAACAGAGCAAGACTCCGTCTCCAAAAAAAAAAAAAAAAGACCTGAAATTTTAATATCTGCTTCTGTGTTTTGTCTATTCTGATATGTTGTTCTGTAGGGAGTATGAGGAAAATTCAGCCTCACACAGATGCACTAGTTGGAAAAGGGAGGAGTACTTTAATAGCTTTTTTGATAATTGTGGATATTCTGATATTCAACTAGAACTCAACAGGGGGTTTTTTAAAGGTTAGTTGCAATGTGGAATCTGAAACTGTATCAATGAGCTCTTCATACTGTTACATTGAAAGTCATCAGCCTGCCTTGCACTTTGAGTAGCTCATTTGCACCAGCATGATGTTGTAACACCATGCATTGGTCATCTGGGAAATATTGGCTCCCTGAGTTAGGCAGATATTCCAAATATTGGCGCATGACATAATATTTTAAAAATCACATTTGTTAATATGATCACTGATCTTATCAGAAAAGTCTTTCAGTATTGGGAAGCTGTGCAGATTATGGTGACTCATGTAAGTTTTCCAAAAGTTTAATTTTCATTCAGAAACTTGAATTTTTGTCATCTGCAATGAATGCTGTCAGTTATTTTTCTAGAAATGACAAGGTCACTTCTTTGATGTTCACAAAAATACACCAATGCCCAGGGGGTTTCTGTCAGTCATTCCTTTAAGTAAAAAATAATCTATGGAGGAAGTGGCCATTTCAGCTCACAGCTCAGTCTCGAGTGCCTTTCCTTTGGTACACGTCACCTGTGTGCAGGGGCACTTTACACATACTTCTTATTGTCACAAAGCATGTGAAAAGGATATGTACTCAAGGGGAAGGTTTTCATCAAGTAATTTTTCATCAGGGATATTCTTAGATGAAACTGGTGATCTTTTTAACAAGCCTGTGGCCATGAGTCCCTCTGTGGCTGCTGGTGCAGCTAGGGGCCTTGCCTTGACTGGTGCTGAGGGGCCAGCAGGTTCATCCAACAGTACAAGTATCAACACTGTGCAAAAGGCAAATCACATCTGTTATTCCAAAGACAGTTCTGACCTCGTAGCCTCTCTGTAAAGGTCTTGGGAGCCCCACAGTCCATGGTATGTGCCTTAAATACCCACTGGTGAGGTGCAGCCTCATCTCATTTGCATGGATCTGGGCTGGGTTCACGCCCCAGCTCCTTTGGGACTTTTCTGAATGTGAGGCCTTCCCTGACCTCTGTATTTAAAATCAGCCCCCCTTCCACCCCTCACCCCAGCCTTCTAATTTCCCCCCATGTCTCTGTCTCAAACATGCTCTATTCATTTTGTCTGCCTCCCTCCACTAAAATGTAAGGTCTGGATGGCAGAGATTTTGAGCTGTCTTGTTCCTTGCTGTATCCCCAGCATTTAATAGTATCTGGCATGTGGAGGTAGTAGCCTGATAAGTATTTGGATGATTGAGTGAGCGAATGTGCCTGGGCCACTTTCCTGGTGTCTCCTGGAGGCCTGAAGGGAGCAGCTCATTGCCCTTGACCTGCCCCCCACCCCGGGGGTCTGTGCTCCGTGCCCCTGCTGACTTTTCTTCTCTCTGGCTCCTTAGCCAGTGCTGCCCCACACCGCCGTGTGCCTCGTGTGTGGCGAGGCAGGGAAGGAAGACACGGTGGAAGAAGAGGAAGGCAAGTTTAACCTCATGCTCATGGAGTGCTCCATCTGCAATGAAATCATCCACCCCGGATGCCTTAAGGTGAGCAGCCCTGTGGGGATGGGTGGTGCTGATGCTGTGGGGCAGGTGGGGTTCCTGGAGATGCCGGTGAGGTGGTGGGATGCAGACAGTGAGGTGAATTCCTGGCAGACCCTGCGTCTGGGTGATCCTGTGTGTCAAGGGATAAGCTCAGGGCAAAGAGGGCCTGGAGCACCCCAGAGACCCAGTGTTATCAAATGAATAAACACACCCTCACCTCCCAGGCGGTCAGAACCAGAGAAGGTTCCCAGAGTCTCAGCGGACAGCAAACACAGGCTGCTTGGTTGCCGCTGGGCCAGAGGGAGAGCCTCCAGGTGGCCCCAGGCTTCTGGGAGAACAGGGTTCAACACCTGACTCCTTCCTTCCCCCAGCACCCAGTAGAGTGATCTGCAAAGTCCTTTCTGCGTGCCAGGTCCTGAGCTGGTGGCTTTACCTGCGTCATACCGCCCCCCCCCCCCAGTGAGATGGCCAAGGACACCAGCCCACAGAGATGGAGTGACTTGCCCCAGGTCCCAGAGAGGCAGAAGGGCTCAGCCTCTGAACCCTGGCTTGGATCCACAGTCACCCGTCTGTGCCAGCCTATGCGGCTGTTTTCTTTCGGCTGGAAACAGGATAGACGTGACATTGGGGAGGGGGTGCTGCTGTTTCTGGAAGATGTGGCATCACAGAGCCTCATGCCCATGGGCCCCTTCTCCGCCTTGCCGTCTTCTGAGTCCTGATGTTCTCTGCAGATTAAGGAGTCAGAGGGTGTGGTCAACGATGAGCTTCCAAACTGCTGGGAGTGTCCGAAGTGTAACCATGCCGGCAAGACCGGGAAAGTGAGTGCTGGGCTCCAAGTCCCAGGGTCAGCCTGGAGAGGGGCGGGCCTGGGCCTGGCAGGGACCAGCCTGTCCCAGGAGTGTGAGGCAGGTGGGGTGCCGTGGACTTGGGGAGGAGGAAGGGCAAGTCCAAAGGTATACAGTTGGTCTCTTCCTTCCCTCTTTTTGGCCTACAAGCAAAAGCGTGGCCCTGGCTTTAAGTACGCCTCCAACCTGCCCGGCTCCCTGCTCAAGGAGCAGAAGATGAACCGGGACAACAAGGAAGGACAGGAGCCTGCCAAGCGGAGGAGTGAGTGTGAGGAGGCACCCCGGCGCAGGTCGGACGAGCACCCCAAGAAGGCGCCCCCAGACGGCGTCCTGCGAAGGAAGTCTGACGATGTGCACCTGAGGAAGAAGCGGAAATACGAGAAGCCCCAGGAGCTGAGTGGACGCAAGCGGGTAAGGACCAGGAGGGGCTGGGAGGCGAAGTGGGTGGTCTGGCTGGTCCCGGGTGCTGGGTTGGAGGAATGGGGCAGGGGTGGGCAGCAGGTAGAGCTTGGGATAATCCCAGCCTCTTGCTGCCCTGAGCAGGTCACCTAAGTCCTGAGAGCCCTGCCCCAAAGAAAGGAGGGGAAACCCAGCGAGTCACTCCTCTTCCCACCCCCCCCTTTAGGCCTCATCGCTTCAAACGTCCCCCGGTTCCTCCTCTCACCTCTCGCCGAGGCCCCCTCTAGGCAGCAGCCTCAGCCCCTGGTGGAGATCCAGTCTCACTTACTTCCAGCAGCAGGTGCTCCCACGACGCACGCCCTCCTGAGGCCCTGGGGACTGGCGAGTCCCGAGCTGTCCCCCACCCCACCCCGCTGGTCCTCCACCCCACTGCTGCCTCTCCCAATGCTTCCCAGGCCTCGGCCCCAGATCTCTGGCTCTTGGTTCTGGCTGGAGGCCTGGGAAGCTGTCTGTGACAAGAGCCTCTGTTGGTTGGGATGGAAGCTGTGAGTCCAGGGAACCTTGGAGGAGCCCGGTGGTCCTGCTCTGCCCACCGCCGTGCTGTCAGTAGCCACAAGGTGGCGCCAGGAGTCTCTCCCAGCACTGGCCTTTCTGGCTGGGCCAGGGATGCCCACAGGCCTGTGCTCCAGAACTGACTCCCAGAGCCAAGGCTGATTTGAATGGGCAACTGCACATCTCTGGGTCTGTGGGGTGGGAGGTCAGTTGGGTGGGAACAATTCAACCATACCCCTACTTTCAGCTTTTTCGTTGAAAGCCACAGGCAGGGCACACCCGTCTGTTGGCCAGACGTGAAGGAGATGGCATTTGTGGGGAAGGTGTCCCTCTAGTCCCTCCTCTAGAGACTGTGGACTCGTGAGGTGGGGTGGAGTGGGGTGTCAGGGGGATCAAATCCCACGAGCCTGGGGAGCAAGCTTTTCGTCCTTTCTTTCCCATGACAGCTTAAACCTGGCAAAGAAGATAAGCTTTTCAGGAAAAAGGTACTGTCTTCCCCTCCCTCTTGTGCCCGAGCCGTCAGAGCTGCACGGCAGCTCCCTGGGCCACAGTCCCATGACAGGGGCAGGAGCCCTGGGGTGGGTGCAGCCCTGAGCCCCAGAGGCTGACCGCCCTCCCTCTCTGTTCTTGCCCTCAGCGGCGGTCCTGGAAGAACGCGGAGGACCGCATGGCACTGGCCAACAAGCCCCTCCGGCGCTTCAAGCAAGAACCCGAGGACGATCTGCCTGAGGCACCCCCCAAGACCAGGGAGAGCGACCACTCCCGCTCCAGCTCGCCCACTGCGGGACCCAGCACTGAGGGGGCTGAGGGCCCAGAGGAGAAGAAGAAGGTGAAGATACGCCGGAAGCGGCGGCTCCCCAACAAGGAGCTCAGCAGGGAGCTGAGCAAGGAGCTCAACCACGAGATCCAGAGAACGGAGAGCAGCCTGGCCAACGAGAACCAGCAGCCCATCAAGTCGGAGCCTGAGAGTGAGGGCGAGGAGCCCAGGCGGCCCCCGGGTGTCTGCGAGCGCCCCCACCGCTTCAGCAAGGGGCTCAACGGCACCCCCCGGGAGCTGCGGCACCAGCTGGGGCCTGGCCTGCGCAGCCCGCCCCGAGTCATCTCCCGGCCCCCGCCCTCTGTGTCCCCGCCCAAGTGTATCCAGATGGAGCGCCATGTGATCCGGCCACCCCCCATCAGCCCCCCGCCTGACTCACTGCCCCTGGATGACGGGGCAGCCCACGTCATGCACAGGGAGGTGTGGATGGCCGTCTTCAGCTACCTCAGCCACCAAGACCTGTGTGTCTGCATGCGGGTCTGCAGGACCTGGAACCGCTGGTGAGCAGCAGCCCGCGTTGGGCTCTAGGTTAAGGCTCAGGTGGCACCAGAGACAGCCTGTGTGTGTGGAGTCACTGGTGATGCTTTTTCCTTCCAAGCCCCCGTACGGCTTCACTGTGCTCCACAAAGTGTTTCAGCTGGCTACGGTGGCCCCTCTGGTCTTGTCAGAGGAGGAGGTGACCCTGTTTGCTCCCTGATTTAGCTTCCTGGAGGGTGAAGCGAGGACCACCTGGAGTCCTTGACTTACGAGAATTAGTCCAGGTTTCCAGCAAGGCTGCCAGTTGCAACTTGAGTCCCAGCTGATATTTACCAGCTTTCTGGCCGTAGCTCTGCCTTACCCTCTTGTGTGAACTGGCATACGCCTGCCTCACGGGGTTGTTTGGAGGAACAGCTGGTAGAGGGCATTGTAAAGCCCATTGTAAATACTTGATGGAGGCTGGGCACAGTAGCTCAGGCCTGTAACCCAACATGTTGGGAGGCCAAGGCGGGGGATCACTTGAAGTCAGGAGTTCAAGACCAGCCTGGCCAACATGGTGAAACCCCGTTTCTACTAAAAATACAAAAATTAGCTGGGCATGTGGCACATACCTATAATCTCAGCTACATGGGAGGTTTGAACCTCGGAGAATTGCTTGAACCTGGGAGACGGAGGTTGTGGTGAGCAGAGATTGCACCACTACACTCCAGCCTGGGTGACAAAGCGAGACTCTGTCTCAGTAAGTAAATATTGTGGAGTGCGAGGACCATGGCTGTCAGAACAGAGGGGAGGTGCTGTGTGGGGGCAGGACGGATACTATACAGAGAAGGGTCTAGAGAGCTGAGTTAAGGAGCTGCCTCTAGAGGTTGGTAGGTGGGGAGAGTTATAGCTGTGCATGGGCTTCCCAGAGGAGCCCCAACTCTGATGATGTATCCCCACCGGGCCGGTCCCCAGGTGCTGTGATAAGCGGTTGTGGACCCGCATTGACCTGAACCACTGCAAGTCTATCACACCCCTGATGCTGAGCGGCATCATCCGGCGACAGCCCGTCTCCCTCGACCTCAGCTGGACCAATATCTCCAAGAAGCAGCTGAGCTGGCTCATCAACCGGCTGCCTGGTGAGCCCTGGGCCAAGGGCCCCGAGTGTGTCTGCTGCGATGGGTTCTGGGGGCGCATCCCCTGACCTGTGCCCCTTTCTGTGTTCCTTCCAGGGCTCCGGGACTTGGTGCTGTCGGGCTGCTCATGGATCGCAGTCTCTGCCCTTTGCAGCTCCAGTTGTCCACTGCTCCGGACCCTGGATGTTCAGTGGGTAGAGGGACTAAAGGATGCCCAGATGCGGGATCTCCTGTCCCCGCCCACAGATAACAGGCCAGGTGAGTTGCCAGGCTGGGGTTTTCTGTTTTTAGCCCCAGACCCCAGCATGTCCTCCATTCTTCTCCAGCCCCAGCCCTTCCCCAGAGGACATAGGGATGAGTCTCTGCTGTTGTGTTCTCAGTTTGCTTCAGGCACAGAGGGAATCTGGGAGGAGGCAGCCTCTCCTGTGCACATGCGATACTCCTCCTGGGGGCTCTGTGCGTCTAACTGCTTTTCTGTTGACTTGCCCCTCGTTGGTTTCCAGTCTCCACTGCCATCAGGATCCGTGTGGTTGCGCGAGGGCTTCCAGGATGGCGCCTCCCCCCTGGGCTGGGCTGTCTAGGTCCGTGCTTCTTGCCAAGCCACGGAGATCAGAGATGTGGTGCCACCTCTGCACTGGTTGGCTTGGCGACTCCCGGGTAGAGTGTGGGCCTAGTGTTTCTAGATCTTTTAGTTTTTCAAGAGAATCTAGAAGTCTAAGGCTTGATGTGGAGTCTGATTTTTAACTGTTGGAATTCTGATTTTGGGAAGAAGCAGTTGATAACTAAATGAAATCTGAGTGTTCTGTCTGGCTGGTGGCCCTTTTAGAGTGTCATGTCAATGTGACTAAGCCTCCTAAGTCAGATTGACAGGTCGCCCCCTCCTTCCTGCCCCACCAGGTCAGATGGACAATCGGAGCAAGCTCCGGAACATCGTGGAGTTGCGCCTGGCAGGCCTGGACATCACGGACGCCTCCCTGCGGCTCATCATCCGCCACATGCCCCTGCTCTCTAAGCTCCACCTCAGTTACTGTAACCACGTCACCGACCAGTCCATCAACCTGCTCACCGCTGTCGGCACCACCA
Source organism: Sapajus apella (assembly GCF_009761245.1). Classification (NCBI taxonomy): domain Eukaryota; kingdom Metazoa; phylum Chordata; class Mammalia; order Primates; family Cebidae; genus Sapajus; species Sapajus apella. The sequence goes on along the minus strand of NW_022436942.1, from coordinate 79,702,261 downwards.
CCCGAGACTCCTTAACCGAGATCAACCTGTCTGGTGAGTCAGGGGCCCCCGACAGGTCTGCCCAACACTGTGGGAGAGCCAGGAGTTTCATGTTTGTGGAAAATGATTCGTGTGTCCACAAATACGTGGTCACAGTGTTAGGTGCTAAACGCGGCAGCCCAGTCCAGAGGGGAAACAATTTAAACAAAGAGTTACTGTTAAGAGTTGTAATAATTGCTACCCCAAAAGAGTGCCGGGTAGCAGGTGGGAGCACACAGCAGTTGTTCCTGACCCAAAACACGGACAAGGGACAGCTTCCCAAGGGGGTGCAGAGGAGCCAGCAACTGACAACCAGGGTGTGGGGACAGCAAAGGCCGGGAGGCACTGGCCCTGGTGGGCAGGAGGGAACTTAGTTTCTGTCTTTGCCTTGCCGTTGTCACTCACATGCACCCCTTATGACCCTGCTATCAAGGGGCCTGTTGTTGGAGAGAAAAAGAAAACCCCACAGTTAGTTCCATTATTGTTCTGTGTCTGTGGCTTTTGCGGCAGAATCTTTACTTGCTCCGCTTGCTGGTGGGACGAGAGTTGGTTCTGAAGGACTTGGGGCTCCACTGTGCAGTGAGGTACACAGAGTGATACTGCCTGCTTTTAGCCCAACTAACCCGATTTTGTTGTGGTAGCTTAGGATGGTCTAGATTGGGGGGGTGTCGGGTTTGGGTGAGACCAAAAAAAGAGAAAAAGAAACTTAAGGGTTTTTTTTTTTAACCTTCGGAAATTACCAAGTACTAAGGACACCCCTATTTCATCCTCCAATTACATTTTGACACAGCACAGCGATGACACGCACGTTGTTTTCTTTTCTGCCACACACATTCATGCCTGATAACCTTTCTGTCCACCATGCCTCACAGCAGGGTCATGGGAGCTTTAGATGGGATGAGATCATTTCGGGACCTAGGAAGCCAATCCTTCCCCTCATGAAGTTTCAGTGGCAGGGATTGTCCTGCCTCATGGAGGCAAAGAACCAGAGTGAATTAAGGCCTCTCCAGCTCCAGGCCCAAGTCATGGGCTTGAATTGGTGATGGGCTGCCCTTTGGAGAAGCCTGCGAGTCCTCTTACCCTAAGCGCTGATGTTTTATTAAATCTTTTCATTATAGCCTGGTTTAGTTATTATGCATGCACAGGAGATCTCAGTATAAATCCCCTCCTGTGGTGTGGTCCATGCTGTGTATGTGTGTGTGCAAGTCATCTTCTACATTTTGTTTTTCCAGCATGATACACTGAGGTCATCTTTTCATCTCAGTGCATACAGCTCTCTGTATTCTCTTTTCAATTATTTTATTATCAATTTTTTTTGAGACGGAGTCTTGCTCTACCGCCCAGGCTGGAGTGCAGTGGCATATCTCCACTCACTGCAACCTCCACCTCCCAGGTTCAAGCAATTCTCCTGCCTCAGCCCTGCAAGTAGCTGGGATTCAGGCATCTGCCACCATGTCTGGCTAATATTTTATTTTAGGTAGAGATGGGGTTTCACCATGTTGGCCAGGCTGGCCTTGAACTCCTGACCTCAAGTGATCCACCTGCCTCGGCCTCCCAAAGTGCTGGGATTATAGGCATGAGCCACTGCACCTGGCCTGCATTCTTGTTAAGAGCTGTGAAATATACTAAGGTGTATCTCTAAAACCTAGACTCTGCTAGGTTTTCTTTAAAAAAAGTCATTCCCCTCATTGATGTAACTAGTTGAGTTACTGGTAAAATAAGCTTGTCCTGATGCAAGCACCAGAAACGGGAAGAAGTCTGTGCTACGAAATAGATGATGACATGCTTCGAGATCCTTAAACTTGGTTGGAGGATCTGGTCTCATGACAAGTGAAGTCGCAGTTCTAGCTGTTGTTCTGGCTGAATTCCATCTCAGAAATATTTACTGGGGGCTCAGGCAGCCCCTTGCCTTTCCCTTCTCCATCCCATCCTCACTACCTGAGGCAATGCCTTAAGTGAGTTCTTTCTTCAGTGTTTACCTCCACATTCAAAATAGCAAGCCTAGTCTTGGGCAGCCCATATACTAACGTCGGAACAATACAGAGATTAGCATGGCCCCTGCGCAAGGATGACACACAAATTCGTGAAGTGTTCCATACTTTTAATTCAAAACAAAATTTAAAAGATAGCAAGCCTGCACTGCAATTTCTTGATTTGTTTTTCTATATGGACATGGTATATTTATTAGCTTGCTATTAATATAACATGAAGATTTATTACATTATATCCTTCCCCCCCTTTTTCTCCCTCCATCTTTTCCAGTTTTCCGTTGTCACTATTCTTTCACTTATTATGACCATGTTAAGTGTTGGTCACTATTTAGCCAAATAGTGTATTATGAGTACATTTTCTTTCTTGCTCAATATTTTTGTTGTATAAGTGAATTGCCTCATTTTGTTTGCTTTGTTTCTATGCAAATGGTATACCACAATTGAATGTTCTCCCCTCCCCACCCCCAGCTCATCAGTCTCTTGACCAGTTTTGTAAAGAGACCTCCCTCCTGACTTCTTTTCCTCCCCTTCCATTTTCTCCCCTGGGACTGGCCACCCCAACCTGCTGCACTGCTGCCATCCTGGACTCCTTTGGGCTCTGTCTTTTCCTAGGTACCCTCCTTCCTTATCTCCATCTTTTCTCTTGGTTTACCCTCACATTTGGTGAGAGACATTTTCTGGACCCTGTATGTCTGAATTTGTTTTTATTAAACCCTCCCATTTAGTTGCTAGTTCTGCTGGGTATAGAACCCTAGTCTGGGGGCCCTGCTGCTGCAGAAAGTGTGGGAGGTTTTGTTCCACCATCTTCTGCCTTCCAGAGGCAAGGTCCAAAACCATTTGATTCTTCATCTGTCAGTGAATCTATTTTCTCTCTTGGAAGTTAATAGAAAATTGGCTCTAGTTGTCTGTAATTTTTGATGACAAACTGGTTTGAGTCCATTTCACCCACCATAGAAGTCCTTCATTCTAGACATCTGTGTTCTTCAGTTGTAGAAAAAACTTCTTGAATTCTTTCTTAACTTCCTCCCCTCTGTTTTCTCCTTCTGGACTAGTCCTCTGATTCCTCTCTTCTCTCCTAGTTTCCATGTCGGTATCTTTTTGCTATATTTTCTGGGAGTTTTCCCTTACTTTATCATACAGCTTATACACTGAGTTTTTCATTTAAGCTGTTGTGCAGTTGAACCATGGGAAGCTGCTGTTTTTGTAGGTCAAAAAAAGTAAAATGTTGGCAATTTCACGTGGTTCAACTTACATTTTTAATTTTCAAACTGTATTCTCTGAACTTTTTGTGGAATGACTTGTTTCTTGGAGCCAGATATTTCCCTACCTGAGGATGTTAATGATGGTTTTATTGTCTTCTCTGCACTGACTGTTCCCTTCAAATGCTGTCAGTTGCCTTGGGAAGAGGCTTTCCTCGGCTTGAGTGCTGATACTTTCTTGTCCTCTCCACTCAAGAGTGATCAGAAACTCTGGGCATGCGGTTAGAGCTTGTCTGCTATGGACAACACTTACAGGATGGTTACTGTGGGTCATTTCTTGGGAGAAACCTGGCCATCGGATCTTTCCATCTTCCTCTTAAGCTGGTCAGGATTGCCAGACTCTCCTTGATCTCATAAGGGGATAGGCTGGCCCGCCATTGGTAGGGGAAGGAGGTTCTCAACAGTCAGCAAGTAAATTTCCTGCAGCCCCCACTTTTGAATGGGCACGCCTGCTGAATGTGCCTGCTGGAGCCCAGCTCATCAGAGACTAAAACCCCAGTCTTCTTCTGGGAAAGGAATCTGGACATCTTACTGCTCCTCGAACAGATTCTCAACTGGTCCTTCTCACTAACACCATCTTGCAATGTACCTGTCACTTCCAGTACAACATTAATTTCTAAGAAATCGCCACTAAATACCTTGGAGATGTTCTGTAGAATAATTATTCTTTTCTGCTTTCCCCTTAGCCACTTCAGGGTTAAGCCTTCTCAAGTCTCCCAAATTATTACCTCTTCTCCAGCTTCCAAAATTACAAAAATAATTATGTTTTAGTAAGATAATACATGATGTAAAATGGACCACCTTTGCCATTTTTGGGCATACAATTCAGTGGCATTAAGTACAGTCACAGTGTTTTGCAACTGTTACCAACATTCATCCCCAGACTTCTTTTCTGTTTTAGAGACAGGGTCTCACTGTGTTGCCCTGGCTGGTCTCAAACCCCTGGGCTCAAGCAGTCCTCCTGCGTAAGCCTCCCGACATGTTGGAATTATAGGCATGAGCCACTGCATCTGGCCTTTTTCCCCTTTTGTTGGCTGTGGTTTTGGTGTCATATCAATCATTGCAAAGTCTAATGTCATGAAGAATTTCTCGTGGTTTTTTTTTTTTTTTTGAGATGAAGTCTTGCTCTGTCACCGAGGCTTGAGTGCAATGGCACGATCTTGGCTCACTGTAGCTTCCGCCTCCTGGGTTCATGTGATTCCCATGCCTCAGCCTCGAGTAGAGATAGGGTTTCACTGTGTTGGTCAGGCTGGTCTCGAACTCCTGACCTCAGGTGATCCCTCCGCCTTGGCCTCCCAAAGTGCTGGGATTACAGGCATGGGCCACCACACCCTGCCTTAATTTTTATATTGTTAGTAGAGATGGGGTTTCACCATGTTGACCAGGTTGGTCTCAAACTCCTGACCTCAAATGCTCCACCCACCTCAGCCTCCCAAAGTGCTGAGATTACAGGTGTGTGCCACTGCACCCAGCCTGTTTGCTTGTAAAGAGCTTCAGCTTTACCTCTTTCTTATGTTTAGGTCTCAAATCATCTTCACTTAATTTTTTTATATGGTTGGTAGGGGTTCAGCTTATTTATTTTATTTTGAGATGGAGTTTTGCTCTTTTTGCCCATGTTGGAGTGCAATGGTGCAGTCTCAGCTCACTGCAACCCCTGCCTCCTGGGTTCAAGCAGTTCTCCTACCTCAGCCTCCTGAGCAGCTGTGATTACAGGCATGAGCCACCACGACTGGCTCATTTTGTATTTTTAGTAGAAATGGGGTTCTACCATGTTGATCAGGCTGGTCTTGAACTCCCAACCTCAGGTCATCCATCCATCCATCCACCTCAGCCTCCCAAAGTGTTGGAATTAGAGGCATGAGCCACTGCACCCAGGATCTTTTTTTTTTTTTTTTTTTTTTTTTTTTGAGACAGAGTCTCACTCTGTCTCCTAGGCTGGAGTGCAGTGGTGTGATCTTGGCTCACTGCAACCTCCGCCTCCCATGTTCAAGTGATTCTTCTGCCTCGGCCTCCCACGTAGCCGCGACTAGAGGCACACGCCACCACACCTGGGTAATTTTTGTATTTTTAGTAGAGACAGGGTTTCACCATATTGGCCAGGCTTGTCTGGAACTTCTGACCTTGTGATCCACCCATCTCAGCCTCCCAAAGTTCTGGGATTATAGGCATGAACCACCACACCTGGCCAGGTCTTTTATTCTTTTGCATGTTGAAATCCAATTTTCCCAGCAACAGTTATTGAAAAGATATCTATTACTTCACTGAATGCTGTCGGCACCCTTGTCAAATATCACTTGACCATATATTTGAGGATTTGTTTCTGGGCTCTGATTCTTGTTTTTTGAAACAGACTCTCGCTCTGTCACCCCGGCTGGAGTGCAGTGGCATGATCTTGGCTCACTGCAACCTCTGCCTCCCGGGTTCACACGATTCTCCTGCCTTAGCCTCCTGAGTAGCTCAGAATACAGGCACACACCACCACACCATGTTGGCCAGGAGGCTGGTCTTGTACTCCTGACCTCAGCTGATCCACCCACCTCGGCCTCCCAAAGTGCTGGGATTACAGGCGTGAGCCACCACACTTGGCCGAGGTCTTGATTCTACTGCATTGGTCTATATGTCTATCTGCATGCTTGTACCATGCTTTATTTATGAGTGAATGAATGACGGGCTTACTCTGTCCTCCAGGCTGAAGTGCAGTGGTGTGATCATGGCTCACTGCAGGCTCTAGCTCCCAAGCTCAAGTGATCCTCCCACCTCAGCCTCCCAAGTAGTTGGGACTAGAGGTGCAGACCACCATGTTTGGCTAATATTGGTGTTTTTTTGTGTGTGGCTTTTTGTTTTTTTTTTTTTTTTTTTTTTTTTTGAGACAGAGTCTTACTCTGTTGCCCAGGCTGGAGTGCATGATTTCAGCTCACCACAACCTCTGCCTCCCAGGTTCAAGCGAGTCTCTTGCCTCAACCTCCTGAGTAGCTGCAATTACAGGGGCCTGCCACCCTGCCTGGCTAATTTTTGTATGTTTAGTAGAGATGAGGTTTCACCATGTTGGCCAGACTGGTCTCCAGCTCCTGACCTCAGGTGATCCACCTGCCTTGGCCTCCCGTAGTGCTGGAATTACAGGTGTCAGCCACTGTGCCTGGCCTGTGTTGGTGTTTTTTATAGAGATGGGGTTTCACTACGTTGCTCAGGCTGGTCTTGAATGCCTAGGCTCTAGTGATACACCCACCTCAGCTTCCCAAAGTGCTGGTCTTACAGGCATGAGCCATCGTGCCTGGCCCCTATGTATTTTATTTGGATACGGGGTCTCACTCTGTTGCTCAGGCTAGAATCATACTCCTGGGCCCAAGTGATCTTCCACCTCAGCTTCAGACTAGCCCAAGTTTTTCAACTTTGTTCTTTTCTTAGATTGTTTGGACAACTTGGGGTCCCATGCATTCACATGAATTTTAGGATAGATTTCTGTAGATTTCTTTAGGTAGTGCTGACATCTTAATAGTATTAAGTCTTCCAATCCACGAACATAGGATGACTTTACATTTATGTCTAGTTTCTTTCAGCAATACTTTATAGTCTTCAAAGTACAAGTCTTTCCCTTCCTTGAAGCAAGGCATAATGGCACACACTTTTAGTCCCAGCTACTCAAGACGGTGATCACTTGAGTCTGGGAATTCTAGACCAGCCTGGGCAAAGTAGTGCGATTCCAGATCTAAAGTGTTTAAAGGCCGAGGGAGAAATGATGAGGATGTTAATAAAAGTGATGTTCCCCCGTAGGCTGGCAGGCTGGCAGGTAGGCCCCCTGCACCAGCAGGAAACATCTGTCAGCCTGTGTGTAGAGGGTCTAAGAAACCAGGCTGGAGTCAACTCCAGAGGGACCAAAGGAAAGTATTTTCCATCTAACTTCTTTGATGGGAAGGGTCCTTAAGCTCCAGTTTTGGGGAATATTTGAACCACAAGCCAGGAAGAATGCTGGCTGGGCACGAGTGAGCCTCCAAAGAGGGCCCAAATTAGTACTCAAAGACAACTCAGAAAAGGAGGCAGCTGGGCCTCCAGGTCTCACTTCACACCGAGTGCTGCCTTACCACCGACAGGTAAGTGCCAGGATGCACTTGAGGCCCCCTCAGCTGTCTGACAGCTGCAGGGCACAGCAGTGTGCCAGCCAGATGGCAGACTTCTCTGGCATGGGAGCTGCCTGCTCTAGCGCTTGAAGGTGCCAAGGGAGAGGCAGGACTTGGGTCAGTCCCTTCTAGCCAGGAACTAGGCAAACATTACAGGGGAAAAATATCCCTGAGCTGGTGATGGAGTGCGGGCAGTATAGCTGGATCTGAGTATGGAATGAGATGCATTCTGAGGATGAGCTAGACAGTGCTCTGGAAGGCAGATAGGGAGCTGGGAACAGGGTCAAGCTGGAAGATTCTGAGGGTGATTTCTTGCTAAAAATGTCTAACCTGAAACTAAGCAAGTCTCTGGGCCTAATCTGCAGTTTATAGGAGGAACAGGAGATAAGGAACAAGCTAAATGACAGTGTGAAGACAGACAAGTGTGAATGTGGAACATCCTCTAAGAAAATCATCCTGGCTGGAGGGGCTCAACGCCTATAAGCCCAGTGCTTTGGGAGGCTGAGTGGGGAGGATTACTTGAGACCAGGAGTTCAAATCTAGCATAGTCAACATGTCATAGTAAATAGTAAAAAATGAAAACAAAAGTATATGGAAATAAGCTTGTTATATTGGTAAAATCCCTATTCTTTATACTTAAAATGAATCAAGTATTCAGTTTTGGGGATCATGAGTTTCCCAGAGGAATTCTATGATAGCATTTTACAACATCCTTCATCATTGGATTTTGCAGTAAGATTATGAAGAGGGTCAGCCATTTGTGGGATGGGGGAACTACTTGAGGGATTAATTAGAAGATAAAGGGATGCCCTTTGGGAAACAGAGTTGTCTGTTGAAGCATCTGTCAGCATTGTCCGGTTTTCCCATCCTTAGTCTAAAAGCAAATTTCACTTGTGAATGTGTGTAGACAGCTTTCCAGCACCACTGCTCCACATTCGTGAATTGGTTAGCATCTGTGTGAAGATTCTGTGCTGATGTGAGGACACTGTCTGAAAAGACTGACTATATAAAGGAAGTCGGTTTGGCGGCTCATGTGGTACCCTGACTTGACTTCTTTCCTCCGCCTGCACACCTGCAGGGACTCTGGTAACATGTAGGTGGCATAGGCTTTGTGTACACAATTGTGGTTTGCCCTTAGTGTTTTTATTCCCACCCAATTTAATAGAGAAATGAAAGTGCTGATACTAAGGATAATTAGCAAAGATCACAAATGTAATATCATTGAGGCCAGGCACAGTAGCTCAAGCCTGTAATTCCAGAACTTTGGGAGGCTGAGGCAGGCAGATCACTTGAGGTCAGGAGTTTGAGGCCAGCCTGGACAGTATGGTGGAACCCAGTTTCTACTAAAAATGTAACAAAAAATAAAAAATGCGCCAGGCATGGTGGCACTCGCCTGTAATCCCAGCTACTCAGGAGGCTGAGGTTGCAGTGAGTTGGGATTGCACCATTGCACTCCAGCCTTGGTGACAAGAGTGAGACTCCGTCTCACAAACAAAACAAAAGCACAGTCAAAGGGTGCGTCTGCAGATAAAGGTGTGATGAAGTCTGAATTCTGCTTTTGCTAGAAGGGCATGTTGATCTGGTGCCTAGGCTGTTGCACACGGTCAGTCCTTGGGTTAGGGTCAAACAGCTGTCCCTCATGCTGTGAATTGCTCCAAAGCACTGGGGCCTGCCAGAGCAAAAATGATCCCAAGATGCCCTTAGGGCTGTTCCTTCTGTGACCCAGTGATGCCCCTCTGGGAATTTATCTGAAGGGAAGAGGCAGATAAATGCACAATAACACACATAGAGCAGTACTCATCAACAATATATTAGATGAAAAAAGCCTTTGAGTTGTATAGTGGAGTAGTGTTTGTGTGAGCCTATCATTGTAAAAGCACATAGAACTACTTACATGAGCCTACATCTGTATGTATATATGCTGTGTGGTAAGATTAGAAGTGATTTTCACTTACTTGGTTATCTGAATGCTTTTATATTAACCTTTATACCTGGTGGGTGAAACCCTTCCCCATTTGAAGAAGAGAGATTTTAAGGAAATAACATTTAGCATAGCACATTAGAGGCTGGAATATGTAGAGCTCCGACATGTCCCCAGTGCTGAGTGCCTGGTCTGGGGGGCCTTCCGGCTCCTGGCCCTCATACGTCACCATTACATCTTCCCTGCAGACTGCAATAAGGTCACTGATCAGTGCCTGTCCTTCTTCAAACGCTGTGGAAACATCTGTCATATTGACCTGAGGTACTGCAAGCAAGTCACCAAGGAAGGCTGTGAGCAGTTCATAGCCGAGATGTCTGTGAGTGTCCAGTTTGGGCAAGTGGAAGAAAAACTCCTGCAAAAACTGAGTTAGTCCAAGGACAAGTATGTAAATATGGGGTGGGCTCTGGGAGGGGGAAAGACTTTACAAAAATGAGGGCTTTTATTTTCCACTTGGAACTTGGGACAACAGACCACAAAGCAATTCCATTTTGCAAGTCTTTCCAAGGGAGAAGCTGTTCAACCACCCGTTTGGGGGATGTGTGAGCCGACACTTTCCTTTGCTCTAAGTCGTAACTGCACTGCTTTCTGGACCATTTCTAAGGTGGCTTTTATAAGAAGACATTCCTGTCGGAGAGGAGGGTGGACTGTGGAGAAATTCTCATACTGAAGCGTGAGCTTAGGAGTTTCTGTTGGTGGTGGTGGTGGTGTTTTGAACACTTCATTCCTTGCAACTCTGAGGTTTTGGGTGTTGACATCAAGTGGACCACACACCACATCTGCTGCCGTCTTGACACACTTTTTGTTTGGTTTTGTTACATCTTACATTATGCAGAACTATTTTTGTACAAATTGTTTAAAAGTTATTTATGCAAGGTTTGAATGCATACCAGTGTTTTTATTGTTTTGAGATTGCCAATTTTCCTGATTTCCTTAAGGTAGGAGAGAACTTAACATGTACTTCATTGACACAACCCATCTACGAATGTGCCCAGATCTAACAAAGCAGGCTAAGACCTTCCACTTAAAAGCATGTTTAATTGGAAGTTGAGAGCCTGCTTTGTACCTCAAGAGTTTCATGAGCATGTTGTGTATAAATGTAAATTATAGTCGAAGTAAGATACTTTGCCAAGTTTCCTCTGTAGAGAATTCACTTTTCTCAAATTTTAAAATTTCGACTTCAGCCTTTGCACTCAGGAGGGTCTGCTCCAGCATGAGCTCTTGTACTTACATAGATCTAATTTATACAGTGAGTCAAGACGTAGAATAAATGCTCCCACATAGCCTTTCTTTTCGTTTTTTCTCTCCTCTGAAGTGTGGGTTGAGTTCTCATTTAGGTTTGTAACATGGCTATTTCCTAGTTGTAAGGTTCTGCATTTATAAGTGCCATTGTTGTAAGGTGGTGTTTCCTAGACCTTCCCTGATTCGATTTTACCTTTGTTGAGTTTGTATAAACAATTGTACAAAAAAAAAAAAAAAAACTCTTGAACTTGGAGGGTTTTTGTTCTAGGAATAGACTAGAAGTTTAAGCCCAGAGTCAGTAAACACTCTTTTGAGGCCCAAACAATGTAATTTCTGATTCGCCTGAGAAATGCAGCAGCCCTGTGGTATATCATTTTTCTTCTTCAGAAAGATATCTGTTTCTGGCTAATAAAGGTAATAGGGAAAGAACCATGCTCTGACAACAGCCACAGGTAGGAATTAGACACAGACTTCTTTAAGAAGAGTTGTTCATCTGTCTATGTGCCTCTTACCACACAAAATTACTTCCACGGCTACTTTGCCATTACCTTTGCCTAAAAGTTCCCCAGATTTGGGGTACAGTGGGAGCAACCTCAGGAGGCTGCATCCTGTACCGGTAACCTTGGGCCATGGTGGCTGTAGGAAACACTTGGTCATGAGGTGGCTTCCCCAAGCAGCAGATGCAGAAACGAGAAATAATTTTATATTACAGAATTTTTTTTTCAAGACAGGACCCTGCTGGCAATGTCATACTCACATACAGAAACAACTGCTCTAGTGAAGCTGAAGATGGAGAAGGTTAACCAACTTACTTCCTCAGTGATTAAGAGCAATGTAAGACTTTGGCCCTGTGGAACAAGCCTTTCCTGCTGGTGGCCAAGTTTTATATTTGTACCTTTTATTTTTGCCATGGCAAAACTGTTTTAATTAAAATGAGACAGGCCAGATGGAGTGGATCTAGCACTTTGGGAAGCCAAAGCGGGTGGGTCACCTGAGGTCAGGAGTTTGACACCAGCCTAACATGGTGAAACCCCATCTCTACTAAAATTACAAAAATTAGCCAGCAGTAGTGGTACACACCTGTAGTCCCAGCTACTTAGGAGGCTGAGGCAGAACTGCTTGAACCCAGGAGGCGGAGGTTACAGTGAGCTCAGATGGTGCCACTGAATTCCAGCCTGGCAACAGAGCAAGACTCCATGTCAATTAAAAAAAAAAAAGACAAAGATCTCATCTAGAGCCATGTCTCCTGTTAATTTAAATCGAGACCCTTGATGACTCAATCTAAAGACACCTGAAGCCACTGTACCCCAGAATTTAACTCAGGAATCCACTTTATTCTATGGTTTATGAAAATGTGACTTTCCTTTGTAAGTCTGATTGTTCAACATGCAATGTCTTCATGAATGGTAATGTTTGTTTTCTTGACAGCCTAAGCTCTCCAAACATTAATAATATAGCTACCTTGACACCCAGTAAAGTCATCCTTTTCCAATTGCTTTAAGGTTAATTGCTGTGAATGGCTCCTGTAGTCACTCAGTAGCTAAGACTGAGACTTGTGGCTGCAATCGGGACTGGTTAAGGGAAGTAGGCCTCAGGGTTAGAAGGCAGTGTGTCTCCTCTAAGGGTTCCTGGAGTACACAGGTCTGCTTGGGAGGAACTGTCAGGGCTGGGGATCTGAGCCACCACAGGGATGTGCAATACAGCAGAGACACAGCAGATCTCCAGTTTCAGGAGAGGTCACTATATAGTGCAGTGGCCATAGATGAACTCCTCCTAAGAGTACTGAACAACCCAGTTTTTTCAGTACAAACCCACAGTCTCCGTGCAGGCCTTTTATTTTTTTTTTTTTGAAACCGAGTTTTGCTCTTGTCCAGGCTGCAGAGCAGTCGCACAATCTTGGCCCACTGCAACCTCCACCTTCCCAGTTCAAGCAATTCTCCTGCCTCAGGCTACAAAGTAGCTGGGACTACAGGCACCTGCCACTAATTTTTGTATTTTTAGTGGAGTTGGGGTTTCACTCACCATGTTGGCGACGCTGGTCTTGAACTCCTGACCCTGACGTGATCTGCTGGTCTCTGCCACCCCAAGTGCTGGGATTACAGGTGTGAGTCACAGCGCCCAGCCCTTTTATTTTTAAAATGAGCCAAAGATAAGGCCAGCCAAAGTTAAATGCTACAAGCAACCACTCTGAGCCCACACACCACCATGTCTGATGAAGTAACGAGAGGACCATAAACCCAAGGGAATGCTTGCTGTGTCAAATCACAGATTAGTAACCTAAAGGCTGTGTCCCTTCCTCTAGGGAATTTGATGTTTACAAAGGAAGACACCATGGCACCTCAAATGACATCCTTTCATATTGTGAAGATGGGATAGAGACTTCACTGTATTCCACTGCAGACTGAGAATTTTATCCATATGACATGCATGACCTATTCAAAAAATGTACTTAAAGCAGCATGGGGTTGGGTTCAGTGGCTTATACCTGTAACCCCAGCACTTTGGGAGGCCAAGGCGGGCAGATCTCCTGAGGTCAGGAGATCGAGACCAGCCTGGCCAACATGGTAAAACCTTGTCTCAACTAAAAGTACAACATTAACCAGGATTAGTAGCATGCACCTGTGATTCCAGCTACCCAGGAGGAGGGGGCAGGAAAATCGCTTGAACCTGGGAAGCAGAGGTTGCAGTGAGCCGAGATTGCGCGACTGTGCTCCAACCTGGGCAGAAGAGCAAGACATTGTCTAGGGCGGGGGGGGGGGGGGAGCAGTTTAAAATTACCCAGACATGGTGATGTGCATCATATGCCAGTTCCTGGGGAGGCAGAGGTGGGAGGATTGCTTGAGCCCAGAAGTTAAGACTATAGTAAGCTATGATGCCACTGTACTCTGCCTGCAAAATGGGGGTAGAAAGGCATGCCAGTCTAAAAATTCCAGGGGGAAATGCTTGCCCTCTGCCAAACAAGCCAATTTCCATGTATCAAGCTTTTTAACACTAAAAATTTCTGTTGTCTGGCTAGTAAACCAGGGTTACTTCAAACTGCTCTTTAAAATAATCCACTAAGCATTTTCTACTTTTTATAAAGAAGCCACTGAAACACAATACGCAAATCTAAGACTAAACATTAAACTTTTTTAAGCTAAGACTATGTACAAATCTGAATTTTTGAACTTAATTTAGACAAAACCAGCACCTACTGCCTAGCTTCTATGGCCTGGATTTAAAGACTTCCCACCACCAAGTTATCAATTTGGAGGAAATGTTAAAATTTCCAGAGTCTTGGCTGGGTGTGGTGGCTCATGCCTGTAATCCCAGCACTTTGGGAGGCCAAGGTGGGAGGATCATGAGGTCGGGAGTTCAAGGCCAGCCTGACCAATATGGTGAAACCCTGTCTCTACTGAAAATATAAAAATTAGCTGGGCCTGGTGGTGGGTGCCTGTAATCCCACCTACTCAGGAGGCTGAGGTGGGGGAATTGCTTGAACCTGGGAGGTGGAGGCTGCAGTGAGCCGAGATAGTGCCACTGCACTCCAGCCTGGGTGACAGAGTGAGATACTTCAGCTCAAAAAAAAAAAAAAATTTCCAGTGTCTCATGAAAAATATAGACAAAGTACAGTGCCCACAAAGCTCTAGCAACTTATGCTGCTTCTATAGGGAAGTAGTGACCTGCTTAACAACCGAGGAGGCCCTGATTTACACGCTTTCACCTTTAAAACCAGAAAAGAGAAATGTTATTATCTTTACAGTTAGCCACACAAACTTTCTGTCCAAAGCACAGGGACATCTGCCTCCTGAAATTCACAGGTATCTTCAGTTCTGTTGACTGACTAGTAGATTCTGAGCACCCGAGGGCATGTGTGTTACTCACTGCAGAGTCAGGAGGTAAGACTCTCAGAAGCGAGGCATTTCTCAAAAACATCTGCCCACTTCCAACTGCACTGAATTCAGTTGGTCTCAACCATCCCGAATCAAGTCAAGTTGGACCTAAAAGAGATTTCGGAACATTTTTGCATAAGTTAATATCTCAAGTTTCTCATTTTTTGAGACAGAGTTTTACTCTTTCGTTCAGGCTGGAGTACAGTGGTGTGATCTCGACTCTCTGTCTTCTGGTTTCAAGCAGAAACCTCCCAAGTAGGTTGCCTCAGCCTCCCAAGTAGCTGGGATTATAGGTGCCCACTACCACGTCCAGTTAATTTTTGTTTTTTTTTGTAGAGACAGTGTTTCACCATGTTGGCCAGGCTAATCGCAAACTCCTGACCTCGTGATCCACCCGCCTTGGCCTCCCAAAGTGCTGGGATTACAAGCGTGAGCCACCATGCCTGGCTGAAGTTTCTCATTTCTTATGTGGTAGTGGAAGGGTTAAGAGCAACTCTGGTATTAGAGGTAGGTTCAAATTTTGCATAGCCACTTTTTAACCATGAGGTTTCAGACAACTCTGATTTATCAGGGTTCCCCATCTGAGAAGGGAGGCAATGTTTATTTCAGAATGTTGCTTTGAAGACTAGAGGCAACTACAGCTCCTAGCACAATAACTGTACACAAGAAATAGCACATTAGTAATTAACCTTACTAACAGGAAACGTAAGCATTGTTGTTCATGTGACACTGGTTTTGTTTTTTTGAGGCAAGGTCTAGCTCTATCACCCAGGCTGGAGTTCAGTGGCGTGATCTTGGCTCACTGCAATCTCCACATCCAAGGCTGAAGCCATTCTCCCACCTCAGCCTCCCAAGTAGCTGGGCCTACCACACCTAATATTTTCATATTTTTTCTAAAGATGGGGTTTCGCCATGTTGTCCAAGCTGGTCTTGAACTCGTGAGCTCAAGCATTCCTCCAACCTCAGCCTCAAAAGTGTTGGGGATTACAGGCATGAGCCACTGCACCTGGCCCCCATGTGAATGTGACATCTTTGAAGGTACTCCCACCATCTCTTCTGAAGAGGGGTGCTAGACCAGTGTGCAGATCCCCATTCATGCTGTATGTTACTGATTTAGGAACTGACCAAGACAATGCAAACAACAGCTTTTAAAACTAATTTTATTCCTAAAGTTAAAATCAGCTAGCGGGTAGCACTGAAAATACACCTTCACTATACAAAACGGTGTAAACTGATTACACATTAATAAAGAATTTAGCACACACACTTCTAATAAAAGAAGCTAGATGCAGCCCTTGCTATAAAAAGCTATACCTGAACAAAAATGGACATGTGTAGTCTAAGGCCCTGGCAGTCGACTATAGAATATCAGTTGTTCCCAATTACGTTTAAATGCAGAAACAGCAACAATGTGGAAACTTACATTCATCAAATGTTAGTTAGCATTTAAAATATACATGACTAATAAAGTGAACATTCAGAGGAGCCCCTGCTCAGCATGTTCCATGTCGGCCACTTGTGGACACTGATCTCATCCAAAGAGGACAGAAGTTTCAAACATCTGAGCAGTTTAAGTTAAAAATAGGATGAAGGGGAAATAAGAGAACAGGGTAACTGTCCTCCAAAGACAGTAGTAGCTGATGCCCACATGGCGCAAACAGGCTGACTTCAATGAGTATTCACGGGATGGGTGATAAAGCCCAGCTGAACCTGGGAAGCTCATGTGTCCACAGGCAGACAGGCTCACAGCGTGGACCAAGGTTTCCACAACTCAGTATGGATCTTTCTGTCCCCAGTTAGTAGTGAAAATAATTTAAAAAAATAGTTTCAGCCTTTGAACAGTAACTTTCTAGTCCCTTCTGTGCATTGAAATGTTTGGGGTCAAGTTTGGGGGTGACTGTCCTGTTGAGGGGAGCCTCAGTTTTAGGACTTGAACACGTGCACGGCTCGCACCACATACTGCCGGCAGATGGGACACTCACTCATGCGCTTGCCACACTTGGTGCAGGTAACCATGTGCCCACACTCCAGCAGGACACAGTCGATGACGGCATCCATGCAGATGCGACACAAGCTGTCATCTTCCTCATCTTGCAGCTGCAGCCGCTCGCCATCTGAAAGGCAACAGAGAGCTCAGGCCTCAGCCTCTGGCATGGCCAGCCGGCCAGCCTCCCAGTCTGAAGCTGAGCAACCACCTGCTGAGTGACCACTGCAGGCCCAGTACTACCCCAGTATTACACAAGAAGTAATCCCAGCTTCTCTGCACTTTGGTTCTCTCCACTAGAAATGGCAATGATAAAAGCTATACCTTGGGGTTTTGTAAATAAAATGCTTGAAGTGCCCAACAAATGTTAGCTATGTATTTCTATTTTATATCTTTGTCTAATTCAAGATGTTTGTGATAGGGATATATTACTTCTGTGACTAGAAAAATAAACCCTCAGCTGGTCTTCTGCACATGGGCTTTGGAGTCAGGATGCTACTGGAATTTCAACTGAGCTGCCCCAGCTTTGTATCCCTGGGAACATCAGTCTCCAGAGCCTCATCTCAGTAGGAAAAGGAGCCTTAGCTCTCCCCCCATAGCAAAGTTAGGAATAACTGTGCATCCTTCCCACTGTAGCCTTAGAAGCATCTCAAGCCATCGTGTCCTGCTAAAGTCTAACTTGAAGGAGATGGGCCATCCTGGCTCTTGGCCCACATTTACATCTGAGAAAATCCAGTCTGTGAATAAGAAAGATGAGTAAGTTAAAAAGGTTAACCCCAGCCTGAGATTTGGCCGCTATGGATTTGGGTGCTTCCTTTTCTACAGGTCAGAGATCAAAGGGAATCATGAATAGTTGGAACAGAATAGGAATTCAAGCTTGAAAGGTCAGTAGTCTCTAGATTTAAGAGAAGTGTTTCACTGCCATTCATGTCAAGAGATTCTTGTGATCTGGGGTCTTAGTTCATGGCCTATGACTACCCTTGTGTGGACCTGGGGAGAAAGGATCTATGGGATGAGATGGCAGATAAGTCAACAGAGAAGACAACAAGCAACTCAAGATGAAATCAGAGTGGGCCTTGGTCTTCCCTTCTGTGTGGAGGGTTCCTTCCACTCTTTAGAATTAAGGAAAGCAGAGGAGCCTGCATCTTGTCAGGGAAGTGGGAACAATCTTGGTATCAGTGACTTGGAGCCAGTCAAGTAAGGAAAGATGCCAGCTGTGCTCAAAACCAAATGTATGTTCTTAGATTAAGCAGTGAGTTAATGGAGAAAGACACTGGAAACCCAAGCTGTCATGGCCTCCTACACCATAAACTACTTAAGAGTGGGAGTGGCCCCAGCCAGCAGCCACTGGCTGATGAAGATTCCTGCATCTACCATTGTGATATCATCTTAGAAGTAGGTGTGCCAAAATACTTTGTGCATATTCTGGGAATAAACCTGTTCATCAATAAATGCTATATTATAAACCAGCTTTTAAAGAAGAAAAGATGATAAAAGTTAATGATGGGAGTGCTATTTAAGCTAGATAGGATCATAAGATGTTAGTCTGAATACCACTGAGGGCTAGGCATGGTGGCCCACGCCTAGTTCAGCACTAGTCTGGGCAACACAGTGAGACCCTGTCTCAATTTAAAAATATTAAGTATATATATATATACTTATTTTATTTATTTATTTTTTTTTTTGAGACGGAGTTTCACTCACATTACCCAGGCTGGAGTGCAATGGCGCGATCTCGGCTCACTGCAACCTCCGCCTCCTGGGTTCAGGCAATTCTCCTGCCTCAGCCTCCTGAGTAGCTGGGATTACAGGCACGCGCCACCATGCCCAGCTAATTCTTTGTAGTTTTAGTAGAGACGGGGTTTCACCATGTTGACCAGGATGGTCTCGATCTCTTGACCTCGTGATCCACCCGCCTCGGCCTCCCAAAGTGCTGGGATTACAGGCTTGAGCCACCGCGCCCGGCCCATATATTATTTTTTTTAAATTGAAAAAGAAATAATAAACACAACTGAATTATTTTTTTCTTGTCCATAAATGCTCTGTGGCTTGATTGTCTTACCAGCTGAGAGACAATTTCTGTGCTAAATTTCATCAATATATAGTTCAGAAGTTTTTCTTCTGTTTTTGTTTGTTTGTTTGGAGATAGTCTTGCTCTGTCACCCAGGCTGGAGTGCAGTGGTATGACTATGCTCACTGCACACTCAAGCAATCCTCCCACCTCAGCCTCCCAAGTAGCTGGGACCACAGGCTGGGGCCACCACACCAGGGTTTTTTTTTTGTTTGTTTGTTTGTTTTGTTTTTTTGTGTAGAGATAGGATCTCTCTATGTTGCCCAGGCTGGTCTCAAACTCCTTGGGCTCAAGTGATCCCCTCACCTCAGTCTCCCAAAGTCCCGGAATTACAGGTGTGAGCCACCATGCCCAGCCTAATTCAGAAGTTCTTAACCTCAGCTTTTTGTGACTTACACAGAAATCTACAAATAGTTGATGCTAAGAACTATGTAACATCTGGGGTATAGGGAATTTCCCCCTACTGTTAGATTTAAAAGTTACAGTTGAGAGAACCAAGGTACTGGCTGGCCAAAAAGGCATTAGTGAGAAAATATGCATTTTTACAGCGACAAGGAATTTAATTAGGGTTCTAACAAATAGTAAGAAAAACCAAATTGAATAATTTTTTTTTTTTTTCTTTGAGATGAAGTCTTGCTCTGTCTTCAGGCTGAAGTGCAGTGGTGCAATCTCAGCTCACTGCAACCTCTGCCTCTGGGTTCAAGCGATTCCCTGCCTCAGCCTCCTAAGCAGCTGGGACCATAGGCACACACCACCACACCCAGCTAGTTTTTTGTATTTTAGTAGAGACGGGGTTTCACCGTGTTGACCAGGATGGTCTTGATCTCCTGACCTCGTGATCCACCCACCTCGGCCTCCCAAAGTGCTGGGATTACATGCGTGAGCCACCATGCCCGGCCCAAATTGAATAATTTTCTAACTCACTTGGTATTGGTGGTCTCACAGCCATAATGAACATCACATAATGAAATTACTACTTTACAGGTCTATAAACAGGCTCATGTAACTGATAGTAAAAAGGTACACAGCTTTCTCAAAAATAAATTTGACTCGTGACAGAAACAACTCAGTTTTTAAAAGCCTAAGGAAAAATACTATAGGGAAAAAATGAAAAGATAAACCTACAGGACTTTTGGTTTTCTTCATTCTCTTTGTATAACCGGTTTACTTTCTCTACCAGTTCCCATTTTTCACAACAGCCAGAATAGTTGACAAAATTCCGAGCCAGAATTTCCTTCAGCTGGCGCACGCTCATCCCTTCCACATCATCAAGGCTTGACAAGTCAGACAGCGAAGCTCTCACTCTCTCCTTGGAGAGCCCAGGGGTCTGAAACCACAGAGCATCCATTATCCCTGGACCCACAAGTCCAGACCCCCCCCTCACCCTAAACTCACCACTGGCCCTGAATATTCTCCCAGCCATCTCGGCAGTCCTAGAAGTGTTTTAGTATACTGTCCTACTTTCAAACCAGAAGAAACATCTGTACTAATCTAGAGAAAGTTCACAGGGCCCCCCTCCCTTCCTATCAGGGTGACATGTCAGGGAAACCAAATTTTATAGGTTGCCTCACCCGATCATCCGCGTTTTCTTCTTCTTCTTCGTCGTCATCCTCATCGTCGTCATCATCATCTGTGTTTGCTGAAGTGATTTCACTTTGTACCTACACTTACACAACGTATCTGATTAGGTCAGGAATCAATCCATATTTATCACTAGAGAAAAACCTTTCCATCGATGCTCCCCATGATGACGTGAAAGCCCGCATAATCCACGTCTTTGGATTCTGAATGCTGCTGCCCCTTCCAAAGAGTTAGGCCCTACAAGACTGCATGAAGAACCTACCTTCCAGAAAGTTAGCTCAAAACACAAATTTCCGTGTGTAAAGTTATAAAATCGAACCAGAGTATTAACTCCCTGAGGAATGTCCCATAATGGAATGCCAAAACCATTAAGGCTATGGGATGGAACTGTGTCATTATCGAAGTACCACAGGTGGCTAGTTTAACTGGAGCCTGTATGAGGCAGAGAGAAAAAAGCTAAAGCTCTGACAGGTCAGCCCAAGCATGAGGGGATCTGATTTGAAAGATCTCAGTCCTACCACAGCCTCCTTAGACAATCTAATTCCACTGAAGGCTTTCTAGACTTCTTCATTGATGGCTGAGGCTAATTCTAATTTTCAAAATTTCTCAATAATCAGAACTCTTGAGGAAAAACAAATCTCTTCAGTTTGTGTTTATGTACCTTCTTTTAACATAGTTTCTTTTGACCATATTTTGACAACAGCTCTACAATAAGCTAGGTCAGTTCCCAATTTCAAATATTCCACCCCACTAATTCCCAGGCACCATATTATAGCATCCAACAATCCACACCACCCAAATGGTGGTGTATACCCAAAAGGGGTACATGAGTCAGGTATACCTTATGTTTGCAGCACAAATATGCCAGTTCTCATTTGGGAGAACAAAACTCCTGGCTTGAGGCCGGGCGCGGTGGCTCACGCCTGTAATCCCAGCACTTTGGGAGGCCGAGGCAGGTGGATCACGAGGTCAAGAGCTCGAGACCATCCTGGTCAACACGGTGAAACCCCGTCTCTACTAAAACTACAAAAAATTAGCTGGGCATGGTGGCGCGTGCCTGTAATCCCAGCTACTCAGGAGGCTGAGGCAGGAGAATTGCCTGAACCCAGGAGGCGGAGGTTGCGGTGAGCCGAGATCGCGCCATTGCACTCCAGCCTGGGTAACAAGAGCGAAACTCCGTCTCAAAAAAAAAAAAAAAAACCTGGCTTGGACTTAGCTAAGTTAGACTACAGTATGTGTTCTTGACGACTGCGACACATTCTGAGAAATGTATCATTTAGCAATTTTGTCATTGTGCAAACATCACAGCGTACTTCCACAAACCTAGATGGTATAGCCTGCTACACTCTTAGGCTATAGGGCATAGACGGCTACAGATCCTGCACATCATGTTACTGTACTGAATACTGTAGGCAGCTACAATACAGTAATAAGCATTTGTGCATCTAATATCTAAACACAAAGTACAGTAAAAATACATTATAATCTTATAGGACCACTGTCATGTATGTGGTCTATCATTGACGAAAATATTATTAGAGGGCACAGGACTACATTTAGAAGGCAATTAGACCAAATTTCCCTCTGCATTTATTCATTTACTAATTAAGAGACAGTTTTGGCCAGGTGCAGTGGCTCATGCCTGTAATCCTAGCACTTAGGCCGAGGTGGATGGATCACCTGAGGTCAGGAGTTTGAGACCAGCCTGACCAACATGGTGAAACCCCATCTCTACTAAAAATACAAAAATTAGCTGGGCGTAATCCTAGCTAAAAGAGGGTCTGTAATACTAGCTACTCAGGAGACTGAGGCAGGAGAATTGTTTGAACCTGGTGGGGCAGAGGTTGCAGTCAGGTGAGATTGCGCCACTTCACCCCAGCATAGGCAAGAGTAAGACTCCATCTCGAAAAAAAAAAAGATAGTCTTGCAACGTTGCCCAGGCTGGGGTACGTACAGTGGCTATTCACAGGTGCGATTATGGTACACCTACAGCCTCGAACTCCTGAACTAAAGCAATCCTCCTGCGTCAGCCTCCCAAGTAACAAACTGCAGGCTCATACCACCGCATCCAGCTTTCCTCTGCTTTTAATAACCCCCTTCTTCAGAGAAGAAAATTAAATGTGAAAAAATTTGTTCAAAACATTTCTTTCAGCATTTTAGAATCACTCAGGTACAAGTAAATATTAATTACAAATCCTTACATGTTATTCAATCAGGATGCCCAAGGACTTCATTGGGACAATATTATTAATTACAATTAGTAAATCACTACATGTTTTCTGTAATTCAGATGGCTCTTTCACTAACTGAATTAGAACAATTTCACTGTAGCAAGGCAAACGGGCATTAGGCTAACTTACACTATGTGTTGTTTCTATGGTCCCTGACACTTGTACTAACAGCCCTACCCTACAAATGTGTATGTGCTACTATTTCACAGCCATTTCTTCAACAGTTAGTGTCTAACTATACAAGACAGAGAAACTAAGGTAACTAAGGCCAAGAGACTGATGAGCTATTTTGGGATCTTTCAGACAGCAGACTTTGGAGCTACCTAGCACCTCAGCACTGAGACTATACATCAGAACAGCCTTTAAGTGCAGAGTTCAGCTGGATGTGGAAGCTCTGCTCCAGCATATGACTTTGAAGTTTATCAGAAGCCATCAAGCACTAAAGGCCCCACCATATATGGCCAAGAGTAAGCATGCCAGGCCCTGGGTATAATTAGTTACCCCCTCGTACCTGTGCTGAGACTCCAGATCTGAATGTCTGGTCTCCATCCATAAGCTCTCCCTGAAACGAAGACATAGTAGCAGAGGGGGCTGTATAGTTTGAAAAAAACGAACGTGTAAAAAAGCTAGAAGTCTGGGACCTTGAAGAATTCAGACTGCTTGTGTCCATGTCGTCCTCAGAGCCTAGTCCATGATGGCACAGTACTAAATCTACCAAGTCTTCTTTTTCACGACAAGTATCTATGGGTATATTTCTCAGAATGAGATACTGCCGTAGATCCTTCACCTTCAGTCGCATTAACTGAGGGCGCTGAAAAGCTGTTTCTTGTAGTAAGTGACAAGTAGAACATCTACGGAGATTTTCTTGTAAGACTGAACAAACAGAGCAAAAATCCTTCTTGCAGTCACAGCAAACATGCTGAAAAAAGAAAAGCATTTAATGATAACAAGATATGAACCATTATGAAAACATGAATTTTCTGCCTTCTATTAAAATTTAATTTTAGTTCTTAACGAAGTCCCCAGTGGCACTAGACTATTTCCACAGGCATTTTCATGTTCCAAAAGCCATGAAAATCAAAATAGTCATTGCTAAGGCAGTTTGAATTCACGGACGTTCTAACATAGCACTTTAAGAAAAACGCACTCTTGTGTTAATGAATTAAAACCTTTATACCCCATGGTATAAACATGTAATTAACAAAACTGAGCTTGAACCACATGGAGCAGAAAGTATAATCACTAACACTTTTCCTGGTCTTTTCCTACATGAACAATTTCCCCCATTTAAAGAGCAAAAGACAAAAAGCATAACACAGACAGATGGAAAGAGAATGGTAACTGATCTCTCAAGGTCAATCCCAGAAAATACAGAACCCCACTAATACAGTAATCTGTAAACTATACAGCCTCATCACAGCCATGCTACTAGACAAGCTTAGAGGGCACTAAGATGTGGTCGTTTCTGCTCGGTGCACTGTTCTCACAAGCTAACATTTTTTTTTCCTTAAGACTAAACTAATGATCAAAGAGAGCAAGGAGGCCTAGTAATATGATGGTTCTCTGAATGACTTTCTACCTTAGTGAAAACAACTGTTAGCCTAAGTATTTTATGTTGAATCTCAAGAGTAGTTAATTTACTGCATTCATTTCTTCATTTGAAAGTTAAGGTAAGGGAAACTTTTTTGAAACTTGAATCAGTTACAGTATGTCATTTCTAAACAAAACTACAGACTAATAAATTTCCTACTTTAGGAAATAAGCATCATCATGAATAAAATGATACCAACAGGTTTGGGAGAAAGGATGCGTGAACATGACAAATAACGTCTAGTCAGAAAACTTGAGCAGTAACATAATCCTTCCAATTAAGCATTTTTCTAGAAGGAAAATGGCTAATGGAACTAAGCTTTTGTTTTTTATATATATATATATATATATATATATGTATACACACACACATATACACACACACACACACACACACACACACACACACACATATATGCATTTTTTTTTTTTTTTAACTTTATTTATCTTTTAAAGATGAGGTTTCATCATGATGGCCAGGCTGGTCTTGAACTCGTGACCTCACGTGATCCACCCACCTTGGCCTCCCAAAATGCTAGGATTAGAGGCGTGGGCCACCGTGCCCAGCCAGCTTTTGATATTTTAATAAACAGAAATGAAAATTCACTAGCCATTCAAAATAACCTACAATCAAGAATTCTGACCCATGTGTCTTGTTATGTAACATTTCATCCAACTCACCTTCTTTCTAAAGACTGAAAATGAAAGTCCACAGGCTTTGCAAACTATGTTGGGCCCTTCCGTAGCTGCTGGTGGGTAGGTGGAAAAATCAGGGTTTGGTGTAAATCTGAATGGACCGGTGGCTCCTGCAAATCCTGACTGCTGGCCCCTGACAGCTCCAGTTCCCATGACTTCATTTAGCAGCCCACAGCACGAAGCCCACATAGACGTGGCACCCGCCTAAAAAGGAACACAAATCCCACAGTTTAAAGCTAAGTGGAATCTGGACTCTCTGGAATCCTCAGGGAATGCTATTCTAGAGAGGTAAGTTTGCCCTAAATAACTTTTAGATTACTGTATTCCTCTGGGCACTGAAATTTCAAGCCATTTGGAAATAAGTAATTTTCTGGTATTTCTAAAGAATATCTGGCATTGGCAATACCCATAATCTCTTATTAAACAAAAGGAAAAGAACATGATCCAAATTTTACCAAACAAAAAAACCTTCATACCCACCTAAAACAGATACATGTACACACACATTAAGAAAAAAAAAGGCCGGACAAAAGTCTATCCTGCACTATATTTGGGATATGCATATACTAAAAATTCGTCATTTTTCATCTGAAATTCAAATTTCCCAGGCACCCTGTATTTTACCTGGCAACTTTAGGCTGGTGGCCATTGCACTAGACACCGCATAGTTCTACAGTCTCAAGCAATCTCAAGTAGCTGGGATTACAGGTACCCACCACCACACTTGGCTAATTTATTTTTAGGAGAGATGGGGTTTCAACATGTTTTCCAGATGGGTCTCAAACTCCTGGCCTCAAGTGATCTGCCCACCTTGGCCTCCCAAAGTGCTGGGATTATAAGTTGCCACTACACCAGGACCATAAATTTAAATTGCTTCATTTCCTTAAACCTCTGTTTTCCCATTTGTAACTAGGTATAATATACTATGACATACGTAAATATGTTTTTTAATAACTGGGAAAACATCAAAACACCAGCTAAAACATTCTTTAGATTTTATTATTATTTTAACCCGAAGTCGTAGACAAACCAGAATAGATTTTAATGTATCATGTATAATTTCTCTGAAATTTTCTCTATTTTCCAAATTCTTTATAAAGAATATATTAAGTTGATATTAAGGAAAGTATTTCTTGGCTGGGTGCAATGGCTCACACCTGTAATCCCAGCACTTTGGGAGGCAAAGGCAGAAGGATAACATGAGCCCAGGAGATCGAGACCAACCTGAATAACATAGTGAGACCCCACCTCTACAAAAATAAAAAAATAAAATAAATAGCCAGGCATGGTAGCATGTGCCTATACTCTCAGCTATTCAGGAGGCTGAAGTGGGAAGATCACTTGAGCCCAGGAAGTCAATGCTGCAGTGAGCCATGATTGTACCATTGCACTCCAGCCTGGGTGACAGAGCAATACCGGTACTGTCTCAAAAAAAAAAAAAAAAAAAAAGGCTGGGCACAGTGGCTCACACCTGTAATGCTAGCACTCTGGGAGGTCGAGGTGGGCTTCCTGACTTAAGGTCAGGAGTTTAAGACCAGCCTGGCCAACATGGGAAAACCCAGTTTCTACTAAAAATACAAAAATTAGCCAGGAGTGGTGGCACATACTTGTAATTCCAGCTACTTGGGAGGCTGAGGCACAAAAATCGCTTGAGCTTGGGAGGCAGAGGTTGCAGTAAGCCAAGATCATGTCACTACACTCCATCCTGGGTGATAGAGCTAGTCCGTCTCAAAAAACAAAAACAACAGGAACATATTTTCTTATCCTACCTCTTCAAACGAAGACACTAAACATAATTTTTAATGACTTGATAATCATGATGACCTTCCAAGGAGTAAGGACTATCTGCCATTCCAATAAATGGCCCAGAACTAATGTATTGCTTTTTGTGGTTTTTTCCTTGTCTCTTCCCTCTCTTTGAGCCACCACGGCTATCACTATTCCTGCCCAAAGTAACCTGTCTCCTTTTTTACTGCAGTCTCAGAAACCTGATAACCAAGCTTGTTACAAGTATACATAAAAGAACAAATTTTCAGTGAGGGCCAAAGGCATTTTCCCATGCTTAAAATAAAAGCTACAGTGTTTAGAATGAATAGGCTTTTGCCCCTTGTCCCAATTCTCAAGCATACTCTAGAATCTAGATAATGTGATAGGTAATGGAAGTCTAGATAGCTATTAGTTAAAATGGCAGCACATAATAATACAGTTCCATTTATTTTATTATCTGATTCTGTCAAACATTTACTGTTTGTCCAGCAAGCTCTTAAAACAAAAAACAAATAAAAAGCCTTCAACCTTAAAAGGCAAAAGGCAATTTGGAACGCAACAGGAGGATAATGCTGTTCCTGCTATTACCCAGAAGTGATGTTGTATTATAAAGAAAGGAGAAGGTAAAGAAGAAACCACAAGGTTCAAACAAACATTCTGAAGTATCAAAGCCAATGATTTCAATATTATAAGTCTTCACACCCTATTTCTCAAGAAATAGTGATGTCTTTAAAAATCAGGTAAAGTAGGGTGCAGTGGCTCACGCCTGTAATCTCAGCACTGTGGGAGGCTGAGGCAGGCAGATGACCAGATCAGCAGTTCAAACCAGCCTGGCCAACATGGTGAAACCCCATCTCTACTAAAAATTTAAAAAATTAGCCAGGTGTGGTGGCGGGCACCTATAATCCCAACGACTTGGGAGGCTGAGGCAGGAGAATTGCTTGAAACTGGAAGGCAGAGGTTGCAGTGAGCTGTGAGAGTGCCACTGCACTCCAGCCTGGGCGAAAGAGCAAAACTCTATCTCAAAAGAAAAAAAAATAAGTCAGGTAAAATTATAATTAATAGTCCATACCTTTAAGTGATTATATACCTTTTAGACTCTACAGCCATGGTGTGCTCAAAAGCATAAAAAGCTGGCCGGGCACAGTGGCTCATGCCTGTAATCCCAGCACTTTGGGAGGAAGAGGCAGGTGGATCACCTGAGGTCAGGAGTTTAAGAACAGCCTTGCCAACATGACAAAACGCCATCTCTACTAAAAATACACAAAAAATTAGCTGGGCGTATTGGCAGACGCCTATAATCCCAACTACTTGGAAGGCTAAGTTAGGAGAATCGCTTCAACCCGGGAGGTAGAGGTTGCAGTCAGCCGAGATCATGCCACTGCACCAGTGCACTCCAGCCCAGGCAACCGAGCAA
>NW_022436942.1:79670518-79674349 GCF_009761245.1 Sapajus apella | reverse complement strand
TGCACCAGTGCACTCCAGCCCAGGCAACCGAGCAAAACTCCATCTCAGAAAAAAAAAAAAAAAAAAAAAAGAAAGGGTCAGCTGAGTTGTAATCTGATTCTTAAATGAATCACTTTCCTTTTTACCACATATTGGCCTGTAACTTTTGCTCTCCTTCATTTTATTTGCTCTTTGCTTCTGGGCCCAAACTTTTATTTCCCAACTTAACTCCTCTGCACATTTTCTTGTGTGAAATCCCCCAGTATTAGGAGAAAGTCAGTGATTTCTGGGTCTATCAAAAGCATCCACTGTTCAAAGTATTTTTGTCCTTCTTCACCTCCAAGCTGAAGAATCCATCCAGAAGATAAACCCTTCCAAGCTTGGACTCCATCTACCTGGCTCTCCTTTAGTATGTTTCATCTTCCTGTACTCTCATAAATTGCAGAAATTTATTCTGCATGTCCCCTCAGGGCAGAGGCATCTTTACCTACAACTGTCACCCTGACACTGACCTAATAGTGCTTGAAGTGTTCTATACCAATCTTTCCCCTCTTAAATCTGTCCACATGTTCTGGTTTCTATTCTATATTTATTTTTATTGACTTACTTTTTTCGAGATAAGAGTTTTACTCTTGTTACCCAGGCTGGAGAGCAGTGGTGCAATCTCGGCTCACTGCAACCTCCACCTCCTGGGTTCAAGAGGCCTCAGCCTCCCAAATAGCTGGGATTACAGGTGCCTGCCACCACACCCAGCTAATTTTTTGTATTTTTAGTAGAGATAGGGTTTCGCCATATTGGCCAGGCTGGTCTCAAACTCCTGACCTCAGGTGATCCACCTGCCTTGGCCTCCCAAAGTGCTAGGATTATAGGCATGAGAAGGATCCCTCTTTCGCAGCCTTCTTTTAAAAGCTTTAGAGACCTAAGTTCATGTTCTTTCCCATTCCATTTCTGTCTTCCCTATACTTTAAGATCTTCCTCCAGTTAAGTTAGCCTGTATTCCTTTATTTTTCTTTTATTCACTCATTGCTTCCATATTGATGGTGAGATGAAAATATTTTCTACACACCACTTGATTTCTTCCTGGATTTTGAGCGAACCCAATTCCTAGAAAGACAGCATACGAGGCGTAGCGCTTTGGCTTCTGAATTTGCAGTCAATTCTGGAGCTGTTGAATACTAAGCATACCCTTTTGGCTTCTGACAGTATACTAGGGTATATTGAATTTGGCTTCTGAATTTGCAGTCAATTCACTGACCTGTTGCTCTACTTCAATTCCAAAGTGGTTTATTCCTTATATAAGGGTCACCATCCATTATTTGTTCACTGGGGGGAAAAAAAACCCTACGATTACTGCTCCATGAATAAAGCCCAAACCCAAATCTCTGAAAAGCCTGGAACTTTGAAAATGCAAGCCATGATCTGGGCTTCTATGACCTACTTGGGGACCTTAGTTGCCAGCAAAACTCCATGGGCTATACCACATGAATCCAAGTGGTATCTAAAAAGAGGTTAGAAAGAACAATAATCAAGAAAAACAGAAAAAAAATTAGAAAAAAAAAACAACAAAGAACAATAATCTGAGGGGAAGGGAAGGCAAGGAGGAATGGGACAAGGGCTGAAAAACTAACTACTGGGTACTGTGTTCACTACCTGCTGACAGGACCAGTTCTACCCCAAACTTTAGCATAACTCAACATACCCATGTAACAAACCTGTACATGTACCCCTGAATCTAAAATAGAAGTGAAATTATATTGAAAGAAAAGAATAATCTGTGAAGACAGCTAAATTTCCCCTCTTGACCATGAATGTAGTTTAAAACAACACAGAGAATAAGAGAGTGAGGCAACCATCTGCCCATTTCTGGCACAAAACTCCAAGCTCAGGAAATTGACCCATGTTTGCAGTTTATTTTCTAGCTATCAATGATTACTAAAAATAAACAACTTGTTCTTGATAGTCTAATCTCTTTCCTACCTACTCTCTTAAGCCAAAGCTGCTCTCGATAGAGCAGTCATGGGACCATGGTCTGCCCGGCTTCTATCAGTTAAAAACTAGTACTGTATTAAAAACTTACACATGAGGCAGCCGAGTGTGGTGGCTCACGCCTGTGATCCTAGCACATTGGGAGGCTGAGGCAAGTGGATCGCCTGAGCTTGGGAGCTAGAGACCAGCCTGGACAACATGGTGAAACTCCATCTCTACTAAAACACAAAACATTAGTCAGGCATGGTGGTGCATGCCTGCAGTCCCAGCCACTCGGGAGGCTAAGGCACCAGAATCTCTTCAACCAGGAGTCAGAGGTTGCAGTGAGAGGAGATCACGCCACTGCACTCCAGCCTGGGTGACAGAGCAAGACTCTGACTCAAAAAAAAAAAAAAAAAAAAAAAAAAAAAAAATTACAAGCCCTATAATAAACTCTAAAACCTGCCTGGACTGCCTCAGACAACTAGATACCCTCATGTCATCCTGCTATCCAACGCCAGTTCTCTTTTCTTCAAAGACAGTGTACCAAGATTTTAAGGAGCCAGTAACAGTACCTTTTTTCCACATCCAATTTGGAGCCAATTAAGAAATAAGACAGAGGTTGGGCCCAGTGGCTCAGGCCTATAATCCCAGCACTTTGGGAGCCCAAGGCAGGAGGATCATCTGAGGTCAGGAGTTCAAGATAGGCCTCACCAACATGGTGAAACCCCATCTCTACTAAAAATACAAAAATTAGCCAGGCATGGCGGCAGTTGCCTGTAATCCCAGCTACTAGGAAGGCTGAGGCAGGAGAATTGCTTGAACTTGGGAGGTGGAGGTTGGAGTGAGCAGAGAGCACCACTGCATTCCAGCCTAGGCGACAGAGCAAGGCCCTGCCTCAAAAAGAAAAAAAAAAAAAAAAAAGAAGACAGACAAATGGAAATTAAAACGTTTGTTTTTACTGATAGCATCAACTGGAGAACAGGATCTTAGCTCTGCAGCCAACTAAGCAGTCTGGAAAATATATAGCTGACCAAAGCAGCTTACCATCTAGTTGAGTGGAGACCAGAACTCCGTCTTCACTACAGGAAAACAGATGTGAGAAGGTCCCAGGAAGTACTGAGCATGTCAGTTCCTTCACTGAAACTCAATATTCAAGTCCCTTTTTTCCTCCAGTAGCAGGCACTGACAGTGTTCCTCCCATACTCTTCCCTCCTCAAAAATGAATTAGAAGCCCCCTCCCCTCTGTAGGAGTAAAGGAGAGGAAGCAAATGGAAGGAGAAAGAACACAAACCTAAATAATCTGCATAAGAGTAGGGCTGACACTTTACAGCCAACAAGGTTATAAGGACTCTCTCAGGTTCCTCAGTCAGATTCAAACAATATAAGCCTATGCAACATCATTTAAGCTAACAAAAGCGAAAGGGAAGGTGTTCTGTTTCTTTGCAAGAGCAGTAGTCCAGCTCTCTTTCTGGCACAGTGCCAGGATTTCCAAATGGCTTCAAGGTTCAGCTGTCTTTGCTTCTGTGTGTGTATAATCTAATCTTTTAGAATCCCCGTGGGAGAAAATATTTCAAAATGCTCAATTTAAAGAATTCACAAGTTTACTACAAATTTTCAATCCTAAACTACATCAGGATGTGATCCCTTTTCATGATTCCATTAAATGTAATATTAACCAGCTAGACTAGAATGAAGAATCAGAAAAGCTATGGTGGTTTCTATGAAGATTAAATGACAGGCCAGACGCGGTGGCTCACACCTGTAATCCCAGCACTTTGGGAGGCCGAGGCGGGTCGATCAGGAGGTCAGAAGTTGGAGGCCAGCATGGCCAAGAGGGTGAAACCCTGTCTCTACTAAAAATACAAAAACTAGCTGGGCGTGGTG
>NW_022436942.1:79661851-79665518 GCF_009761245.1 Sapajus apella | reverse complement strand
AAAAAAAAAAAAAAAAAAAAAAAAAAAAAAAAAATTGCTGCTTCAACTGAAATACAATATGCAGGGACTTAACTCTGCTTTCTCAGTGACCAAATATCCAACCATATACCAAAAAGGAAGAAATTCTACATCCTAAATTATTTTTCTAAGATCGTTTGGACATTAAGCCGGTTGCAAAAACAGATGATGAACTCTGTAACACTTTTAGGCAAGATGTTGGCCAAATTGATAGATTATTACGATAATGTGTGCTATAGATCATAAATGTTATCTTCCTCATGCTTGGGTTTTGTTTTCTTTTTTAAAACAGTATACTTGATCCTTAGCACCACTCCCCCACCTTTCAGAGAAAAAAAAAAAGGAAAAGGAATTACATTCAGTAGATTACTTTCTCCTTGATACGTCATTTTGAGCTTGGAAGAACAAATGAGATTAGCACAATTAAGGGTAAGATCAATGTAAATAAGGAAAAACAGGAAGGAGGATTAAATCAAATTAACACAGGGCACCAATTTTAATTTTTGTTAATCCCTTATGGGAAGTTAATTAGATGTTACTGTGAGGTTAAAAAGTTACTTGAGTCTGAGAGGTAAAACCCATTTCAAAACATCAGTTTCTAAACCGAACAAAACACAACACCAAAGGGAGAAAGTAAAAACCCATTTCCACACATTTACTAAAACCAGCTGCTCCAGGTTTGAGTGGAAATGTATTATCTCTATAATTGCTTAGCTTTTTATGGTTTTTTTTTGTTTGTTTGACACCTTTGGTGTAATTGCTTAGCTTTTTTTTTTTCCCTTTTTAAAATAATCTTTAACAGAGACAGGATTTCCCCATGTTGGCCAGGCTGGTCTTGAACTCCTGACCTCAAGTGATCCATCCACCTTGGCCTCCCAAAATGCCAAGATTACAGGCCAGGTATACTTGCTTAGCTTTTAATGTAATTTTAATCCCACAGAAAGAAGTATTTCCTTACATGAGCATTCACATTAGCATTCCATGACTTCAGGAATCACACTGTCTCTGCCCAGAAATCTACAGATGAGCATACCCACAATTAAACAATTACAATATAAATCAACATTAAGTTAAATAATAAACATTTAACAGCCCAAATCCTAAATGGTATGAATCCAGTATTACAAAAACAAAAGTATCATTTATAACTGTCATCTTGCACAGCTCTGCATTTTGCTTCTGAAAATATATCTTTTCTACAATTTCAATTGCCACCCAACTTTGTTTCTAAAATTTCAACTTAGAAAGTAGTACCTTCCACTTCAATTCAAAAAACACGTCTGTTTTCAATAAACTTGTTTTAAAATTTCAACACTGGACCTGTCCCTATTTCTTTCCTTCGATAGCTAATTCCTTAATGGGCTACAAATTTAATATTAACAAAGATACTGGCCTTCTTCGAGGCATTATATATAAGAATCCCAGCTTTGTTTTTAGATCTTAACACAGCAGGGGGTGGTTTTTAGGAAATAAAGCTACTTCTAGATATTTTAATAGATATTCCAAGCCGGAATAATATGTTATAACTAAAAACTGGAAAGCTGAAAGTAAGCTTTGGCAATACCCTCATACTTCAAGGCACAGTTCAAAAGTTACCTATTCCAAAAATATTCCTTTTTTTTCTGGAGCCAGAAGTATCATGTCTTGCTCCCAAGTGTTTTGCCCACCCCCACCTTTATACCTATAGCCTTCTGCCTTGTAATATGGTTACTTGCAAATAACTCTTCTTTTGAATGGCAAACTCCTTCCTAAGGGGTGGAGCTGTATTTTGAATTACTTGGACGCTTTATGGAGATACCGTTAATCTAGCAGCTCACCTGCTAGATTACCCACCCCCAACACACCTCTGCACTGAGATTAACGAAATCGTCTAGGTCTGAAAGTATCATCACCTTATGACTCATCCCACTTGGTTTGAGTTCGGCAAATCAATCAACACCTGAACTGACTGCTGTACACAGAGCTCTTCAGAACTCTCAGTGATCGGGTTGAGAATCATCTCCCAGAGGCAGGCCGGAACCCCCGCTCCCCTTCCCCCTTTTCTTCAACTTCTCATCAGTGACGCTCCCACGCTCTCACTCCCACCTTGGAGAACTCAAGCTGCCAAATTCCTTGCTGCATTTACCTAGGGGCGATGGAGGCACATCCAGCCAGCTCTATGTCGCGGCCCCGACGTGCAGCCTATGAAGCGCCCCTTCGTGGTGGCATCCCCGCCCAGAGAGCTCTGTAGCCCTAGCCTGGCCCCGGCCTCACCACCCCCTGCACCCCTTCTGTTCTCGTCGGTCCCATGTCCCCCATACTTGGGTTAGTTCAAGGACTCGGGGCGAGAGAGGGCATGCCGCGCGCCAAGGGACCCAGGCTGAGGCGAGCCCGAGAGGCTCTGCCTCAGGCCCCCGAGGAGGTGCTCAGGGCCCGGCGCAGAGAGGGGCCCACCCAGCGCGAACGCCGGGGCTCCCGGCTTCTCCCGCTCGGCTCGCTGACGTGGGGAACACTGGAAGAGTTCGAGAGAGTCCGGGAGCCTGTCTTGGGCCAGTAGGGAACCGTGAAGTCAGGCGGGCGACCCCCCTCAGCGCAACTCTGCGAGATGCCGGCTGGCTAACCGTTAAGGCGGAAGGAAAGGAGGAGCTTCGGATGCCCTGGCTAGACAGGACGGGCGAGGAGGCTCTCGCCGGCTCCACTGACTCCTCACCTTCATGGCCGCAACCGCCTCGGCTCGGCCGGCAATGCCAGGGAACTCAGCACCATAGCAGCTCCTCGCACTGCCGACCTCCTTCCCTCTGGGCAGCGATTACAGAGCCTCGCGAGACGACCGAGCGTCCGGACGTAAGGGGCGCGGTCACGCTCGCCGCGTGCCCCGTTAAGAGCGCAGAGCGGCGGCCAAGACGACCAATTGGAAGCCTACTGTCGGGGGGCCGGTCACTAGAGCCAATGAAGCGACAGGGATGGGGCGGGGCCTCTGGCGTTTCCTACTGGTGGGAGTGGGAGGACTTCTTTCCGCCGGGAGCGGAGACCGGAGGGCCTGGGCGTGGCGGGAGGCTCGCTCCGGAGCAGCTTTCTCGCCTGGGTGTATGAAATAGGAGACAGCGTCCGCTGAGGAAGCTGCTGCATTTTTCTGGGCTGGGTGGTCAAGTGTCCGGGAAGGGGAGGGCGGGAAGGGCCATGGTAAATTTGAACACGCCGGTTGGCTTGAAGGCTTTTGTTTTGACTGTCAGAGCAGGGCCTCAGATTTCCTTCCCAGACGTTCCCGCGCTCACGCTCGGTCATGACCTCGGGGCTCCTCACTTGTGGGTCCAGTAAGGAGCGGCAGCTGCACTCGCCTTTAAGAGGCTCAGCCGGGCGCGGTGGCTCACGCCTGTAATCCCAGCACTTTGGGAGGCCGAGGCGGGTGGATCATGAGGTCATGAGTTCGAGACCAACCGGCCAATATGGTGAAACCCCATCTCTACTAAAAATACAAAAATTAGCTAGGCTTGGTGGCGAGCGCCTGTAGGCCCAGCTGCTGGGGAGACTGAGGCAGGAGAATCGTTTGAACTCAGAAGGCGGTAGTTTCACTGAGCCGACATCGTGCCACTGCACTCCTGTCTGGGTGAAAGAGCGAGACTCTCATCAAAAAAAAAAAAAAAAAAAAAAAAAAAAAAAAAAAAAAAAA
>NW_022436942.1:79656013-79661751 GCF_009761245.1 Sapajus apella | reverse complement strand
AAAAAAAAAAAAAAAAAAAAAAAAAAAAAAAAAAAAACAAGAAAAACAAGGCTTATTGAAAACATTTGGAGAGCTAAGGGCTCTCAAATTCCAAGTGCACAAAAGCAGTATTCAAAATAACCAAAATTGTAGCACAATAAAAGAATTTGTATGAGCCTTGGAATTGACTTTGGGCAGAGAAACTGAGGTTGTAAATTAAGGTAACGATTTCTTCACCTGTACTTGATGACAGTTTATTTTCCTACACCTATTTTTTTTTTTTTTTTTTTTTTTTTTTTTTGGTCAGAGTCTTGCTCTTGCCCGGGCTGTAGTGCAGTGGTGTGATCTTGACTCACTGCAACCTCCACCTCCCGGATTCAAGCAATTCTCCTGCCTCAGCCTCCTGAGTAGCCTGGGACTTCAGGCTCCCGCCACAATGCCTGGCTAATTTTTTCTGTATTTAGTAGATTCCGGTTTTCACTGTGTTGGCCAGGCTGGTCTTGAACTCCTGGCCTCAGGTGATCTGCCCACCTCGGCCTCCCAAAGTGCTGAGATTACAGGCGTGAACCACTGTGCCCAGCCAATTTTCTTACACTTCTTTTTATATTTGTTTTTTAAGACAGAGTCTCACTCTGTCACCCAGGCTGGAGTGCAGTGGCACAATATCCGCTTACTGCAACCTCCACCTGCTGGGTTCAAGCGAACACGTCCGACTCACTTTTGTATTTTTAGTAGAGACAGGATTTCACCATGTTGGCCAGGCTGGTCTCGAACTCCTGACCTCAAATATCTACCCATCTCGGTTTCCCAAAGTGCTAGGGTTACAGGGTTGAGCCACCGCACCTGGCCGATTTTCTTACGCTTTTTAATCTTACTTCTGACTTAACCGGTATTTAAGATTGTAAACATGAAGAAGTCAATTCGCACTTCATGAGGACCTAAGACTGTTCTGTTGCTTATAGAGTTGCTTCAACAGTTGTGCCACATTAAAAACACAGGGAGAGAGAGAGCACTCCCCAGGCCACTTCCATAGACTGAAATAATGCATCAGAGTACTGTTTTTCTTGCTTCAAGTGCTGCTCAGATAATGTCACTTCTTATCCAGAATAGTCCTAGGTTTTCTTTTTCAGGAAAGTACACCGAAAGCCTTCCGTTCATGATGCAGGATGCAGCTGAGCTTCATTGGAAGAGAAAGTATTAATTCTCTTAATGATCTAGACACAAAGAAACTCAATACAAATGTTCTCTGGGTAGAAAGCCATGGTTGTCCCTCATTAGAAAAGGCCTACCTTCAGAGTTCAGGTCTACCTCCAGAGTTCATACGCACTTGAGAAGATGCTCAACATCATTAACTACCGGGGAAATGCAAATCAAATCCACGGATACCACTGTGCACCTACAAGGATGGCTAACATTAAAAAGAAAGAAATAGATGTTGGTGAGGATGTGGAGAATTTGGAATCTTCATGCATGAATGATGGGAATGTAAAAAATAATAATGCTACTATGAAAATGTCTGACAATTCTTAAAAAATGTTAAAACATACGGAGTTAGCATAAGACCCAGCAATTCCAGTCCTAGGTGTATACCCAAGAGAAATGAAAACATGGCTGGGCGCGGTGGCTCACGCCTGTAATCCAAGCACTTTGGAGGCCAAGGTGGGCGGATCACCTGAGGTCGGGAGTTCAAGACCAGCCTGACCAACATGGTGAGACCCCCGTCTTTAAAAAAAAAAAAAAAGAAAAGAAAAAAAAAGGAGAAAAAAAGAGAAATGAAAACATAGGTCCACAAGAAACATACATGCTAATGGTTCTTAGCAGCGTTATTTATAATAGTCAAAAAGTAAAAACAACCCAAATGTCCATTATCTGAGAAATGGATAAAGGAAATGTAGTCTCTCCATAGAGTGGAATATTATTAGACCAAAAAAGGAATGAAACACTGTTACACATTGCAACATGGATGAACCTTAAAAATATGCAGCAGGGTGCAGTGGCTCGCACCTGTAATCCCAACACTTTGGGAGGCCAAGGCGGGTGGATTACCTGAGGTCAGGCATTTGAGACCAGCCTGGCCAACATGGTGAAACCCCGTCTCTACTAAAAATACAAAAATTAGCCGAATGTGGGGGCACAACCTGTAATCCCAGCTACTTGGGAGGCAGAGGCGGGAGAATCTCTTGAACCCAGGAAGTCGAGGCTGCAGTGAGCCAAAATTGTGGTACTGCACTCTAGCCGGGGAAACAGAGCAAGGCCCTGTCTTAAAAAAAAAAAAAAGAAAAAGAAAAAGAAAAGAAAAGAAAAAATCATGCTAAGTGAAAGAAGCTAGACACAAAAAGATTACCTACTGTATGATTCCATTTATAGGAAATATCCAGAATAAGCCAATCCATAGGGATAGAAAGTAGAGTAGTATTGATTAAGGTCTCTGAAGGAGCAGGGGGAATGGAGTGACTGCTACTGGAGGCAAGTTTCTTCTGGGGTAATGAAAACATTCTTGGCCAGGTGTGATGGCTCATTCCTATAATCTGAGCACTTTGGGAGACTGAGATGGGAGGATCACTTGAGCCCAGGAGTTCAAGACCAGCCTGGGCAACATAAGGAGATCCCATCTGTACAAAACGTAAAAATTAACTGGGTATGGTGGTGCACACCTGAAGTTCCAGCTACTCGGGAGGCTGAAGTAGGTGGATCACTTGTGCCCAGGAGGTTGAGGCTGCAGTGAGCCACTGTATTCCAGCCTGGGTAACAAGCAAAACCCTGCTCAAA
The DNA here is from genome assembly GCF_009761245.1 of Sapajus apella. Taxonomy (NCBI): domain Eukaryota; kingdom Metazoa; phylum Chordata; class Mammalia; order Primates; family Cebidae; genus Sapajus; species Sapajus apella. Next base: position 79,659,003 of record NW_022436942.1, on the reverse strand, counting down.
AAAGAAAAGAAAAGAAAATGTTCTAAAGTTAGCTATGGAAATGGTTGCACAACTCCGAGTATACTAAAAACTATTGAATTGCATTATATAGTATGTGAATTATATCTGAATGAAGCTGTTAATATTGAGAAACAACACAACAAAAGTTAATGCAGCTGGAAAATGCCACAGAAGGACAATGAAAACACCCAAGGGTAGGGAGAGGTTTAAGTATCAAGGAACATTTAAAACAGTGCAATACTTGGGAAGACTTGTCTTATTTTGTGCCCAGCACACAGATCTGTACCTAGTATAAGTAAGCTCCCAATAAATTCTGTTCGTTTTTTTGTTGTTGTTGTTTTTGAGACAGAGTCTCATTCTGTCACCCATGCTGGAGTGCCGTGGTGCAATCTTGGCTCTCTTGCAACCTCTCAGGTTCAAGTGTTTCTCCTGCCTCAGTCTCCTGAGTAGCTGAGACTACAGGCACATGCCACCTCACCCAGCTAATTTTTGTATTTTTAGTAAAGATATGGTTTCATCATGTTGGCCAAGCTGGTCTCGTACTCCTGACCTCAAGTAATTCACCCACCTTGGCCTCCCAAAGTGTTGGGATTACAGCTGTGAGCCACTGTGCCCAGCTGAATTGTGTTTCTTTTTTGAGACAGAGTCATGCTCTGTTGCCAGGCTGGAGTGTAGTGGTTGCAGCTCACTGCAACCTCTGCCTCCCAGGTTCAAGTGATTCTCATGCCTCGGCCTCCCAAGTAGTAGCTGGGGTTACAGGCGTGTGCCACCATGCCTAGCTAATTTTTGTGTTTTAGATGGGGTTTCACCATGTTGCCCAGGCTGGTCTCCAAGCCCTGGCCTCAAGAGATTCCCCTGCCTCAGCCTCCCAAAGTGTTGTGATTACAGGTGTGAGCTACCACACCCGGCCACCAATAAATGTTTGACTGAATATTTTTTTTTCTGAAAGGTAGAGAAGGAAAATGATTTTTAAAAAGAAATAATGGAGTAAATAGGTTACCCATGCATTTACAATGCCTAACTACTTGAAGTTGGGACATGGGACTTTCCGAAGTTGAGAGACATTTGTGCTTAAACATCACTCTTTTTTTCAATAAAAGAGATGCATTTTGTGATCCTAGTTTTTTCTTTGTTTCAAATTTTATATAATGACACCTTTTTTTTTTTTTTTTTTTTTTTTTTTTTTTTTCAAAGAGACGGGGTCTCACTATGTTGCCCAGGCTGGAGACAGGCAAGATCCCACTACTGATCAGCACGGGAGTTTTGACCTGCTCCATTTCCGACCTGGGCTGGTTCACCCCTCCTTAGGCAACCTGGTGGTCCCCCTGCACCCGGGAGGTCACCGTATTGATGCCAAACTTAGTGCGGACACCCGATTGACATAGCGCGCTACAGCCCAGAACTCCTGGGCTCAAGCGATCCTCCAGCCTCAGCCTCCTGAGTAGCTGAGACTACAGGCACGTGCCACCACACCGGCTTTTTTTTTTTTTTTTTTTTTTGTAATAATGACACCCTTCTTTCAGTTGTGTACTAATTGTTCCAATTGTGGTTCGGGAAAATTTTGTCTGTTAACTTATGATCGTAACAACCTAATACTTTGTATTTCAGTGACAAAAAAGTAAAATTGCCAAGACACATGGGATAATTTATTGCAAATTAACTACTTGCCTAGGATGTAGTGAGGCTATTTTCTGAACTGCTTCTTTTTAACGACTTAAAAAATTATTTTATTGAATTCACAGTGTGCTGAAAGTGAATTAAATAATTGCAAACCTCTCTCAATGTCAAGAAGAAGCAAAAGTTTCATTAATTAAATTTTTGAGACCTGGCGTGGTAGCTTACTCTTGTAATGTAATGCAGCACCTTGAAAGATCCAGGTAGGGGGATGGCTGGTTGTGGGCCAATCCTTTATTTGTATAGGGTGTAACCAACTGGAAGCCTAAAGGGTACGTGGGGGTGTTGTGAAATTCTTTCAGTTTAATAAAAACCCTAAAGAACATTGCAGTCGGGGCTCTTGGGCTGCTTGCTTGAGCCCACTCCCACTCTGTGGAGCGTACTTTCACTTCAATAAATCTGTGCATTTGTTGCTCTGTTCGTATGTTGCTTTGTTTGTGCTTTTTGTTCAATTCTTTCTTTAAAGTGCTAAGAACCTGGGCAACTCACAGTCAAGACTTCCATTTGGTAACAACTTGAGCCCAGGAGTTCAACACCAGCCTGGGCAACATAGTGAAACCCTGTCTCTACAAAAAAATAAAAAATTAGGCCGGGCACAGTGGCTCACACCTGTAATCCCAGCACTTTGGGAGGCTGAGGCAGGTAGGTCATAAGGTCAGGAGTTCAAGACCAGCCTGGCCAAGATGGTGAAACCCCATGTCTACTAAAAATATAGAAAATTAGCCTGGCATGGTGGCAGGCACCTGTAATCCCAGCTACATGGGAAGCTGAGGCAGGTGAATTGCTTGAACCTGGGAGGCGAAGGTTGCTGTGAACCAAGACCATGTCATTGTACTCTGCCCTGGAAAAAAAAGTTAGCAAGGTGTGGTGGTGCACAACTATGGTCCCAGCTATGCAGGAGGCTGAGGTGGGAGGATCACTTAAGCCCAGGAATTTGAGGCTGCAGTGAGCTACGATTGTGCTACTACACACCTGGCTAATAATAAGTCCAGGCATGTATGGCTCATGACTGTAACCCGAGACTTTGGGAGGCCAAGTCAGGCAGATCACTTGAACCCAGGAGTTCGAGACCAGCCTGGGCTCTAGAAAAAAATACAAAAAATTAACTGGGCATGGTGACAGGAGCCTATAGTCTCAGCTACTCCAGAGACCCAGGTTAGAGGATTACCTGATCCCTGGAGGTCAAGACTGTAGTGAACCGTGTTTGCACCACTGCAGTCCCACCTGAGTGACAAAGTGAGACACTGTATTTAAAAAAAAAAAAACAAACATGGCCGGGCGCGGTGGCTTAAGCCTGTAATCCCAGCACTTTGGGA
>NW_022436942.1:79552185-79655913 GCF_009761245.1 Sapajus apella | reverse complement strand
GCGTGCCTGTAATCCCAGCTACTCGGGAGGCTGAGGCAGGATAATTGCCTGAACCCAGGAGGCGGAGGCTGCGGTGAGCCGAGACCACGCCATTGCACTCCAGCCTGGGTAACATGAGTGAAACTCCGTCTCAAAAAATAAAAACAAAAAAAAACATAATAATAGGCCGGGCGAGGTGGCTCACGCCTATAATCCCAGCACTTTGGGGGGCCAAGGCGGGTGGATCACGAGGTCAAGAAATTGAGACCATCCTGGTCAACATGGTGAAACTCCGTCTCTACTAAAAATACCAAAATTAGCTGGGCATGGTGGTGCACGGCTGTAGTCCCAGCTATCGGGAGGCTGAGGCAGGAGAATTGTTTGAACTCAGGAGGTGGAGGTTTCAGTGAGCCGAGATCGCGGCACTGCACTCCAGCGTGGGTAACAAGAGCCAGACTCTGTCTCAAAATAAATAAATAAATAAATAAATAAATTTTTGTAAGTTACTGAATAATCTATTTCAACATCATGTGTGCTTATAAGACAATAGGATAGAAGGTGATTATTATCCTAACAATGGAATCACCCAATGATAACAAGTCATAGAAGGAAGATTATATGAGCCTTTTACAAAGTTGGTTAGCAACTTGCTATATTAAACCATTTCTTATTTTGGAAAATTTCAAACATATGAAGTAAATAGAATAATACATTGAAGCCTCGTGTACCCACCACCCAGTTTTAATAATTCTCTACATTCTGCCATTCATGTCTCATCTCCAGCACTTGTACCTCTCTACCCACTCCCTACCACCCTCCCATCTAAGTTCAACTGCATCATTAGATGAGTGCCCAAACTCTGGTTGCCTAGAGAGGAGCCAGATCAAAGTATTTGAGAATTGGATCTAGTTTGCTATCTGTTTATTTGTCCTTGGTCACTTTCACAAATATAACTATTTTACCTACTCAAGGTAATCTATCTTCTTTGTAGTCATAGCATAAGTTTCATAATTTAAAAGATCAAAGGGACTCTCTAGCCATCCCTGCTTAACCTGAGTTTGCAGATGCCAAAGTTGTAGATAGGTCATAAAATGGACTCAGTGATGGAAATGACAAAGCATCTCTTCATCTGAATGCTTAAGCCGGCTCCCATCTGAATCCGGACTGTCTGATTGACTTCCGCTACAGTAAAAATGGTTTCAACAATACTTAGTGCACTTTAGAGAAACATCTCTGCAGCTGGAGAACAGATGGCTCCCACAATCATTTTGTTTTGGACTCATACAGTCTTTTTGGAATTCTGCCAGTGAATTATGCTGTCAACTCGTACATGTAATCTTCGTAAAGTGGAAAAAATGGTTATGAACCGGGAGCTTATGTCTTCAACTTTGCCAAATAGCTGAAGAATCCTGAAAGTGAAACAAACAGAACTTTAAAGTGGTTTCCAGGCCAGCTGTGGTGGCTCATGCCCGTAATCCCAACACTTTGCAAGACCAAGGCGGGGCAGATCACTATAGGTCAGGAGTGTCAGATCAGCCTGGCCAACATGGTGAAAGCCTATCTCTACTAAAAACATAAAAATCAGCCCAGCGTGGTGGCACGAGCCTGTAATCCCAGCTACTTGGGAGGTTGAGGCGTGAGACTCACTTGAATCTAGGAGGTGGAGGTTGCAGTGAGCTAAGATTGTTCAACTGCACACCACCAGCCTGGGCGACAGAGACTCTGTCCAAAAAAAAAAAAAAAAGGCCAGGCGCCGTGGCTCATGCTTCTAATCCCAACACTTTGGGAAGCCAAGGAGGTCAGGAGTTCGAGACCAGCCTGGCCAATATAGTGAAACCCCACCTCTACTAAAAATACAAAAAAATTAGCCAGGTGTGGTGGCACATCCCTGCAATCCCAGCTACTTGGGAGGCTGAGGCAGGAGAATTGCTTGAACCCAGGAGGCAGAGGTTGGCAGTGAGCCGAGATCGCGCCACTGCACTCCAGCCTGGGCGACGGAGCAAGACTCGGTCTAAAAAAATGATAATAATAAAATAAATAAATAGGCCAGGCATGGTGGCTCATGCCTGTAACCCCAGCACTTTGGGAGGCCAGGGCGGGCAGATCACGAGGTCAGGAGTTTAAGACCAGCCTGGCCAACATGGTGAATCCTTGTCTCCACCAAAAGTACAAAAATTAGCCCTGTGTGGAAGCAGTCACCTGTAATCCCAGCCACTCGGGAGACTGAGACAGGAGAATCGCTTGAACCTAGGAGGCAGAGGTTGCAGTGAGCTGGAGGGAGGTTGCAGTGAGCCGAGATAGCACCACTGCACTCCAGCCTGGGTGACAGAGCAAGACTCTGTCTCGAAAAAAAATAAATACAAATAAAATAAATAAATAAAGTGGTTTCCAGAGAGTAAGACAAATAACACAGGGCCATTTGATACTTCTCTGAAGTTAGAGCACTTTACAGACTTTTTCTCCGATAATCCTCCTTAGCAAGCAGAAAGTGGAAAGGGTTTTCTTCTTTTCATGGCTTGGGAAATTAAGCTTTCTTGCCTGAGGCTAAGTGAGGGAGTGATGAAAGAAGAGCTGCCAGCTCTCCTATCCCCAGTCCAGCGTAATGCTCACCAGTATCACATTCTTCCAATAAAAAGACAGACTTTCCAAAACAAGTTCGTTCTTCTATAGTAAGTCTGAATTCATGTACATCTTAGTCCACTGGTGTCGCTATAAAGGAACACTTGAAACTGGGTAATTTAAAAAGAAAAGAAGTTTATTTGCAGGGCTGGGGGTGGTGGCTGATGCCACTTTGAGAGACTCAAATGGGAGGATCACTTGAGCCCAGGTGTTATAGACCAGCCTGGGCAACAGAGCAAGATCAGGTCTGTAAAATCTACCAGTGAGTAGATTTTTTTTTTTTTTTTTTGAGATGGAGTCTCACTCTGTAGCCCAGGCTGGCGTGCAGCGGCGCAGTCTCGGCTCACTGCAACCTCTGCCTCCCGGGTCCCAGTTCAAGCAATTCTCCTACCTCAGCCTCCCAAAGTTCTGGGATTACAGGTGTGAGCCACCGCACCCAGCTGAGTAGATTTTATTACCTATCTACAACTTTGGCATTTGCAAACTCCGGTTAAACAGGGGTGGTTAGCTGAGGGTGATGGCGCATACCTGTAGTTCTCGCTGCTTGGGAGGCTGAGGCCAGAGGCTCATGTAAGCTCAGGAACTGAAGTTCAGCCTGGACAACAGAGAGAGATCCTGGATCTAAAAAATAAAAAATAAATAAAATTTAAAACATAGCCAGGTCCCAATTTCTTTTTTTCCCCCCAATTTCTTTAATAATTGTATCATAGTATGGTTTAGCTTGAACAGAGTCTCACTAAGATCTAGAGATTCTGAACTTAATAATGAGACCTAGCCAGGCACACTGGCTTACGCCTGTAATCCCTGTAATTTTTGAGGCTGAGGCAGGCAGATCACCTGAGGTCAGGAGTTCGAGACCAGCCTGACCAACATGGTGAAACCCTGTCTCTAATAAAAATACAAAAAATTAGCCGGGTGTGGTGGCAGCCACCTGTAATCCCAGCTACTCTGGATACTGAGGCAGGAGAATTGCTTGAACCTGGGAGGCAGAGGTTGCAGTAAGCAGAGGTCTTGTCACTGCACTCCAGCCTGGGTGACAGAGCAAGACCCTGTCTCAAAAAAAAAAAAAAAAAAGTTCTTCAGCATTTGCTATAAAGTTTGAACTAGAAGGGCCCTTCAAAGTTACCTTATGTACTTTCTCAATTTACAGTTGAAAAAGCTGTCTCCCAGAAGAGTCAGATGTGCTCAGGATCACACATCTAGCTACAGGCAAAGACAGGACTGGAAGCCAAGTCTGACCTCTTAAGCTCGTGCTTTTTGCTGGCAACTTTGGAAAAAATCCAACCATTCTTTGCTCTACATTCAAAGACAACCCAGGCTTCAAAGACCGAAATTACCGAAATTATCTGATGACTGCTTGGCAAGGATGTTGGGAATTTACCTGGACAAATCTTATACTCCAAACTACAGTAAATTCTAAACCAGAAAAAGATTTAAACATATATATATATATATATTTTAGAAAACTAAGAGAAAGCATATTATGTATATTGCAGATATAACATAAAATAGGTTTCGGAGGATTTCTTTTCTTCTTCTTCTTTTTTTTTTTTTTTTTTTTTTTGAGATGGAGTTTCACTCTTGTTACCCAGGCTGGAGTGCAATGGCGCGATCTCGGCTCACCGCAACCTCCGCCTCCTGGGTTCAGGCAATTCTCCTGCCTCAGCCTCCTGAGTAGCTGGGATTACAGGCACGCACCACCATGCCCAGCTAATTTTTTGTATTTTTAGTAGAGACGGGGTTTCACCATGTTGACCAGGATGGTCTCGATCTCTTGACCTGGTGATCCACCCGCCTCGGCCTCCCAAAGTGCTGGGATTACAGGCTTGAGCCACCACGCCCGGCCTTCTTTTCTTCTTAAAAATTTTTTTTGGCTGGGTGCGGTGGCTCATGCCTGTAATCCCAGCACTTTGGGAGACCATGTCGGGTGGATCACCTGAGGTTGGGAGTTCGAGATCAGCCTGACCAACATGGAGAAACCCCATCTCTAGTGAAAATACAAAATTAGCTGAGCATGGTGGCGCATGCCTGTAATCCCAGCTACTTGAGAGGCTGAGTCAGGAGAATCTTTTGGATCCAGGAGGCAGAGGTTGCGGTGAGCCAAGATCACGCCATTTGCACTCCAGCCTGGACAACAAGAGCAAAACTCCATCTCAAGAAAAAAAAAAATTCTGAGTCAGGATCTTGCTCTGTCGTGACTCACTGCAGCCTTGACCTCCTGGGCTTAAGCAGTCCTTCTGCCTGAGCCTCCTGAGGAGCTGGGATTGCAGATGTGCACTATCACATCCAGCTAATTTATTATTATTTTTTGTAGAGATGGGTCTTCCTGTGATGCCCAGGATGGTCTCGAACTCCTGGGCTCAAGCAATCCTTCTGCCTCAGCCTCCTAACGTGTTACGATTAGAGGCGTGAGCCACATCGCCAGGCCACCCACTCTACTCTCTTGGTTTTCCTTCCGTCTCTCTGAGCAGTTTCTTCTCCATCTCCCCTGCCCACCCTTCAAATTTTGGTGTTCGTACAAGTACTGCAGGTCTTTCTACTTCTCACTCAACAGATTCTCCTGGATGATCTCACCCGTAACTCCAGATACTGTAACCATTCTTAGGAATTCCATGTCTAGGTCTGTATGTGGGTGTCCTGAGCCTTTGCCCATCCTTCTCTTCCCTGCCTATCAGATCTGTCAGCTCACTACCCACTTGCTTCCCACCCCTGCCCTGCTCCTGGGTTCCCTACCTTGCTCTATGGCACCATTCTGGAGAACGGCAAGTCATCCTTGACTTTGTCTTCCAGCAACTCCAGCTCCTGTGTACCACTCACATCCATCCACTTCTCTGTACCCTGGGCCCAGGGCCCTTCGTCAGGCCTCAGCTTCTCTTGCTTCATTGCAGCTGCAGGAGCCTGAGCTCCGATCTGCACCCCACCCCTCTTAGTCATCCCTACTTCCTCTATCCTGAGGACAAATAGCCTCTTTACACCATAAGTATGACTTTGTCTTTTCCCGTTTAAATTCCTTTGGGGCAGCGGGCGCGGCGGCTCTTGCCTGTAATCCCAGCACGTTGGGAGGCCGAGGCGGGCCAGGAGTTCAAGACCAGCCTGGCCAACATGGTGAAACTCTGTCTCTACCTAAAATATGAAATATAGAAATTAGCCAGGTGTGGTGATGCAAGCCTGTAATCCCAGCTACTCTGAAGGCTAAGGTGGGAAAATCGCTTGAACCTGGAGGCAGAGATTGCAGTGAGCTGAGATCGTGCCGCTGCACTCCAACTGGGCAACAGAGCAAGACTCTGTCTCAAAAAAAAACAACAAGTTTCCTTTAGGATTTCCCAACGGCCTCATGATAAAATCCGTAATAGTGTAATAGGGTTCATTTATCTTCTATTCCCTGCTCATCCCTCCAGTCCTACATCCCTCCAACCTCACCTCACAACCTCCACTGTAACCATCTGAACTACTTGCACTGTCCCAGTGGGTCATACTCTCTCCTCCCTCTGGGCCTTTGTACAGGCAAGTTCTCTTGAGGTGTAAATTCTCCATCTCTTGCAAGTTCAGAGGAAGCTCTTCACTGGCTTCCTCGCCTGGCTATCTCTAGCTACCAGCTCTGAACACTTTCTCAAGGAGCGGTATTCTGAACTCCTAAAGTTGTCAGGCACACTGACACACGCGCATATCATACCCACTACTCACTGTCATACTGAATTATAATCGCTATTTTGCTACTTTGGGTTTTTTTAAATTGAAGTGTAATTAAGGGATAATAAAATGCATAGATCTTCAGTGTTCAGTTCAGTGAGTTTTTTTGTTTTTGTTTTGAAACAGAGTCTCCCTGTCACCCAGGCTGAAGTTCAGTGGCACGATCTCAACTCACTGCAACCTCCACCTCCCAGGTTCAAGCAATTCTCCTGCCTTAGCCTCCTGAGTAGCTGGGATTAGAGGTATATGCCACCATGCCTGGCTAATTTTTGTATTTTTAGTAGAGTTGGGGTTTCACCATCTTGGCCAGGCTGGTCTAGAACTCCTGACCTGATGTGATCTCCCGCCTGCGCTGGGATTACAGGCACGAGCCACTGTGCCCGGCCACTTCAGTGAGATTTTTTGTTTGTTTGTTTTTGGTTTTTCTTTTTTTTTGAGACAGATTTTCACTATTGTTGCCCAGGTTGGAGAGCAATGGCACGATCTCAGCTCACCGCAACCTCCGCCTCTCGGGTTCAAGCAATTCTCCTGCCTCAGCCTCCAGAGTAGCTGGGATTACAGGTGCGCGCCACCACATCTGACTAATTTTTTTTTCTTTGTATTTTTAGGAGAGTCATCATTTCACCATTTTGGTCAGGCTGGTCTCAATCTCAGGTGATCCACCCGCCTTGGCCTCCCTGGGATTACAGGCATGACCACTGCACCTGGCCCCTTCAATGAGTTTTGATGACCAAATACATTCATGTACTCATCCAGAACAAAATAAGAACATTTCTGGCATCCCAGAAATGTGTGTGTGTGTCTGTATGTTCCTCTCTAGTCAACATCTCCTCACACCCATAACGGCAGCCCACAGTGTAACTGGTTACTTGTCTGGATAGACTGTACACTCCATGAGGGCAGTTACCATGTCTACCTTCTTTTTGTTGCCCAAGCTGGAGTGCAGTGGCATGAACATGACTCATCACAGCCTCAACCTCCTAGGCTCAAGCAATCCTCCCGCCTCAGCCTCCTGAGTAGCAGGGATCATAGGCACATGCCACCACACCCAGTGAACTATTGAAAAAAGTTTTGTAGAGATAGGTTCTCACTATGCAGCCCAAGCTCATCTCGAACCCTTTGGCTCAAGCGTTCCTCCCACCTCAGCCTCCCAAAGTGCTGGGACTACAGGTGTGAGCCATCACACCTAGCCTCCATTTTCTTTATACATTTCAAAACAGCACATAATAGACAACTAATAAATATGAACGAAGGCATGGAATATTGATAGAATGGATAGAAAACTGCTGTGATGGCCGGATGAGGTGGCTCACACCTGTAATCCCAGCACTTTGGGAGGCTGAGGCAGGTAGATCACCTGAGGTCAGGAGTTTGAGACTAGCCTGACCAACATGGAGAAACCCCATCTCTACTAAAAATACAAAATTAGTGGGTGTGGTGGTGCACACCTGTAATCCCAGCTACTTGGGAGGCTGAGGCAGGAGAATCGCTTGAACCTGGGAGGCGGAGGTTGCAGTGAGTTGAGATTGTGCCTTTTCACTCCAGCCTGGACAACAAGAGCGAAACTCCATCTCAAGAAAAAAAAAAAAAAAAAACAACTGCAGTGATGACATTAATTTATTTGGATATTTTGAGAATAAACATCACCGACTATAATAAAAATAGCTAAGGAACAAAATATAGAAGTATCCTTGAGCCTCTGTTCACCCCTGTGCTGGTAGTGAGAGCCTTCTGTAGAAGTTACAATTCAGGAGTTAGGCATTCCATCCCCAATAACAGTCAACACAAATCAAAATAAACCTTTTTGGATTCCACAAAATTTGAATTTCACACTGAAGTGATTCAATTTTAAAACATATTTACCTCAAGTCAAGCGTCTGAGTACTATATACGTAATAATATCATCTCAAACAGCTACAGAAATGTCAAAATATGACATTTCAGACATTCACCAAGAGACATGCTGATAGGTTGCAGTTATCATATTTAGTATGAGCTTCAGGTATCAAAAGTAGGCTGCCTGCAGTGGTTCACACCTGTAATCCCAGCACTTTGGGAGGCCAAGGTGGGCAGATTACTTCCAGTCAGGAGTTCGAGATCAGCCTGACCAACATGGCGAAACCCCGTCTATACTAAAAATACAAAAATTAGCCAGGCATGGTGATACATACCTATAATCTCAACTACTTGGGAGGCTGAGGCAAAAGAATCGCTTAAACCTGGGGAGGCAGAGGCTGCAGTGAGCTGAGATTGTACTTAAGTACAATCTTTTTTTTTTCCAGGTTCCAAACGTGTTTTTTATTCACTATTTTTGATGACTATAAATAAGTGTTTCCACTATGGAAAAGAAAGTTAGCACAGTACATTTTCATGACTGGGGATTGGATTTTCTGAAGTCATCTTCAATAGGGAAAAAACTTAGGAAAAAAAACCCTGAATGTTGAATTCAGTTCTTTATATAACGTCCCTTGTAAAAACGAAACAGAATAAAAACAAACCGAAAAAGAGGGGCAGGGTAAATTAAAAAAAAAAAAAAAAAAAAAAGGAAAGGAAAGAGGAAAAGGAAATAAAATAAGACGATTTATTGCTTCTCCTCTGCATCCTCCTTGGTCTCCTCCTTCACCGAGGGAGTTTCTAGCTTTTCCGCCGCTTTTCCACGACTTTTCCAGCATGATCATTTTTGCCTGATCCTTTCTTTTCTCTCTCTTCGATCTCTTTCCTGCATTCTTCAAACTTTGTTTAGAATTTCTGTGCATTCTCAGCATTCAGGAAGCGGATGGCCAGCAACTCTGGCTTGGGGCACTCATCGGCGAAGTCAGCATGGGTGTTCCAGACCCGGGCACGGTCGCTACCGCGTTGGGCTTCAGCTCCACCATCGGCGTGATATAGTGGTTGGCACAGATCTTCAGGGTCTTGTCCCGCCGCATGAGGAGGCGGATGGTCCCCTTCTCCTTGTGCTTCAGGAGCTTGACATCGCCGGTGCCTCGCTCCTTCCATTCTGGGAGGTCGTTCGCGGAGGCAAAACGGAGCAGTTTCGCCCGCATTTTAAAAAGTTCCTCTTCATCTTCTTCCAGCGTTTTAATTTCTTGCTCAGGAAGAGAAACTGTTGGCTCAAACTGAGGATCATGGTTGGACTTATCTGCATTCTCAGTGGAAGTATCATGGTCCTCATGAGTGTCCTTGGCGGCCGCCATGGGGGCGCGGCGGCGGCGGCTCAGCTGGGTCGGTCGTCGCTGGCTCCGCGGCCTCTCGGCGGCCACTCGGAGCTCCTTCCCTCCGCGTCTGGCCCTTAAGTACAATCTTTAAGTTGACTTAATCTTTTCTTTTTGAGACAAAGTCCCACTCCGTCTCAAAAAAAAAAAAGGAGATTAAGTCAACTCTCCCCATCCTTTTGAGAAGTGCTGGCAGTATCAAGAAGACAATAAATAATTTTTAAAAAGAAGAAAATCAATGGGACTAAGCCTCATTTCAAAGATCATAATTAACACATTTATTAAAACCTTAATTGTGTGTGGTGCTATGCCAGGCTAAATGATTCACACAGAGAATTAGCCAAACCTTGCCTCTCTCCTCTAACAGTTTACAATCCAAGGCAGACAGGGTGACGCTCTTGCACATTTACAGCCAAATTAGACAGATACAATGAAATTAAACATTGTCAGCTGATAAATGAACAAAATAGACATTCAGAGATGGAGATATTCAGATGGTTGCCTTGAAAATTCCAATTTCAACCTATGCGGGACAAAAAGGACAGTACTCTTACCCATCACAACCTTCATTTACAATCACATATGAATATACATGTGCCTAATAATTGTTCCCCAAAATGTCAACCTTTTGTCCATCCTCATTCTGAAACCCTTACACCTTCTAGGGTCACAACACTTGTAGTAATTTCTTCTTTTTTTTTTTTCTTTTTGAGATAGGGTCTTGCTCTGTCACCCAAACTAGAGTGCGGTGGCATGACCATGGCTTACTGCAGCATTGATCTTCCTGGCTCAAGTGATCCTCTTCCCTCAGCCTCCTGAGTAGCTGGGACTACAGGCATGCACTACCATGCCTGGCCAATTTTTGTTTTTGTTTGTAGAGACAATGTTTTTTTTTTTGTTTTTTTTTTTTCTGTCGCCCAGGCTGGAGGGCAATGACATGATCTTGGCTCACTGCAACCTCCGCCTCTCAGGTTCAAGAGATTCTCCTGCCTCCTGAGTAGCTGGGATTACAGGAGCATGCCACCATGCCTGGCTAATTTTTTTTTTTTTTTTTTTTTTTTTTCGCATTTTTAGTAGAGACAGGGTTTCACCATGTTGGTCAGGCTGGTCTCAAACTCCTGACTTCGTGATCTGCCTGCCTCAGCCTCCCAAAGTGCTGGGATTATAGGCATGAGCCACTGCACCCAGTTAGAGACAAGGCTTGCTATGCTGCCCAGGCTGGTCTCAGACTCTTGGCCTCAAGCAATCCTCCTGCCTTGGCCTCCCAAAATGGTGGGATTACAGGCATGAGCCACCATGCCTGGCTCCTTGTAGTAATTTTGTAATAAACCATAATTTCAAATGGTATTCTTGAATAAACATCTGACTATGTCTTTGCTAAAATATTTAAAAATAGGCTTTTCTTTTCAACACTGCTGGCAATATTTCCAAAACAGCTCTTTTGATCTTGCATTGAAAATTTTTTTGTTTCAACTGACTCAGTTCTATTTAATTCTTATCTCCCCTACTGCAAAGTTAACTTTTTTTTTTTTGAGCTGGAGTTTCACTCTTGTTGCCAGGCTGAGGTACAATAACGAGATCTCAGCTCACTGCAATCTCTGCCGCCCGGGTTCGAGCGGTCCTCCTGCTCCAGCCTCCTGGGTAGCTGGAACCGCCAGTGGGTGCCATCATGCCTGGCTAATTTCTTTAGTGGAGATGGGGTTTCACCATGTTGGCCAGGCTGGTCTCAGAACTCCTGACCTCAGGTGATCCACCCTCCTGGGCCTCCCAAAGTGCTGGGATTACAGGGATGAGCTGCCACACCTGCCCAAGTTAATTCTTTAGAATGGCCCCTTTAATTTGAATGGCTAATTATTACGTCATTTGACATTTGAAAAAAAATATTTTGGGCCAGGCACAGTGGCTCGGCAATATACACACAGGTGCAGACACTGACGTCACATCCAGAGAAAAGTTCTTGGCATTTGCTCTTGATATGTTTATATCTGGGTGTGAACCAATAGTCCCGAAGCTGAAAGTGGAAACTCCAGTAGATTCAGATCCATGTTTCAAGTCACTCTGATTATCACTATTTTTTTTTGAGACAGGGTCTTGTTCTGTTGTCCAGGCTGGAGTGCAATGGCACAATCACAGCTCACTATAGCCTCCACCCCTGGGCTCAAGCAATCCTCCTGCCTCAGCCTCCCAAGTGGCTGGAACCACCAGTGGGCGCCACCACGCCCAGCTAACTTTTGTATTTTTTGTCGAGACAGGGTTTTGCCTTCTTGCCCAAAGTGGTCTCGAACTCCTGGGCTCAGGCAATTCTCCCACCTCAGCCTCCCAAAATGCTGGAATTACAGTCATGAGCTACTGCACCCAGCCTGAAAATTATCTTTAAAATGATCTCAGTTGCCTGGCTGACTAATGTATAGTTACTAGCATAGGCACAGACAGAAGTGCCATCAAAAATGTTAGATGAATGATGTAATCCAAATTTCTTTCTTTCTTTCTTTTTTTTTTTTTTTGAGACGGAGTTTCGCTCTTGTTACCCAGGCTGGAGTGCAATGGCGCGATCTCGGCTCACCGCAACCTCCGCCTCCTGGGTTCAGGCAATTCTCCTGCCTCGGCCTCCTGAGTAGCTGGGATTACAGGCACGCACCACCATGCCCAGCTAATGTTTTGTATTTTTAGTAGAGACGGGGTTTCACCATGTTGACCAGGATGGTCTCGATCTCTTGACCTGGTGATCCACCCGCCTCGGCCTCCCAAAGTGCTGGGATTACAGGCTTGAGCCACCGCGCCCGGCTCCAAATTTCTTATATGTTTTTTTTTCCTGTAAATGAGTGACCCATCACTGAAATTTTCAGTTTGTGATAGTTAAGGGGGTAGGGGAGAAATGTCCAGATCTGTTACAATCCTTAGCTTTCTAAAATTTCTCTAAAGCACTGCTCTCCAAATCTTATGATGTCTAAGAATAGAAATATCCTGAAGAGCTGACCTGATACAAGTATTTTTTAGTTGTTTGATAATGCTATTCACCTCGACTTTTAGTAGAAGAGAGGGTAGCAAAGATTAGGAGGCCTTTCCAAAAATATCGAAGCCTTTATCCGCTGTGGAATCACTCTCCCACAGCAGTGAGCATTACCTTGAGCAGAGTTATCTTGCTTAGAGAGTTGACTATAAAGCTGGGTCTAAGGACTGAAATCTTAATTTTTTTTCTTTAAATGTTTTTTTCTGATTACAAAAGGAAAATGCATTATTGTGAGAAATATGGAAATGTGTACAAAAGAAAATTAAAATTATAATTCCACTACCTAAAGATAACCAGCACTAGAATTTTGATGCATATCTGACAATTACAATAGCCAAACTTAACATTTACCAAGTCTTCTAATTTTTAAAATATATGGTGGCCAGGCAAGGTGGCTCACCGGGAGGCCAAGGCAGGAGGACCACTTGAGGTCAGGAGTTCGAGACCAGCCTGGCCAACACGGTGAAACCCCCTCGCTACTAAGATACAAAAATTAGCCAGACGTGGTGGTATGAGCCTATTATCCCAGCTACTCCGGAGGCTGAGGCCGGTGAATTGCTTGAGCCTTGGAGGTAGAGGTTGTAGTGAACTGAGATCACACCACTGCACTCAAGCCTGGGAAACGAAGCTAGATTCTGCATCCAAAAAAAATAAAAGCTAAGAACTATGCATTAGAACACAGATGTTTGCAGGCTGGGCGCGGTGGCTCACACCTGAAATCCCAGCACTTTGGGTGGCCAAGGCGGGTGGATCACCTGAGGTGAGGAGTTTGAGTCCAGTCTGGCCAACATGTTGAAACCCTGCCTCTACTAAAAATACAAAAGTTAGCCTGGCATGGTGGTGGGCACCTGTAATCGCAGCTACTTTGGAGGCAAGCAATCCTCCCATCTCAGCTTCCTGAGTAGCTGAGTCTATAGGTGCATGCCACCATACCCGGCAAATTAAAAAAAAAATTTTTTTTTGAGACAGAGTATCACTCTGTTGCCCAGGCTTGAGTACAGTGGTGCCATCTCGGCTCACTGCAACCTCCACCTCCCGGGTTCAATCGATGCTCATGCCTCAGCCTCCCCAGTAGCTGGGATTACAGGTGTTCGTCACCACGCCCAGCTAATTTTTGTATTTTAGTAGAGATGGGGTTTCATCATGTTGGCCTGGCCTCAAGTGATTCACCTGCCTCAGCCTCCCAAAGTGCTGGGATTACAGGTGTTAGCCACTGTGCCTGGCCAAAAATATGTTTTTTGTGGAGGTAGAGTCTCACTATGTTGTCCAGGCTGGTCTTGAACTTCTGACCTCAAGAGACCCTCCTGCCTCAGCCTCCCAAAGTGTTGGGATTTCAGGTATGAACCGCCACACCTGGCTTATTGAGTCTAAATAATGACATTTTTCTTATTTTGATTTGCATTTTTTTTTTTTTTTGAGACGGAGTTTCGCTCTTGTTACCCAGACTGGAGTGCAATGGCGTGATCTCGGCTCACCGCAACCTCCGCCTCCTGGGTTCAGGCAATTCTGCCTCAGCCTCCTGAGTAGCTGGGATTACAGGCACACGCCACCATGCCCAGCTAATTTTTGTATTTTTAGTAGAGACGGGGTTTTACCATGTTGACCAGGATGGTCTCGATCTCTTGACCTTGTGATCCACCCGCCTCGGCCTCCCACAGTGCTGGGATTACAGGCTTGAGCCACCGCGCCCGGCCATGCATTTCTTTTATTTTTGGTAGTTACACATTTTTTTCTTTTTCTTTTTCTCCCATCTTTATTGAAGCGTAATTGACATATTAAAAACTATATATTCAAGGTGTACAATATGATGTTTTGATATATTTATACACTGTAAAATGATCACCACAATCAGTCTAATTAACATATCTATCACTTCATATAATTACCATTTTTTGGTGGCAAGAACACTTAAGCTCTACTCTGTTAGAAAATTTCAAGTATACAACACGTTATTGTTAATTAGTTACCGTATGCTATATGTTTGATCTCTAGAATTTATTCATCTTATAATTGAAACTTTTCTTTGACCAAAATTCTCCCATTTCTCCCTCCCTATGGCTCTTGTCAACCAACCTTCTACTTTCGTTTCTATGAGTTTGACTTCTTCTTTAGATACCACACATAATGAGATCATGCAGTGTTTATCTTGAGTTGAACTATTTTTCTATCAAGTCAAATGTTTTAGTGTCTGTACGTATTTTAGAAGCAAATGAGACTTGTAATGGATAAATAGGTCTTCAGCATTGACTGGTTTGAACTAACTTTTGAACATGAAAAGGTAGTTCCTGGCCAGGCACTGTGGCTCACGCCTGTAATCCGAGCACTTGGGAGGCTGAGGCAGGCGAAACACTTGAGGTCAGGAGATTAAGACCAACCTGGCCAACATGGCGAAACTCTGTTTCTACTAAATATACAAAAATTAGCTGGGTTGGCTGGGTGTAGTGGCTCACGCCTGTAATCCAAGCACTTTGGAGGCTAAGGTGGGCGGATCACCTGAGTTCGGGAGTTCAAGACCAGCCTGACCAACGTGGTGAAACCTCGTCTTAAAAAAAAAAGAATTAGCTGAGTGTAGCGGCACCTGCTTATAATCCCAGCTATTTGGGAGGCTGAGGCAGGAGAATCGCTTGAACCTGGGAGGAGGAGACTGAGATGAGCCAAGATCACACCACTGCCCTCTAGCCCGGTGACAGAGCGAGACTCTGTCTCAAAAAAAAGAAAGAAAGAATAAAAAGAAAAGAAAAGGTAGTTCGTACAAAGGTCAAATCTTAAATAAATGTAGATTTCTTAGGAATTGTTTTCTTTTCCCCCTTTCTCTCTCTTTCTCTTGTTTTTTTTTTTTGTTTGTTTGTTTTTAACCATTTGATGACTCTATCAGATCCTAGTTCTTGATATACAGAATTCTTCTATCCTACTAATATAATATGCTTTACCCAGAAAACAGTTAATCTCTACAAGCCAGCTCAGGGCTGGGCCATGCTGGATTTCAAGGGCAGTGGGAAAAGTTGAAAGAATTAGCAATTCGTGAAAATGGCCATACTGCCCAAAGTAATTTACGGATTCAATGTTATCCACATCAGGCTACCAATGACCTTCTTCACAGAACTGGAAAAAAACACCTTAAACTTCATATGGAACCAAAAGAGAGCCCACATAGCCAAGTCAATTCTAAGCAAAAAGAACAAAGCGGGAAGCATCACACTGCTGGACTTCAAATTATACTACAAGGCTACAGTAATCAAAACAGCATGGTACTGGTACCAAAACAGAGATATAGACCAATGGAACAGAACAGAGGCCTCGGAGGCAACACAATATATCTACAACCATCCGATCTTTGACAAACCTGACAAAAACAAGCAATGGGGAAAGGATTCCCTGCTTAATAAATGGTGTTGGGAAAACTGGCTAGCCATGTGCAGAAAGCAGAAACTGGACCCCTTCCTGACACCTTACACTAAAATTAACTCCAGATGGATTAAAGACTTAAACATAAGACCTAACACCATAAAAACCCTAGAAGAAAATCTAGGCAAAACCATTCAGGACATAGGCTTAGGCAAGGACATCATGACCAAAACACCAAAAGCATTGGCAACAAAAGCCAAAATAGACAAATGGGACCTAATCAAACTTCACAGCTTCTGCACGGCAAAAGAAACACTCAAAAAAAAAAAAAAAAAAAAAAAAAAAAAAAAGAAACACTCATTAGAGTGAATTGGCAACCAACAGAATGGGAAAAAATTTTTGCAGTCTACCCATATGACAAAGGGCTGATATCCAGAATTTACAAAGAACTAAAGCAGATTTACAAGAAAAACCCAAACAAGCCCATTCAAAAGTGGGCAAAGGATATGAACAGACACTTTACAAAAGACATACATGAGGCCAATAAACATATGAAAAAATGCTCATCATCTCTGGTCATTAGAGAAATGCAAATCAAAACTACATTCAGATACCATCTCATGCCAGTTAGAACGGCGATCATTACAAAATCTGGAGACAACAGATGCTGGAGAGGATGTGGAGAAATAGGAACACTTTTACACTGTTGGTGGGAGTGCAAATTAGTTCAACCATTGTGGAAGACAGTGTGGCGATTCTTCAAGGACCTAGAAATAGAAATTCCATTTGACCCAGCAATCCCATTACTGGGTATATATCCAAAGGATTATAAATCGTTCTACTATAAGGACACGTGCATACGAATGTTCATTGCAGCACTGTTTACAATAGCAAACACCTGGAACCAACCCAAATGCCCATCGATGTTAGACTGGACAGGGAAAATGTGGCACATATACACCATAGAATATTATCCAGCCATCAAAAACAATGAGTTCGTGTCCTTTGTAGGGGCATGGATGAACCTGGAAACCATCATTCTCAGCAAAGTGACACAAGAACAGAAAATCAAACACCGCATGTTCTCACTCATAGGCGGGTGTTGAACAAAGAGAACACATGGACACAGGGAGGGGAGAACTACACACTGGGGTCTGTTGCGGGGAAATAGGGGAGGGACAGCAGGGGATGGGGAGTTGGGGAGAGATAGCATGGGGAGAAATGCCAGATATAGGTGATGGGGAGGAAGGCAGCAAATCACGCTGCCATGTGTGTACCTATGCAACAATGTTGCATGTTCTTTACATGTACCCCAAAACCTAAAATGCAATTAAAAAAAAGAATTAGCAATTCTAGGCTGGTTGCAGTGGCTCACACCTATAATCCCAGCACTTTGGGAGGCCAAGGAGGGCAGATCACTTGATGTCAGTAGTTCAAGACCAGCCTGCCCAACATGGTGAAATTCTGTCTCTACTGAAAATGCAAAAAGAAAAAACTAGCCAGATGTGTTGGTATGCACCTGTAATCCCAGCTACTTGGGAGACTGAGGCAGGAGAACCACTGGAACCTGTGAGGCAGACGTTGTAGTGAGCAGAGATCACACCCCTGCACTCCAGCCTGGGCGACAGAGCGAGACTCAGTTTCTTTTTCTCTTTCTTTTTTTTTTTTTTTTTTTTTTTGAGACAGAGTCTAGCTCTGTCACTCAGTCTGGAGGACAGTGCACAATCTCGGCTTACTGCAACCTCTGCTTCCTGGGTTTTAAGCGATTCTCCTGCCTCAGCCTCCCCACTAGCTGGGATTATAGGTGTGCACCACCACGCCTGGATTTTTGTATTTTTAGTAGAGCCAAGGTTTCACCACATTAGCCAGACTGGTTTCGAACTTCTGACCTCAAGTAATCCACCTGCCTTGGCCTCCCAAAATACTGGGATTATAGGTATGAACCACAATGTTTGGTCGAGACTCTGTTTCAAAAAAAAAAAAAAAAAAAAAAAAAAAGAATCAAAAGAAGGATATAACCCAAATGTCTATCAACTGATGAATGGATTAAAACATTGTGGTATATATACACAACAGAATATTATTCAGCCATAAGAAGGAATGAATGAAGTACTGATACATGTTACAATGTGAATGAATCTGGAAAACATTGTACTAAGTCAAAGAAGCCAGACACAAAAAATCACTTATTGTATCGCGCCCGCCCACTCCTTTTTTTTGTTTCTCCTGCCTCAGCCTCCTGAGTAGCTGGGATTATAGGCATGCACCACCACGCCTGGCTAATTTTTTTGGTTTTTTTTTTTTCATTTTTAGTAGAGACAGAGTTTTGCCATGCTGGCCATCTGGTCTCTAACTCCTGACCTCAGGTGATCTGCCCACCTCAGCCTCCCAAACTGCTGAGATTACAGGCAAGAGCCTCCATGCCTGGCTGAATTATTCACTTTAAAATGGTTAACTGGAGGTCATATGAATTTCATCTCAATTTTTTTCTTTTACTTTTTTATTTTCTTTTTTTTTTATTTTATTTATTTATTTATTTATTTTTATTTTTTTGAGACGGAGTTTCGCTCTTGTTACCCAGGCTGGAGTGCAATGGCGCAATCTCAGCTCACCGCAACCTCCGCCTCCTGAGTTCAGGCAATTCTCCTGCCTCAGCCTCCCGAGTAGCTGGGATTACAGGCACGCGCCACCATGCCCAGCTAATTTTTTGTATTTTTAGTAGAGACGGGGTTTCACCATGTTGACCGGGATGGTCTCGATCTCTTGACCTCGTGATCCACCCGCCTCGGCCTCCCAAAGTGCTGCGATTACAGGCGTGAGCCACCGCGCCCGGCCCCTTTTTTCTTTTCTTTACTCTGCTGTTCCATTAGTTTCCCTTGGTGTCATCTCAATTTTTAGCAAGCTAAACAAAATAAAGAATTAGCCTTTCCACTGGGCATAGTGGTTCATGCCTGTAATCCCAGCACTTCTGGAGGGTGAGGCAGGAGAATTGCCTGAGCCCAGGAATTTGAGACCAGCTTGGGCAACATAGCAAGACCCTGTCTCTACAAAAAATAAAAAAAAATTAGCCAGGCATGGTGGTGCTTGCCTGTGGTCCCAGCTACTGAGGAGGCTGAGGTGGAGAGGGTGGCTGAGCCCGCACGGTGCAGGCTACAGTGGTGACTGCCCCATTGCACTCCAGCCTGCGTGACAGAGTACGACCCTGTCTAAAAAAAAAAATTGTCTTTTTAAAAATTTTGATTTTGTGAAAAGTTTGATGTTATTATTATTATTATTATTTTTGAGACGGATTATTACTCTGTCACCCAGGCTGGAGTGCAGTGGCATGATCTTGGCTCACTGCAGCCTCTGTCTCCCGGGTTCAAGCGATTCTTTGCCTCAGCCTCCTGAGTAGCTGGGAATACAGGCATGTACCACCACATCTGTCTAATTTTTATATTTTTAGTAGAGATGGGGTTTCACCATCTTAGCCAGGCTGATCTTCAACTCCTCACCTAGTGATCCGCCTGCTTCGGCCTCCGAAAGTGCTGGGATTACAGGCGTGAGCCACTGCCCCTGGTCGATAAATTCTTCAATATAGTGGAGCCATAGATAACATTCAAAGTACTTTTTCCCTAGCATGTTTCTACTTTCAATCTTTATTTAACCACTAGTATTAACATGTTGAAAGTAGACCGGGGCAGTGGTTCACACTTGTGATCCCAACACTTTAGGAGGCTAAGGTGGGAGGATGGCTTGAGGCGAGGAGGTCAAGGCTGCAATGAGCTATAGCCTTGACTTTATACCACTAACTTTAGCCTGGGTGACAGAGCAAAACCCCATCTCTTAAAAGTGGAAAATTATGGACAAGATGTTGGTTGACTTAATTACTCCTGAATGCTTTTTCCTGAAGAAAAAAAAGTCATGTAATTTATGTTCTTAGGATAATTTGTACTTAGAAAGAATCAAATCCAGAATCTTTTACCATCCTTTTCCTATTACTAAAAGATTGGTTGGAAATTTACACTCCAAATGGATTCATTATTAACAGAGAAACAAATGAAATGTTCAATCGTGTGTTCAAGACTGTTGCTTGGCACTTACTTGCCAAATGTGCTTTTTATCTTTAGATTTATATTGAGGGTTTTTTTTTTTTTTTTTTTGGCATGTAGGAATATTTATCATTTGTGCAAGAGAGATTGGGAATTAAGTAAATATTTTAAAGGTGTCTAAAATTTGTCAGGGGGACGTCCCAGGGTTTGGGTATTAATCTCCACCCCCTCCCCATCCTCCCCACTTCCTGCCTATTCTCCAAGTGCTTATTCACCCTTGGTGTTACTGAATAAAGGGTGTTCAGAAAATATTTTGGAATGGGCTCATGCCTGTAATCCCAGCAAGTTGGGAGGTCAAGGCAGGAGGATCACTTCAGCCCAGGAGTTTAAGACTAACCTGGGTAACATAGTGAGATCCTGTCTCTATAACATAAAATATAAAAATAAATATAAACAAAAGAAATATCTTGGGCTGAGTGCAGTAGTTTGCACCTGCAGACCCAGCACTTTGAAAGGCCAAGGTGGGTGGATTGCTTGAGCCCAGGAGTTCGAGACCAGCCTGGGCAGCATGGTGAAACCCCATCTCTATAAGAAATGCAAAAATTTGGCTGGGCACAGTGGTTCATGCCTGTAATCCCTGCACTTTGGGAGGCCGAGTTGGGCAGATCACTTGAGGTCAGGAGTTCGAGTCCAGCCTGGCCAAGATGATGAAACCCCATCTCTACTAAAAATACAAAAATTAGCTGGACGTGATTGTGGGTGCCTGTAATCCCAGCTATTCAGGAGGCTGAGGCAGGAGAATCTCTTGAACCCAGGAGGCAGAGGTGGAAGCGAGCCAAGATCATGCTACTGCAATCCCCCTTGAGCAACAAAATGAGATCCCCTCTCAAAAAATAGATAAATAAGGCCAGGCACGGTGACTCACGCCTGTAGTCTCAGCACTTTGGGAGGCCGAGGTAGGCGGATCACAAGGTCAGGAGTTTGAGACCAGCCTGACCAACGTGGCGAAACCCTGTGTCTACTAAAAATACAAAAATTAGCTGGGCGTAGTGGCATGCGCCTGTAATCCCAGCTACTTAAGAGGCTGAGGGAGAAGAATCACTTCAATCCAGGAGGCAGACGTTGCAGTGAGCCAAGATTGCACCACTGCACTCCAGCTTGGGTGACAGAGCGAGACTCCATCTTAAAAAAAAATTAATTAACTAATTAAATAAAATAAAATATTGACATGGAATGGGGAAAGGGAAGATAGATGTATTTTGAAGGAAGATATTACAAAGGAGTTAGTGATGATTAAGAATGTGAAATTACTCCCTAAATACAAGCCTAGGGGTCAGGGAGCCCTTTTACCAACTGTGATGTACAAATCAGGAATCAGAGTCAGTCTGAAGGATAAGGTAATAAACTTCTTTAGTTTTACCGGAAGTGTGATTAAGTCCCAAGTGTCCGTAGGACAAGCCATGCCGACAAGTGTTAGAACAGGCTGGAGACACTGGATGGGTCAAGTTACATCAGCATCTCCTCCAGAGACTGAGATTTACTCTACTTGAAACCTTCCCAGACCATCATCCCTCATGGAATGATTTTTTTCCTCCCATTACATCAGCATTCATTCCAAAATATTTTCCTTCTTTCTTTCCTTTTCTCTCTCTCTTTCCTTCTCTTTCTTTCTTTCTATTTTTGAGATGGAGTCTCAGGCTCTGTTGCCCAGGCTGGAGTGCAATGGCAAGATCTTGGCTCACTGCAATCCCCCTCCACCTCCCAAGCTCAAATGATCCTCTTACCTCAGCCTCCAAAGTAGCTGCAACTATAGACATGCACCACTACACCTGGTTAACTTTTTTTTTTTTCTTTTTGAGGAGTTTCACCTTTGTCGCCCAGGCTGGAGTGCAATGGCGCCATCTTGGCTCACTGCAACCTCCACCTCCTGGGTCCAAGCGATTCTCCTGCCTCAGCCTCTGGAGTAGCTGGGATTACAGGTGCCCCCCACTACACCGGGCTAATTTTTTGTATTTTTAGTAGAGACGGGGTTTCACCATGTTGGTCAGGCTGGTCTTGAACTCCTGACCTCAGGTGATCTGCCCGCCTCGGCCTCCCGGAGTGATGGGATTATAGGCATGAGCCACCGTGCCCATCCCAGGCTAATTTTTGTAACTTTTGTAGAGACAATTTCTCCATGTTGCTCAGGCTGCTCTTGAGCTCCTGGGCTCAAGTGATCCACCTGCTTTGGCCTCCCAAAATGTTGGGACTGCAGGCAGGAGGTACTGTGCCTGGTTTGTTCCAGAATCTTTGGCCTAAGAAGATAATTGCTGTTACTACCACCTCCTCCAGATTTTAGTTTTCTTTCTCATTTAACAACTGTCTTTCTAGTCTTGGCACTTGCCCGCTCATGCGTTCCTCTTCTTCCCAAAATACAGCTTTTGCTTAACATTTTTCCTGATTAAATTCACCCTAGTCTGCTTACCTTAAGGCCTTTTTTTTATCTGAATTCTTTCAACATGAGGTTGGAAGAGACTTTAGAATCTTCTTACTCAAATGCCTGCAAGTGTATGAATCCACACTTTTATCTTTTTATTTTTTATTTTTGAGACAGAGTCTCGCTTTGTCGCTCAGGCTGGAGTGCAATGGCACAATCTCAGCTCTCTGCAAACTCTGCCTCCCGGGTTCAAGCAATTCTCTCACCTCTGCCTCCCAAGGAGCTAAGACTACAGGCACACGCCACCACGCCCAGCTAATTTTTGTATTTTTAGTAGAGAGAGAGGTTTCACCATGTTGGCCAGGCTGGTCTCGAACTCTTGACCTCAAGTGATCCACCCACCTCAGCCTCCCAAAGTGTTGGGATTACAAGCATGAGCCACCGTGCCTGGTCTGTATCTTTTGATAAAATAAAATCTCAACAATTTGTGTGGGTTGGGAAAATGTCTGTCTGAATTAGTGAAAATTCTGAATTATAATAATTTTGAAAGAGATATGATTTTAGCACATTCAAGTGTGTGCAATAATGCTGAATAGATCAAATACAATTTAAGAAAATTGAAATTCTTAGAAATCTGCTTTTATGAATAGATAATTATGATTTACCCTGCATTCAATAAAAAATTTATTTTTCTTTTTCTTTTTATTTATTTATTTTTTTAAGACAGGGTTTTACCATGTTGGTCAGGCTGGTCTTGAACTCCCGACCTCAGGTGATCCGCCCTCCTTGGTCTCCAAAGTGCTTGGATTACAGGTGTGAGCCACCACGCCCGGCCTAAAAATTTATGTTTGTACAACGCTTTATAGTTTTCAAACACTTTCTTTATAGTATTTATTTTGAAGTAGAGAAGGCAAGTGTTATATTTGCAATTTCAGAGGCAATATGAAAGCTAGTGACATGGCCAGGCTCAGTGGTTTGCACCTGTAATCCCAGTACTTTGGGAGGGCAAAGGAGGGAGATGTGGAGGATCATTTCAGCCCAGGAGTTTGGGACTAGCCTGGGCAATATGGTGAAACATGGTCTCTACCAAAAAAGAAAAAAAAGAAAGAAAAAAAAAATTAGCTTGGTGCAAAAGCAAGTGCAGCTTTTGCCATTACTGTCAATGGTAAAAAACACACAGACACACAGACACACACACAATTATTTAGCACCAACCTAAAATACAAAAATTAGCTGAGCATAGTGATGCACTCCTGTAATCCCAGCTACTTGGAAGTCTGAGGTAGGAGGACCACCTGAGCCCAGGAGGTCAAGGCTGCAGTGAGCTGTAATTGTGTCACTGCAGTACTGCATTCCAGCCTGGGTAACAGAGAGAGACCCTGTCAGAAAGAAAAAAGAAACGAAAGAAAGAAGGAAAGGAAGGAAGAAAGAAAGGAAGGAAGGAAAAGAGAAAGGAGAGAGAAAGAAGGAGAGAGAGAGAGAAAGAGAAAGAGAAAGAAAAAGAAGAAAGAAAGAAAGGAAGAAAGAAAGAAAGAAAGAAAGAAAGAAAGAAAGAAAGAGAGAGAGAGAGAAAGAAAGAAAGAAAGAAAAGAAGGAAGGAAGGAAGGAAGGAAGGAAGGAAGGAAAAAAAGAGCAAGCCAGTGACTTACCCGAAATGGGTCAAAAATTACCCAGCTTATCAGTTTTTAAAAATATTTATATAAATTTAGTCTTTACAAGAATAGAGATGGGTCTCCAGAAGTAGGTCTAAAAAGTAAAAAAATAAATAAAGAAAATTAAATTAAAAGAGATTTAAAAAAAAAAGAATAGAGATGGGGTCTCACTATGTTGCCCAGGCTGGTCTTGAACTCCTAAAGGAAAATGATCCTCTCATCTTGGCCTTCTGAAGTGCCTGGATTACAGACATGAGCCACTGTGTCCAGCCCAGTTTTTGTTTTCGTTTTTGGATATATTAATAATAACAGCTGGCCAGGTGTGGTGGTTCATGCCTGTAGTCCCGGAATTTTGGGAGGCCAACGCAGGCAGATCACCTGAGATTAGGAGTTCAAGACCAGCCTGGCCAAGATGGTGAAACCCTGTCTCTACTAAAAATACAAAAATTAGCCGGATGTGGTGGCGCGCACCTGTAGTCCCACCTACTCCAGAGGCTGAGGCAAGAGAAGCACTTGAACCCAGGAGATGGAGGTTTCAGTGAGCAGAGATTGCACCATGGCACTCCAGCCTGGGTGACAAAGCGAGACTCTGTCTAAAAATAATAGTAATAACAGCTGACATTTATTGTGATTTACTAAGTCCCAGACACAATTCTTAGCACTCTACATGTATTTCTCATTTAAAGCTCTTTATAGCCCCCGAAGTTTGTACTGTTAATATTCCCATTTTCTAGATGAAAAAAACCGAGGCACAGGGATGAACTAATTGCCCAAAGTCCCATGACAGTAAGCGGTGGGGCCAGGCTGAGGCCCAGGCAGTCTGATTACATGGGCCACACTTTTAATTATAACAACATGTAAGTAGTAGTCTCACTACCTGGTTCAGAAGAACAGAGGTGTTGTATTTCAAATAGGTTAAAGTGGTGTCTATTATGACCTGGTTTGCATGGCTCATATCCTTAGAATTGCTTCCCATGCAGTAAGAAAAGAATTCTCAGAGCTGGCCATCCAAATCTTTGTACAGGTAAGATTCATGAGTGTATGTTAATGAGGTTTACCTGTGCTCAATTTGTATGTATCATTCTGCATTTGCTGCTAGGCCACTTGCTCTCATGTGATGATTCTACTTCTCCAATTAGACTAAGGGGTGGATATTAATCTCTGGTTTCTTTGCTCTCCAATACAGTTCTGTGTCAAAAATTAGTTGTTGGCTGGGCGCAGTGGCTCAATCCTGTAGTCCCAGCACTTTGGGAGGCTGAAGAGGGTGGATCACTGAGGCCAGGAGTTCGAGACCAGTCTGGCCAACATGGTGAAACCCTGTTTCTACTAAAAATACAAAAATTAGCTGGGTGTGGTGGTGCACATCTGTGATCCCAGTTATTCAGGAGGCTGAGGCAGGAGAGTCACCTGAACCTGGGAGGTGGAGGTTGCATAGATCTGAGATCACACCACTGCACTCCAGCCTGCTGTGTGACAGAGCAAGACTCTATCTCAAAAAAAAAAAAAAAAAAAGAAAAGAAATCTGGTTCGTATTCTGCCACCAAAGGGCTGAGTGGCCACCAAGGCCTCAGTTTCCTCACCATAAAGGACTCAAATTACTTTTGAGGTCACTAACTTTGATTATAAAATGCAGATGTTCATATTTTTTCTATTGTGGTAAAATTCCCATAAAATAAAATTCACTGTTAGCATTTTTTTTTTTTTGAGACAAAGTCTCACTCTGTCGCCCAGGCTGGAGTGTAATGGCGCGATCTCAGCTCACTGCAACCTTCGCCCCCAGGATTCAAGTGACTCTCTTGCCTCAGCCTCCCGAGTAGCTGGGATTACAGGTGCATACCACCACATCCAGCTAATTTTTGTATTTTTAGTAAAGACGAGATCTTACCATTTTGGCCATGCTGGTCTTGAACTCCTGACCTCGTGATCTGCCTGCCTCAGCCTCCCAAAGTACTGGGATTACAGGCATGAGCCACTGCACCCTGCCTTAACCATTTTAAAGTGTCCAATTCGGTGGCATTTAGTACCTTCACAGCGTTGCACAAGCATCACCACCACCTGTTCCAAAACATTATCATCTGCATATGGACTATCCGGAATAGGTGAATCCATAGAGACAGGAGGCAGATAGGTGGTTGCCCGGGTCTGGGGAGAGGGGGAAATGGGTAGTGATTGCTTAGTGCGTACAGAGTTTCGTTTGGGGGTCATGAAAATATTTTGGAACTAGATGGAGGTGATAATTGCTCAACATTGTAAATGCACTGTGACTGACTTGCTCACTGCAAACTGGTTAATTTTACCTCAATTTAAAAAGAGAAGGGGGGAAAAAGATACAGCTTTGTTTATTAATTAATTAAGCACTTCAGCTGTAGAGAGAGATAATTTAGATTAGTTCACGGGCTAACTCAGCGAGACCCAGCCCAATACCCCCATTACATCTGCAACACTGTCTCCTGAGATTTTTTTTTTTTTTTTTTTTGAGACGGAGTTTCGCTCTTGTTACCCAGGCTGGAGTGCAATGGCACGATCTCGGCTCACCGCAACCTCCGCCTCCTGGGTTCAGGCAATTCTCCTGCCCCAGCCTCCTGAGTCGCTGGGATTACAGGCATGCGCCACCATGCCCAGCTAATTTTTTGTATTTTTAGTAGAGACGGGGTTTCACCATGTTGAGCAGGATGGTCTCGATCTCTTGACCTCGTGATCCACCCGCCTCGGCCTCCCAAAGTGCTGGGATTACAGGCGTGAGCCACCGCGCCCGGCCTCTCCTGAGATTTTAATAGTGGAGACCAGTTAGGCTATTGACAAGCTTTTACATCTCAAAGTACGGTCAGAGGACTCGTAGCCTCAACATCACCTGGGAGCTTGTTAGACATTCACAACCCCAGGCTGCCCTGGACCAACTGGACGACAATCGGTACTTTTTTATCTTTATCTTATTTTTGAGACTGAAGGAGTCTCCCTCTGTCGCCCAGGCTGGAGTGCAGTGGTGCAGTCTCAACTCACTGCAACCTCTGCCTCCTGGGCCCAAGTGATTCTCCTGCCTCAGCCTCCCAAGTAGCTGGGATTACAATGCATGCCACTACACCTGGCTAATTTTTGTATTTTCAGTAGAAATGGCATTTCGCCATGTTGGCCAGGCTGGTCTCAAACTCCTGACCTCAGGTGATCCGCCTGCCTCAGCCTCCTAAAGTGTTGGGTGTCAGCCACTGCTCCCAACACAGAATATATATTTATTTAGCAAGCTTTCCAGGTGACTCACTTGCACGTTAAAGTTTGGAAAATCACAGTTATAGGAACATTGAAGTGGTACAAGCTTATCCCATTTAAGGCAACACAATATATATTAATATAATTTCAGTTTTTTTTTTTTTTTTTTTTTTTTTTTTTGAGACGGAGTCTTACCCTGTCACCCAGGCTGGAGCACAGTGGCACGAACTCAGTTGACTGCAACCTCTGCCTCCCAGGTTCAAGCAATTCTCCTGCCTCAGCCTCCCGAGTAGTTGGGATTATAGGCGTGTACCACCACTATCCGCTAATTTTTTTGTATTTTTTTTTTTTTTTTTTAAGTAGAGACAGGGTTTTCCATGTTGGCCAGAGTGGTCTCAAACTCCCAACCTCAAGTGATCCGCTGGCTTTGGCCTCCCAGAGTGCTGGGATTACAGGCTTAAGTCACTGCGCATGGCCATAATTTCAGTTTTTACAGAAGATGCATTACGGCATGATTGCTTGCTTGCTTAACAGGTTCCCATCGGTCTTTAATTTGCTGTCTCCCTTAAGGCATTGGAAAATTTAACCACCATCAAAAGATTTACCCATGATTTTCAAGGAACTCAGCTTTTGAGAAGATGAAAGTCTTTACAATTCAAAACACAAACCAGAGGCCAAAAAATGTTAACATAAGCTTCCAGGTAAGCAAGAGAAATTGCATTCTTATGTGAGATGTTGCAGTTTATTTAAGGGGTAATGTGCCTGTAATTCCAGCACTTTGGGAGGCCGAGGCAAGAGGATCACTTGAGCCCAGGAGTTTGAGAGCAGCCTGGGTAAGATAGGAAGACCCATCACTACAGAAGATGTTAAAAAACATTAGCTGGAGGCCGGGCGCGGTGGCTCAAGCCTGTAATCCCAGCACTTTGGGAGGCCGAGGCGGGTGGATCACGAGGTCAAGAGATCGAGGCCATCCTGGTCAACATGGTGAAACCCCGTCTCTACTAAAAATACAAAAAAAAATTAGCTGGGCATGGTGGCACGTGCATGTAATCCCAGCTACTCAGGAGGTTGAGGCAGGAGAATTGCCTGAACCCAGGAGGCGGAGGTTGCGGTGAGCCGAGATCGCGCCATTGCACTCCAGCCTGGGTAACAAGAGCGAAACTCCATCTCAAAAAAAAAAAAACAAAAAAAAACATTAGCCGGGCATGGTGACACGTGCCTGTGGTCCCAGTTACTTGGGAGGCTGAAGCGAAAGGATCACTTGAGCCTGGGAGGTCAAGGCTGCAGTGAGCCAGAATCAGTCATGCCACTGCATTCCAGCCTGGGCAACAGAGTCAGACGATCTGAGAAAACAAACTAAAAAAAAGAAAAAAGAGGCCAGGTGCCATGGCTCATGCCTGTAATCCCAGCACTTTGGGAGGCCGAGGCAGGCGGATCACCTGAGGTCAGGAGTTTGAGACCAGCGTGGCCAACATGGAGAAACCCTGTCTCTACTAAAAATACAAAAATTAGCCGAGCGTGGTGGAGTATTCCTATAATCTTAGGTACTCAGGAGACTTGGGGCTGGAGAATTTCTTGAACCTGGGAGGCGGAGGTTGCAGTGAACTGAGATTGTGCCACTGCACTCAAGTCTGGGCAACAGAGCCAGACTCCATCTCAAAAGAAAAAAAGAGAGAAAAATTAAATGTTTTAGAGTAAATCTCTGAATGGGAATTTTTTTTTTTTTGAGACAGGGTCTCACTCTGTTGCCCAGGCTGGAGTGCAGTGGCAAAATCTCAGCTCACCGCTGCCTCTGCCTCCCGGGTTCTAGCAATTCTCCCTCAGCCTCCTGAGTAGCGGGGATTATACGCTCCCACCACTACACGGGGCTAATTTTTGTATTTTTAGTAGAGATGGAGTTTGACCATGTTGGCCAGACTGGTCTTGAACTTCTGACCTCAAGTGATCTGCCCACCTCGGCCTCCCAAAGTGCTGGGATTACAGGCGTAAGCTACCATGCTCAGAAGAATTCTTTTTTTTTCTTCTTTCTTTTTTTGAGACAGGGTCTTCCTCTGTCACCCAGGCTGGAGTGCAGTGGTACAATCATGGCTCACTGCAGCCTCAAATTCCCAGGCTCAAGTAATCCTCCTACCTCAGCCTCCTGAATAGCTGGGATACAGGTGTGTGCCACCATGCCTAATGTTTTTTTTTTGAGAGGAGTCTCACTGTGTCGCCGGGCTGGAGTGCAGTGGCACGATCTTGGCTCACTGCAACCTCTGTCTCCTGGGTTCTAGCAATTCTCCTGCCTCAGCCTCCCAAGTAGCTGGGACTACAGGTGCCAGCAATCACGCCCAGCTAATTTTTGTATTTTTAGTAGAGACGGGGTTTCACGGTGTTGGCCAGGATGGTCTTGCTCTCTTGACCTGGTGATCCACCTGCCTTGGCCTCCCAAAGTGCTGGGATTATAGGCATGAGCCACCAAACCCAGCCTAACTTATCTATTGTTTTTAAGTAGAGAAGTGGTATCGCTATGTTACCAAGGCTGGTCTTGAACTCCCAGGCTCAAGGGATCCACCAGCCTCACCCCCCCAAATTGCTGGGATTACAGGTAGGAACAGCCTCACCCTCCCAGATTGCTGGGATTACAGGTAGGAACCACTTCACCTGGCAGTGAACATGATTCTAATTGGATAATTTTAAAGAGGCTGCTCCCTTCAGCCTGGGATACCCCACCTTTTCTCTGTGCTTTGATCCTGTCTTCAGTACTTCCTCAGTATCCCAAACTTGAAAATCAAAAGATACAAAGCTGCCGGGCGCGGTGGCTCAAGCCTGTAATCCCAGCACTTTGGGAGGCTGAGGCGGGTGGATCACGAGGTCAAGAGATCGAGACCATCCTGGTCAACATGGTGAAACCCCGTCTCTACTAAAAATACAAAAAATTAGCTGGGCATGGTGGTGTGTGCCTGTAATCCCAGCTACTCAGGAGGCTGAGGCAGGAGAATTGCCTGAACCCAGGAGGTGGAGGTTGCGGTGAGCCGAGATCGTGCCATTGCACTCCAGCCTGGGTAACAAGAGCGAAACTCCGTCTCAAGAAAAAAAAAAAAGATACAAAGCTAACACTACCATATCCATATTCTTCCTAATTTTATGGTAAAATTTGCTTGGTTTAACTTTCATTTACCAAAATTTAAAAACTTACACATTTATTTTTATTTATTTATTTATTTTGAGATGGAGTTTTTTTTTTTTAATATTTTGATTCTACCTTGGAAAAGCAGGTTTTCATCTTTCCAAAAATTGCACCAAGGTAAAGCAAAGCTCTAGCTGATTCGGGTGTATTGTTTAGGCATTAGCAGTACTGCCCTCACTGTGCGCTCATTGGACAGTAGCGCAACCCCCAGAAAAGGATGGTTAGAGAAGGAATTTTGCTCTTGTTGCCCAGACTGGAGTACAATGGCTCGATCTCAGCTAACCACAACCTTCGCCTCCGGCTTCAAGCAATTCTCCTGCCTCAGCCTCCCCAGTAGCTGGGATTACAGCCATGCGCCACCATGCCCGGCTAATTTTGTCTATTTAGTAGAGACGGAGTTTCTCTGTGTTGGTCAGGCTGGTCTCGAACACCCGACCTCAGGTGATCTGCCCACCCTGGCCTCCCAAAGTGCTGGGATTACAGGCGTGAGCCACTGCAC
Source organism: Sapajus apella (assembly GCF_009761245.1). Classification (NCBI taxonomy): domain Eukaryota; kingdom Metazoa; phylum Chordata; class Mammalia; order Primates; family Cebidae; genus Sapajus; species Sapajus apella. Next base: position 79,625,087 of record NW_022436942.1, on the reverse strand, counting down.
CCAGCCAAGTGTACAAATCTTTTTTTTTTTTGTTTTGTTTTGTTTTGTTTTGTTTTGTTTTCAGAGCCAGAAACAGGATTTTTTTTTCTTTTTTTTTTTTTTTGAGACGGAGTTTTGCTCTTGTTACCCAGGCTGGACTGTAATGGCGCGATCTCGGCTCACTGCAACCTCTGCCTCCTGGGTTCAAGCAATTCTTCTGCCCCAGCCTCCTGAGTAGCTGGGACTACAGGCCTACGCCACCATGCCCAGCTAATTTTTTTGTATTTTTAGTAGAGATGGGGTTTCACCATATTGACCAGTATGGTCTCGATTTCTTGACCTCGTGATCCACCCGCCTTGGCCTCCCAAAGTGCTGTGATTATAGGCGTGAGCCACCGCGCCTGGCCCAGAAACAGGATTTATTTTTATTTTTTTTTTTATTTTTACTTTTTTTAGAGGGAGCAGGTGAGAGAGGGAGCAAGGTGTGTGGTGGGTGCCACATTCTCTTAAGCAATCAGATCTTCTGGAAATTCAGAGTGAGGACTCATTACCATGGGGAGGGCACCAAGCCATTCATAAGAAATCCACCCCCATGACCCAAACACCTTCCACTAGGTCCCACCTTCATCACTGGAGATCACATTTCAATATGAGATTTGGAGGAGCCAAATATCCAAACCATATCAAAGCCAGAGAGGGAAACTTCACCTTTCCTTTTTTTCTTTTTTCTTTTTTTTTTTTTTTAAAGAAAGAAAGGAAGAAAGAGAAAGAATAAAAAGAAAGAAAAAGAAAAAATGAAGGAGAGGAAGGATGAGGAAGAGGGGGAGGGAGAGAGAACGGGGGTGTTGCTTTATTGCCTGGGCTAGAATGCAGTCTAAAAATGGGTATGCCTGTAATTGTGTTTAATAATAGAGACATGGAAAAAAAAATGAGGGAAGAAAATAACAAGCAGCCAGCCAATATTTCATTTAAACCTGTAAATAGGTGTGATGTGGTGCTGATAAAAGTGTATATTTTGTGTATTTAAAGTGGAGAGTTCTATAAATGTTAATTAAGTCTACATGTTCCCGACCTGAGTTCAAGTCCTGGATATGGATGTTAACTTTCTGTCTCATTGATCTGTCTGATATTGATGTTGAAGTCTCCCACTATTATTGTGTGGGAGTCCAAGTCTCTTTATAAGTCATATATATCTGGATATTCCTGTATTGGGTGCGTATACATTTAGGATCTTTAGCTCTTCTTGTTACATTGATCCTTTTATCACTATGTAACATCCTTCTTTGCTTCTTTTGATCCTTCTTGCTTTAAAGTCTATTTTATCAGCAAAAATTGCAACTCCTGCTTTCTATTTATTATTTTTGCTCTCCATTTGGTTGGTAAATTTTTCTCCATCCGTTTGTTTTGAGTCTTTATGTATCCTTGCATGTGAGATGGGTCTGGATGTAGCATACCAATTGGTCTTGGCTTTTTTTTGCCTGTCTGTGACTTTGGATTGGGGGATTTAGTCGATTTAAATTTAGAATTAATAATAATATATGTGAGTTTGATATTGCCGTTTAATGTTAGCTGGCTGTTTTGCCCATTAGTTATACAAGTTCTTAATTATGTTGATGTTCTTCATTTTTTGGTATTTTTTAGAAAGGCTGATACTGGTTGTTCCTTTCTATTTGTGGTGGTTCTTTCAGAAGTTCTTGTAAAGCAGGCCTGGTGGTGATGAAATCTCTGAGTGCTTGCTTGTTCACAAAAGATTTTATTTTTCCTTCGCTTATGAAACTTAGTTTGGCTGGATGTAAAATTGTGGGTTGAAAGTTCTTTTCTTTAAGGATGTTGAATATTGGCCCCCACTCTCTTCTGGCTTGCAGAGTTTCTGCTGAGAGATCTGCTGTGAGTCCTATAGGCTTCCCTTTATGAGTAACCTGACCTTTCTCTCTGGCTGCCCTCAGTATTTTCTTCTTCATTTCAACCCTGGTGAATCTGGCGATTATGTTCTTAAGGTTGGTCTTCTTGAGGAATATCTTTGTGGTGTTCTCTGTATTACCTGGAGTTGAATATCGTCCTGCCTTGCTAGGTTGGGAAAGTTTTCCTGAGTGATATCCTGAAGCGTATTTTCCAGCTTGGATTGATTCTCTTCGTCACATTCAGGTACACCTATCAAAAGTAGATTAGGTCTTTTCACATAGTCCCATATTTCTTGGAGACTTTGCTCATTTCTTTTTATCCTTTTTTCTCTAATCTTGTCTTCACATTTTATTTCATTAAGTTGGTCTTCAACCTCTGATATCCTTTCTTCTGCTTGATCAATTCGGCTGCTAAAACTTGTGCATAGTTCGCGAAGTTCTCTTCTGTTTTTCAGCTCCATTAATTCACTTATATTCCTCTCTAAATTGTGTATTATTGTTAACATTTCATCAAGCCTTTCTTCAAAGTTCTTAGCTGCTTTGCATTAGAAACTAAGTTAGTTTAGTTAGAACAAGTTCTTTTAATTCCCAGAAGTTTCTTATCATCCACCTTATGAAGCCTGCTTCTGCTAATGGAACACAGTCTTTCTCCATCAGGCCTTGTTCCGTTGCTGATGAGGAACTGTGATCCCCTGTAGAGGGAGAGGCGTTCTGATTTTGGGTATTCTCAGCCTTTTTAGGCTGGTTTCTTCCCTTCGTTATAGATTTATCCATCTGTGGTCTTTATAATTACTGTCTTTATAGTTGGGTTTCTGAATGGACGTCCAACCGGTGCTAAAATCTGAGCAACCCACTGCGCCGGCCAAAACAGACTGATGGTGCTTTTCTGACTCTGCACCAAGAACCACCTTGCGGGCCACAAGAGTCGCGCTGGCGACCCGTGGGGCTCGTCCGCTGGAGTCTCCTGGTGCGTGAGCAACAAAAATTCGTCTGAAAGTGTGGCGTCCTCTCGTTCTCTGCGCTTTCACTGGGAGCTACAATCCCCAGCTGCTAGTGATCAGCTATCTTGGATCTCTCTCGACAGGATTTTATTTAACATTTATTGTAATGGGGTCTGCGCAAAAGGAGGGGGTGGAGGGTGGGGTACATGCAGGGGACACAGGAACACGATGACATGGCCAGGGCCACAGCTTCTTCTGTCGTGGGGAAGACAAGACCAGGGCTGGAGCTGGGGTGGAAGAGGGGAGGGGGGACACTGGCTGCATTTCCCCCACCCCCAGGAAGCACCTCTAGGCCCTGGACCCCTCGCTCATCCTGGCCCCTAAAATTCCATCTCTCCTCTGCCTCTGGCCCTCCTGGCTTCTCCTTCTGCTCCCCTGAACTTTTCCCCTGACAGATTCTCAAGTAGGACGATGTTCAGGGCCTGACCCCAAACCCCCCACCACCTTATGATGGTACAACTTTTGCTGGCCCTGCTTCTGCCCCTCCTCAGACCTCACGGCTCTCCCTCTCTGGGACAGAAGCTCTGATCTCCCTACTTCCTCTCCTCCCTCCCCCTGGAAAAAAAGAAAAAGGAAAAGACAGCACCAACTCCCCAGGGAGGGGCAACAGACAGCAGGGGGAGAGGATTGGAAGGAGAGTGAGAGAACTATTGAGGGAAGAGGCTCATAAGTCCCTGGGAGGACAGGGCAAGGGCTTACAGAGAGGAGAGGGGGTATGGGCAGTGGCTGCTCCTGTCCTCTGCCACCCCTGCCCACTGTCCAGGGGACTTCGACACAACCGACGGGACAGGTTTGTGTGGGGTCAGGTCTGATAGAAGAGAGGAGCGGGAGAAACAAATCGTTAAAACCTAGCGAATTCCCCTAAAACATTTCTTCCTCCTTTCCCTCCGGAGGCTCCTTGGTTGGTGGGGAAGCAGTGAGGAGTTGGTGGGAAAAGTGGGGGGAGAGGAGCCTGTACCAACTGACGCTACTCCATTCTCTCCTCTCCCCCCAACCAACTCGGAGCTCACCACGGCTGGGAGGGAAGTGGCTGAGAGCTCACAGGCACCCCCTCTACCCCGAGAGGGAGCCCACAGATGTGGGAGGAGCTGCTGCTGCCGCCGCCATTGGACAAACCTCACCAGTACCTTTGTTGCAGAGCTCACAGACACGGTGAGGGCCCTGGCTGTGCACTTTCATGTGGTCCGAAATATAAGCCAAGCTCAGCGTCTTGCCACACATGTGACATGGCTCCTTCTCCTCGTGTCGTACCATGTGCGCCCGCAGCCGATCCTTCGTGGCGAAAGCTGCCTCACATTTTCACATTTGAAGGGCCGTTCTGTTGAGTGCACTGGTCGGACGTGACTGTTGGGGTGATCCGGCCGGGAGAAGCTCTGGCCACAGTGGGAGCAGCTGCAGGGCTTGTGTACAGCGCCGTCAAGTGAGCGCACGTGGTAGCTCATGCGGTCCTTGCGCTGCTGGCACACCGGGCACTGGGAGGGCTTCTCGTCCGAGTGAGACAGCTTGTGTCGGCTCAGGTGGTGGCCGTCGCGGGAGGCCTTGCGGCACATCTCTCAGCCGTGGTTCTTCGGACGCGCTTCCCCGAGGCGGTCGTGGTCACCACGCCGCCGGCAGCCACTGCGGCCGCGCCGCAGCCGACACCCGCTTCTCCCACTCCCCCGCCGGCTCCGCTCAGCTGGGGCACGCTCAGGAGGCTCAGGGCCACCATGGTGGGCATCTTCATAGCATCCGAGGGGACCCGGCCGGCCTTGGCTCCCGCGTGGATGGCTTCGTGCCTCCGGAGGTTGCAGCCGTTCTTGAACGCCTTGGCGCACAGAGCGCAGATGTAGGGCCCCTTGCTCTTTGTCTTCTTCTTCAAGACAGACGCTACTGGGGCCACGGCGACCGTCGAGGTTGGGGCTACGACGGCGGTGGCCGCCGCCGCGGCGATGGTGGCGGCGGAGGCGGGGGTGGGGGTGACGAAGGGGGCACCGGGGGCTGCTTCAGGGCCGCTGTGTCCACCGTGGAGGCGGCGGCCGGAGCCGGGGGAGCGGCAGCGACGGCGGCGGCAGCGGGGGACTCCTGGGCAGCGGCGAGCACGTGGAGCAAGTCCCCCTGGAGGGGCTCGGCCACCGGGGCCTTGGCGGTGGGTGGGGGCGCCGGCGCAGCCTGGAATGGACTCTGGGCGTAGCCCTGGGAGGTAAAGAAGCGGGACTCAAGTGTACAAATCTTAAGTGTACAGCTTAATTACTTTTTACAGTTGAGGTAGAATTGACATAAAATTTATGATTTTAAAATGTACAGTTCAGTGGCATTTAGCACATTCACAGTAATCGAACTTCCAGGACATTTTCCTTGACCCAGAGAAAACTCTATCCCCATTAAGTAGTTGTTTCCTCGTTCATCTTCCTCCATTCCTTGGAAGCCACCAGCCTGCTTTCTGTCTCGATGGACTTGCCTGTCTGAACATTTGTGGCCTTTTGTGTCTGGCTTCTTTCTTTGGCACACCGTTTCTGAAGTTCATGCGGGTTGTAGCAGGCATCAGAACTTCATTTCCTTTTTATTCCTGAGTAATGTTACACTGCTTGAAAATAGCACATTTTGTTTATTCATCAGGTGATGTACGTTTGAGTTGTTTTCACTCTTTGGCTGTTGTGATTAGTGCTGCTGTGAACATGTGTGTGCAAGGGTTGTGTGGACATATATTTCAATTCTCTTTTGGCTATACACCTAGGTGTGAAATCGCTGTGTCAGTCCGGAATTTACATTCTAAATTCTATGTTTAGCTTTTTGAGAAACAAACACGCTTTTCCACAGTGCTATTTCATTTTACCACAGTGCTGTTTCATTCCGGCCAAAAACATATGAGTTTTCCCGTCTCTCCACATCTTCGACAACACTTGTTAATGTCCACTTTTTAATTTGAGCTATCCTAATGTGTGTGGAGTGGCATCTCACTGCTTGTTCCTGTTTATGACTTCTCCGTGTCTGAACTAGACTGAGACTTCAGTGAGAGCCTGAGCTGAACTTGTCTCCACTATTTACTAGTGTCTAGCTAAATGCTTAGTACATATAAGGTCATAACATTTGGTGAACAAAAGCGTTCCTAGCCACTGTTATTTTTTGTGTAATCTTCCCAGACATTTTCTCTGACACATGCAACCTTTTCCAGGTCTAGTCAGAAACACCTTTAAACATAAAGCAGTTGACAAAAAGGAATAAATGTTGACATTAAAGTTGCTGGATCCAGTTTTTTGTTTTTTTTGAGACAGGGTCTTGTTCTGTTGCTGGACTAGAGTGCAGTGGTGCAATCACAACTCACTGCAGCCTCAGCCTCACAGGCTCAAGCCATCTTCCTGCCTTAGCCTCCCAATTAACTGGGACTACAGGCACGAGTCACCATGCCCAGCTAATTTTTTTTTTTTTTTCGAGATATAGTCTCACTCTGTCATCCAAGCTGGAGTGCAGTGGGGTGATCTCGGCCGAGTTCAAGTCATTTTTATGCCTCAGCCTCCTGAAGAGCTGGGACTACAGGCATGTGCCACATGCCCAGCTTTTTTTTTTTTTTTTGAGACGGAGTCTCACTCTGTCACCCAGGCTGGAGTGCAGTGGTATGATCTTGGCTCACTGCAACCTCTGCCTCCCAGGTTCAAACATTTCTCCTGCCCCAGCCTCCCGAGTAGCTGGGATTATTGGCACATGCCACTGCGCCCAGCTAATTTTTATATTTTTAGTAGAGATGGGGTTTCACCATGTTGACCAGGCTGGTCTTGAACTCCTGACCTCAAGTGATTCACCCACCTCGGCCTTCCAAAGTGCTGGGATTACAGGTGTGGGCCACCACACCCAGCCAATTTTTGTATTTTTAGTAGAGATGGGGTTTCACCATGTTGGCCAGGCTGATCTTCAACTCCTGGCCTCAAGTGATCCTCCCTCCTCAGCCTCCCAAAGTGCTGGGATTACAGGCATAAGCCACTGCGCCCAGCCCGGATCCAGTTTTTATTTTGTAAATTCCTCATACACAGTGATATTAATTTTATTTTTTTGAGACAGAGTGTCTTCCTGTCACCCAAACTGGAGTGCAGTGGTGTGATCACTGCTTACTGCAGCCTTGACCTCTTGGACTCAAGCAGTCCTCCTACCTCAGCCTCCTGAGTAGCTAGGATTATAGGCATGAGGCACCATACCTGGCTAATTTGTGATATCAATATTGGTTATGGAAAAAATTTCAAAATTTCTTTTACAGGTGCACACTACCACACCTGGCTAATTTTTTGTTTTTTTAGTAGAGACCAGGTTTCACTATGTTAGCCAGACTGGTCTTGAACTCCTGACCTCATGATCTACCTGCCTCAGCCTCCCAAAGTGGTGGGATTACAGGCATGAGCCACTGTGTCCAGCCCATATTTAATGTACTCTCTAGACAAATTAATCTCTTCTTTTATCTGGGATAATGGATTCATTCTCTGAAAGCTTTATGTCCTCTAAAAAAATGTCCATTCTTTTATTCATTAATTGGCACAAATTAAGACCATAAAGAAGTGTTTCCTTCCTTCATCCCGTGCACATGCAGTGAATAAAATGCTTATTCAAAGAACTCAAAATGACCAGAAGACTAGGGAAGTTCTCAGGCCACTTAATTGCCTTTATGATTCAAGACCATTAAGACCCTGAAAAGAGAGAATGCTCAGCAGTTCCAGAAGCTTATGGGAAACATGAGCTCCAATGCTCTGGCTGGGAAACATGAAACCACTTTGAATTTTCCGATAAATCTGGCTTAGCAACGACTTGTTAATCATTCCCTCAAAATTAACTAGGCTTTAGAGCGAATATATATTATATCCCTGGAACTCTTGTAGAAATAGGAATTTATTTTATTTTGTATATTAGAGATGTAGTCTCACTATGTTGCCCAGGCTGCTCTCCAACTCCTGTACTCAAGCGATCCTCCTGCCTTAGCCGCTCAAAGTGTTGGGACTACAGGCAAGAGCCACCATGCCTGTTTTTAATTTTTATTTATTTCTTTTTTTGAGATGGAGTTTTGCTCTTGTCACATAGGCTGGAGTACAATGGCACAACCTCAGCTCACTGCAACCTCTGCTTCCCGGGTTTAAGTGATTCTCCAGCCTTGCATCCTGAGTAGCTGGGATTACCGGCATGCACCATCATGCCTGGCTAATTTGGTATTTTTAGTAGAGACAAGGCTTTGACCATGTTGGCCAGGCTGGTCTTGAACTCCTGACCTCAGGTGAGCTACCTGCCTCGGCCTCCCAAAGTGCCGGGACTATAGGCATGAGCCACCGCACCCAGAACCTGGTCTGTTTTTTGTTTTTGTTTTTAAATTGTACTTTGGGCTTTGGGGTACATGTGCACATCCTGCATCCTGCAGAATTGTTGCATAAGTACATACATGCTACATCCGCCCCCACCTCGCCTACATCAGGCATTTATCCCTGTGTTATCCCTCCCCATCTGCCCCCCGCCCCCTGCTGTCCCTCCCCTCCCCTCTACCTCCCCACCTAGCCCAGTGAGTGTTGTTCCCTTCCCTATGGAACCTGGCCTATTTTTTTTTTTTTTTTGAGATACAGTCTTGCCGTCACCAGGCTGGAGTGCAGTGGTATGATTTCGGCTCACTGCAACCTCCACCTCCTGGGTTTAAGCGATTCTTCTGCCTCAGCCTCCCAAGTAGCTGGGACTACAGACACGCACCACTACGCCCAGCTAATTTTTGTATTTTTAGTAAAGACGGGGTTTCACCATGTTGGTGAAGATGGTCTTTATCTCTTGACCTTGTGATCCACCCGCTTCAGCCTCCCAAAGTGCTGGGATTACAGGCGTGAGCCATCGTGCCCAGCTACCTGGCCTGTTTTTAAGGACTAAATAACAAATTTGTTCTCATCAATCTCAGACTTTCCTAAGTTCTGGCTTTGATTTCTAATATTAGGAAGTTTTTATAAACTAATTTTTAAAAATTGATTTTTGAGATGGAGTCTCGCTCTGTCACCCAGGCTATAGTGCAGGGACACAATCTTGGCTTACTGCAATCTTTGCCTCCCAGGTTCAAGAGATTCTCATGCCTCAGTCTCCTGAGTAGCTGGGATTACAGGCGCACACCACCATGCCCGGCTAATTTTGCATTTTTTAAGTAGAAATGGGGTTTCACTGTGTTGGCCAGGCTGGTCTCAAACTCCGCATCTCAAGTGATCCACCTGCCTCGGCCTCCCAAAGTACTGGGATTACAGGTATGAGCCACTAGACCCGGCCATAAACTAACTTTTTAAATTGATGCATAATATTTGTTTGTTTGTTTTTTAGAGGGAGTCTCCCGCTGTCGCCCAGGCTGGAGTGCAGTGGCGCAATGTCGGCTTATTGCAACCTCTGCCTCCCAGGTTCAAGCAATTTTCCTGTCTCAGCCTACCAAGTAGTTGGGACTACAGGTGCACACCACCATGCCTGGCTAATTATTGCATTTTTAGTAGAGACAGAGTTTCACTGTATTGGTCAGGCTGGTCTCAAGCTCCTGACCTCAGGTGATCTGCCCCCCTTGGCCTCCCAAAGTGCTGGGATGACAGGCGTGAGCCACTGCGCCCGGCTGATGCATAATATTTGTACATATTTATGGGGCACATGTGATATTTTGTTATGTACATAGAATGTATAATGATCAAGTCAGGGTATTTACGGTATTCATCACCTCAAGTATTTATCATTTCTATGTGTTGGGAAATTTTCAAGTTCTTTTAGCTATTTTGAAATATATAATGGGCTGGGCGTGGTGACTCATGCCTGTAATCCCAGCACTTTAGGAGGCCTAGGTGGGTGAATCACTTGAGATGAGGAGTTTGACACCAGGCTGACCAACATGTTGGAACCCTTGTCTCTACTAAAAATACAAAAATTAACCAGGTGTGGTGGCAGGCACCTGTAGTACTAGCTACTTGGGAGGCTGAGATGGGGGATGGCTTGAGCCCAGGAAGCAGAGGTTGCAGTGAGCCGAGATTGCACCACTGTACCCCAGCCTGGCAGACAGAGTGAGACTATGTATCAATAAATAAAAATAAACAGGCTGGGCACAGTGGCTCACACCTGTAATCCCAGTACTTTGGGAGGTTAAGGCAGGTGGATAACCTGAGGTCAGGAGTTCGAGACCAGCCTGACTAACACAGTGAAACCTCGTCTCTACTAAAAATACAAAAATTAGCCAGGCATGGTGGTGGGTACCTGTAATCCCAGTTACTGGGGAGGCTGAGGCAGGAGAATTGCTTGAACCCAGGAGGCGGAGGTTGCAGTGAGCTGAGATCATGCCACTGCAATCCTAGCCTGGGTGACAGAGTGAGACTCCACCTCAAAATAAATAAATAAATGAATAAATAAAAATTAGATCAAAAAAATGGACTGCAAAGGGGATGAGAATGGATTGCCTCGAGAAGATTGTCTTTTGGGGTATTCTTCACCTTTCCCTATGTCCAGGTGTTTTGCTATGTGACTCTGTAGCTCTTCTGGCTAAAGAGGCAGAGCTTATTTCCTGACCCTTGAATCTGGGCTGTACTTATGCTTTAGCCAAAAAAATGTGGCACAAGTGTTGTGTGCCACCACTGAGCTTAGGACTCAGGAGACCCAGGTGTCTCTCCTTGCTCTCTTGTACCTCTGCCTTCACCACAAGAACATTCTCTGGGGTAGCCTGATGGAGAAGAGACACAGAAACACTCTGGTCAGATCGATTCCAGATCAGCCGCTGAGCCAGCCCTCTCATCTGTGATCCAGCATACCCAACAAGATCAGCAGAGCTCCCCAGCCAACCACAGATGCATGAACAATTGACAGATACAGTGATGTTCTTCCTCAAATAAAGCATACTCTGTCTCCCTGTTCTTTTTTAAAAGGCCTAACCCCCTGGTTCCTGATGTACCAGCGTATGTCTAGAGATGCCCAGGCATGTCTTAGTTTGTAGCGTATACTCCTTTCCTTATTTGGACATTCCTAGCCTAGCCTTTTTGCAAACCACACAAGTCACTTCCTCCCTTCCTTTGTTTTCCATTGCTTTTACCTAGTTAGGAAAGTTTTATGCTTTTAGCCAATTGGGTTTAGCTTAGGCTGTGTGGTCCAGCTCCAGCCAATGGAGACTGGACACAGTGGTAGAAACCTCATGTGTTAGGGATAAAAAGCCCTCCTCTCCTTTGTTTGGTGTGCTGTCATGGTGAGCAGGCTCATGAGTGGCACCCTTCTGCAGAAGTAAAAATTGTCTTGCTGAGAACTTCTTTGTTTAAGAGTTCGTTTTCTTCACAACTCCAAACCTTTACTTCTTTTTTTTTTTTTTTTTTTTTTTTTTGAGATGGAGTTTCACTCTTGTTGCCCAGGCTGGAATGCAATGGTGTGATCTTTGGCTCGCCACAACCTTCACCTCCTGGATTCGAGTGATTCTCCTGCCTCAGGCTCCCAAGTAGCTGGGATTACAGGCATGCGTTACCATGCCCGGCTAATTTTGTATTTTTAGTAGAGAAGGGGTTTCTCCAGGTTGGTCAGGCTGATCTGGAACTCCTGATCTCAGGTGATCCGCCTGCCTCAGCCTCCCAAAGCACTGGGATTACAGGCATGAGCCACCATGCTCAGCCTACTTCTAACAACAATTATACTTATTGTTATGCCACTGTTTTGTAGTTGTGACACACCATTATTGCAGCAGTAGAGAACTGATGCATTGCTGTTATTTGGCATTGCATTGCCAAATAATCCATTATCCCATTTTTTGGCAATGCATCAGTTCCCTACTGCCACAATACATTATATGTATTCATCAAACATTACAGGTCCAGAAACTTACACTAAAATGTGTGCTTTTTTTTTTTTTGAGCTGGAGTCTCACTCTGTCACCCAGGATGGAGTGCAGTGGCGCCATCTTGGCTCACTGCAACCTCCACCTCCCCGGTTCAAGTGATTCTCCTGCCTCAACCTCCCGAGTAGCTGGGATTACAGGTGTGTGCCACCAGATCCAGCTAATTTTTGTATTTTTAGTAGAGATGGGGTTTCACATGTCGACCAGGCTGGTCTTGAACTCCTGGCCTCAAGTGATCCACCTGCCTCGGTGTCCCAAAGTGCTGGGATTATAGGTTTGAGCCACCACACCTGGCCAAATGTATACATTTTTTTAAAACCAAGGAATTGACATCCTGAAAAGAAGAAAAAGCAATGAGCAAATGTAGTTTCTACTTCTATTACTGAAAGTAGCCAGTGCTACTGGCAACTGCCAGTTAAATATTGAGAGTAAGTCAGGGTGTCCCCAAGGAAATGAAAAAAGTGAGTGTAAAGTTATGTAATCTTTCTCTGATTAGCACTAAGAGATATGGGAAGTGGGTTTAAGCAAGCAGATGATGGGAGTTGACAATAAAAATGTAAACTCAACCCCAATTAATTAATTTGTCCATTGATCTTTCAGCAGCAGATGGTGATGTCTACTCTGGATGAAATAAGAGGTCCAGGGACAACAATGAGAGTTCCTTTCCCCAGGGAGGGATGCCAATTCAGTTCATGAGCTTTGAGAAGCTGAAATGTTACCTTGGATCTGGAAATACTTGGCGGTGCTTGTCAGGCTGGCGATCAAGTTTCCCCAGCAGCTCAGTTAATTACCCAGAACTTTCTGTATTGAGTGAGTCCTGAGACTCTGCGTGACTCTCTCAAAGTCAGGTCTCATTTTATTCAATAGGAGACATTTTTCCCCCTTTCAGCTGGATTTTCTTTCTTTTCTTTTCTTTTTTTTTTTTTTTGAGACGGAGTTTCGCTCTTGTTACCCAGGCTGGAGCGCAATGGCGCGATCTCGGCTCACCGCAACCTCCACCTCCTGGGTTCAGGCAATTCTCCTGCCTCAGCCTCCTGAGTAGCTGAGATTACAGGCATGCGCCACCATGCCCAGCTAATTTTTTGTAGTTTTAGTAGAGACGGGGTTTCACCATGTTGACCAGGATGGTCTCGATCTCTTGACCTCGTGATCCACCCGTCTCGGCCTCCCAAAGTGCTGGGATTACAGGCGTGAGCCACCGCGCCTGGGCTCAGCTGGATTTTCTTGGATTATCAAAAGACAGTGTTTATGCATGCACACAGGAGAACCCGTTCACAGATTAAATTTTTCTTGCGGAAAGGAATGAGAAAAATTATCTATTCCCTCTAACATCATGTCTCTGAATGTAGGGTTAGGTTTGTCATTTTCAGAAGTTTTAGATCTGTGAAGCAGCAGATACAGCATGCGTTCAGTGACACTGCTGGCTTTCCCATCTGGGGTGGGCGCTAAGAATGATGTGTCAGCACTTAGCTGCTGGTGAATTTCTGTCTAATGAACAAAGGAGAAAAATTGGCTGTAGTTGGCACAATTCCACTCGGGGTGTACAGTGTTCAGAGATACAAGAAATCAGGAATATAATCATCCATTACTCAGAATAACTTTAAAATCTTTGATAATTATTTAGTTCTTTCAAAATCATCACATCGCTGAACATGATTCACCGTTAAAAAGCAAGCTAGGGTTCTGATCCTCATTAAAATGTAGAGTCATTGCTGGTGGGTGTAAAATGGTGCAGCCACTTTGGAAAACAGTCTGGCAGGTCCTCAAGGACTATAATTAGCATACAACCCAGAAATTCTACTCCTAGGTATGTAACCCAAAGAATTGAAAACATATGTTCATGCGAAAACATGTATGTGAATATTCATACCATCACTATTCACAATAGCCAAAAGGTGGAAACAGCTCCAGTGTCCATCAGCTGATGAATGGGTCAACAAAACGTGGTCTATCCATACAATGGGATACTATTCAGGTATATAAAGGGATAAAGTCCTGATCCATGCTACAATGTGGATGAACCTCAGAAACATGAAGCTAAATGAAAGAAGCCAGACAGGCTGGGCGCGGTGGCTCACGCCTGTAATCCCAGCACTTTGGGAGGCCGAGGCGGGTGGATCACGAGGTCAAGAGATCGAGACCATCCTGGTCAACATAGTGAAACCCCGTCTCTACTAAAAATACAAAAAATTAGCTGGGCATGGTGGTGCATGCCTGTAATCCCAGCTACTCGGGAGGCTGAGGCAGGAGAATTGCCTGAACGCAGGAGGCGGAGGTTGCGGTGAGCCGAGATCGCGCCATTGCACTCCAGCCTGGGTAACAAGAGTGAAACTCTGTCTCAAAAAACAAAAAAAACAAAAAAAAAAAAAAAAGAAAGAAGCCAGACACAAAAGACCACATATTGTATAAATCCATCAGAATGAAATTTCCAGAATAGGCAAATCTATAGAGATAGAAAGTGAATTCATGATTGCCAGGAGTTAGGGGAGCGAGAATGGGGGGGTCACTGCTACTGGGTATGGGTTTTCTTTTTAGGGTGATGGAAATGTTCTGGAATTAGATAGTGGTGATAATCACAGGCTTCTTTTCCTGGCTCCTGTGTCACCCTGATGGGTTGAACTAATAGGAGACCCTGCAGGGAGATTGGAGGGCAAGGGAAAAGGAGAAGCTTCACAATTTCTTGCCCTTTCTCTCTGCCTCAGGCAACATCCTCCAGCAGTGGCTGTATTTTACTCTGTATCACCAACTCCTACTCAGTGGCTGTAGCTGGTCACCGCTTTGTTTCTTTGTCCATTTGGACCTGGGAGTGGAAGAATCTTGTTATTGCTATTCTCTCTCTCTCTCTGCTCTGTTGCGCAGGCTGGAGTGCAGTGCGCAATTGTGCCTCACTGCAACCTTGACCTCCTGGGCTCCTAAGAGTCTCCCCGCTCAGCCTCCCAAGTATTTGGGTATAGGTGTGTGCTACCACACCCAGCAATTTTTTTTTTTTTTTTTTTTTGAGACAGAGTCTTACTCTGTTGCCCAGGCTGGAGTACAGTGGCGGGATCTCAGTTCACTACAACCTCTGCCTCCTGGATTCAAGTGATTCTCCTGTCAGCCTCCTGAGTAGCTGGGATTACAGGCATGCACCAGGACACCCGGTTAATTTTTGCATTTTTAGTAGAGACCAGGTTTTGCCATGTTGGTCGGGCCAGGTCTGAAACTCCTGACCTCAGGTGATCTGCCCACCTTAGCCTCCCAAAGTGCTGGGATTATAGGCTTGAGCCACTGAGCCCGGCCCACACCCAACAATTTTTAAATTTTTCTATAGAGATGAAGTCTTGCTGTGTTGCCCAGACTGGTCTTGAACTCCTGGGCTCAAGTAATTCTCCCTTCTTGACCTGCCAAAGTGCTGGTGTTACAGGTGTGAGTCACTGCACCCAGCTTTATTGCGAATCTGTATCCCTGGTTTGGCTTCTTAGATCTTTCATTACTTGTGGGACTAATTTTCTGTATTAAGTTTCTTGTTTGTGGCTTCTGTTTCCTACGTGGACTCTGATGGATAAACCCTTCTAAGGGGTGTGTCAATTTGTATTCCCTCCAGAACTGTGTGAAACTGTCGTTTCCTCCAAACCTTATTGCATATTATCATTGTGGGAAATTGTGTCCCCCCAAATTTATATGTTAAAGCCCTAACTCTAAATGACTCAGAAGGTGACCTTATTTGTAAATAAAGCCACTGCAGGTGTAGATTAGTTAAAATATGGGATCCTAATAAATTAGGGTGGGCTCTAATTCAATATTACTGGTATCTTTATAAAAGGGCGAAGTATGAACACAGGTGTGCGTCCAGGCTGTATGAAAATGACCATCTACAAGCCGAGGAGAGAGGCTTGGAACACATCCTTCATTCACGCCCTGCAGAAGGAATGGATCCTGTCAACACCTTGATCTTGGACTTCTAGCCTCCAGAATTAGGAGGAAACACATTCCTGTAGATTAAGCCACCCAGCGTGTGGTACTTTGTCTTGGCAGCCATAGCAAATGAATATTGTTTTTCGTTAGGCATTTTAAAAAACACTCATGCACAAAAAAGGATTGATTTTTTTTTTTTTTTGAGATGGAGTTTTGCTCTTGTTGTCCAGGCTGGAGTGCAATGGTGCTATCTAGGCTCACCACAAACTCTGCCTCCTGGGTTCAAGCAATTCTCCTGCTTCAGGCTCCCAAGTAGCTGGGGTTACAGGCATGCACCACCATGCTTGGCTAATTTTGTATTTTTAATAGAAACGAGGCTTCTCCATGTTGGCCAGGCTGGCCTTGAACTCCTGACCTCAGGTGATCCACCTGCCTTGGCCTCCCAAAGTGCTGGGATTATAAGCATGAGCCACTGTACCCAGCAGAATTAAGTTTTAAACCAGACACAGTAGCACCTGCCTGTAGTCCCAGCTACTAGAGAGGTTGAGGCAGGAGGATCACTTGAGCCCAGGAGTTCACATCCAACCTGGGCAACATAGGAATGCTACATTTGTAAAATAAATAAAATAAAATAAAATAAAATAAAATAAAATAAAATAAAAAGACAAAAAGGGAAGTTTTATGGCTGATCAAGGAAATAATTACCAGGGAGATACAGGTGCTGGAGTTTATGGGGAAGGAAGCGGTCAGGAGTCTTTAACAAAGAGGAAAAGATAGAGGTGAGCAAATAAAAAATAATTAGTCAGGTGGCAGCAGAGTCAATGTCCTTCCATTAACTAACACGTATTGGAGGCCGGGAGCGGTGGCTCACACGGGTAATCCCAGGACTTTGGGAGGCCGAGGCAGGAGGATCACTGAGCCCAGGAATTTGAGACCAGCCTGGGCAACATAGTGAGACCCTGTCTTTACTAAAAATCAAGAAAATTAGTTGGGCATCAAGAAAATTAGGTGGCATATGGCTGCAGTCCCAGCTACTTGGGAGGCTGAGGTAAGAGGATCATTGAACCTGGGAGATGGAGGCTTCAGTCAACTGTGATTGCCCCACTACACTGTGGCTTGGGTGACAGAGTGAGACCACCATCTCAAAAACAAAAAACCAAAACCATGTACTCATTTGTCATGCCAGAAGCAGGGTGGTCTGAGGGGTACCCAGAGGTCCCTGCTCAAGCTTGCTGAAATTCAGCTGCTCAAAACGTTATTATTTATTTATTTTTGAGACAGGGTCTTGCTCTGTCGCCCAGGCTGGAGTACAGTGGCGTGATCTCAACTCACTGTAACCTCCATCTCTGGGGATCAAGTGATCCTCTCATCTCAGCCTCCTGAGTACCTGGGACTACAGATGCCCAGCTTTTTTGCTTGTTTTTTATACATTTTGTAAAGATGGGGTTTCACCATCACTATGTTGCCCAGGCTGGTGTCAAACTCCTAGCTTAAACTGATCCTCTTGCCTCGGCCTCCCAAAATGTTGGGACTATAGGTATGAGCCACTGTGCTTGGTTGACATTAAATTTTTTTTTTTTGAGATGAGCTCTCACTCTGTCACCCACGCTGGGGTGCAGGGGTACGATCTGGACTCACTGCAACTTCCGCCTCCTGGGCTCCTCTCACCTCAGCCTCCCGAGTAGCTGGGACTACAGGTGTGCCACCATACCCGACTAATTTTTTTTTTTTTTTTTTTTAGTAGAGACAGGATCTTACCATGTTACCCAGGCTAGTCTCTAACTCCTGAGCTCAGGTGATCTACCTTCCTTGGCCTCCCAAACTGTTGGGATTACAGGTATGAGCCACTGTGTCCTGCCACTGGCTGACTTTTTAATTAAAATAATTTTTTTAGCCGGGAGCAGTGGCTCATGCCTGTAATCCCAGCGTTTTGGGAGGCTGAGGTGGGCAGACCACGAGGTCAAGAGATCGAGACCATCCTGACCAACGTGGTGAAACCCAGTCTCTACTAAGAATACAAAAATTAGCTGGGCGTGGTGGCGCACACCTGTAGTCCCAGCTACTCAGGAGGCTGAGGCAGGAGAATCACTTGAACTCGGGAGGCAGAGGTTGCAGTGAGCGGAGATCGTGCCACTGCACTCACTTCAGCCTGGTGACAATGAGAGACTCCATCTCAAAAAAAAAAAAAGGCCAGGTACGGTGGCTCATGCCTGTAATCCCAGCACTTTGGAAGGCCAAGGTGGGCAGATCACCGGAGGTCAGGAGTTCGAAACCAGCTTGACCAACATGGAGAAACCCCGTCTCTACTAAGAATTAGCCGGGTGTGGTGGCGCATGCCTATAATCCCAGCTGTTCAGGAGGCTGAGACAGAAGAATCGCTTGAACCTGGGAGATGAAGGCTGTGGTGAGCTGAGATCGCACCACTGCACTTCAGCCTGGGCAACAAGAGCCAAACTCTGTCTCAAAAAAGTTTTTTTTAAAGTTTTAAAAATAAAAGTAAAGAGTAACAAGTCATATAATATTAGGACTGCAGATGACTTATATCATCTAGTGCAGACCTTTCATTGCTAATGCAATTAATCCAAGGGAGAAAACTAGGATGTTGCTTGAATTACAGTGCTGGTTTCAAGACCAAGACTAGAACCTAGGGGTTCTGATTCCCAGGGTGGCTCTCTTGTCTCATCGATCACAAATATACTTGAATCATGGCTTGATTCTGTTTCTCTTTGCAGACTGGCCTTGTTCTCTTTCCCTACAGACAGCAAAGAATATGCCATCTACAGCCTTGCTTAGCAACCTCAGGAGAAAGAGAGCTCTTTATTTATTTTTAATTTTAATTTAATTACATATATATTTTTTCAGACAGGGTCTCACTCTGTTGCCCAGGTCGCAGTGCAGTGGCTCCATCTTGGCTCACTGCAACCTCCACCTCCTGGGTGCAAGCAATTCTTCTGCCTCAGCCTCTCGAGTAGCTGGGATTACAGGCACCCGCCACCATGCTGGCTAATTTTTATATTTTTAGTAGAGACGAGGTTTCACCATGTTGGTCAGGCTGGCCTCAAACTCCTGACCCCAGTAATCCACCCACTTCAGCCTCCCAAAGTGCTGGGATTACAGGTGTGAGCCACCGCGCCTGGCCTGAGCTCTTTTTCTCTAGAGTGCATACTGCAATCCTGAGAAGGGTTGATTAGTTCTGCTAGGGCCCATGCACATTCCCACATCCAGAGGGACATTTTCTACAACTTTGTGCAAATTAAAAACAACACATTTGTGGGGAGGACAGTAGAGTATGCTGGGCAAACAAAATAAGTAAAAATGGATAAATCAAAGTCCACTGCAAGTTACAAAGCCCTGCTTCCTTTGTTACCTTGGAGTGCTGCTTTGAAATGCTGGTGTAAGGAACACCATTTATAGCAACCGATCACCGATCTGTAACACCAGGTCCTCCTTAGTCTCCTAGAGACAGAGACTGGCTCATCAAAGGGACTTTTGGCTAGTTTCTTTCTTTTCTTTCTTCCTTTCCTTCCCTTTCTTTTCTCTTCCCTTCCTTTCTTCCTCCCTCCCTCCCTCTTTCTTTTCTTCCTCTCTTTCCTTCTCTCTCCCTTTTCCTCCCTGCTGCCTTCCTTCTTTCTCTCTTTCTTTCATTTTGATACAGTATCTCACCGTCACCCAGGCTGGAGTACAGTGGCATGCTCACAGCTCACTGCAGCCTTGACCTCCTGGACTCAAGTGATTCTCCCACCTCAGCTCCTAAGTAACTGGGACTACAAGCACATACCACCATGCCCAGCTATTTTTCTTTTTCTTGTAGACACAGGGTCTTACCATGTTGTCCAGGCTGGTCTTAAACTTCCGGGTTCAAGCAATCCTCCCCTCCTTGGCCTCCTAAATGCTGGGACTAGAGGCATACGCCGCTGTGCATAGCCTTGGGTAGTTTCTTTTTCTTTTTTTTTTTTGAGACGGAGTCTTGCCCCGTCACTCAGGCTGCAGTGCAGTGGCACGATCTCGGTTCACCACAACTTCCGCCACCCAGGATCAAATGATTCTCCTGCCTCAGCTGACTGAGTAGCTGGAATTACAGGCGCCCGCCACCATGCCTGGCTAATTTTTATATTTTTAGTAGAGACAGAGTTTTACCATGATAGCCAGGCTATTCTTGAACTCCTGACCTCATCATCTGCCCATCTTGGCCTCCCAAAGCGTAGGGATTACAGGTGTGCACACGTAGGGATTACAGGTGCATACCACTGCGCCTGCAAAGTGGCTTAGGCTGTGCATATCCAGTCAGTTGTTACCATCTAGGAATAAATCAAGTTAACAAATTTTCTAATTTTTCAAGTGAAGCTGGAAATGTAGTTCTTTGTTGGCAATATCCTGATTTTTAAGTGTTGGTAAACACTATGCAAGGCACATGGCACATAAAATGTATCTAATGAGCCACATTTAGTTCTGACAACTTCAGTTTGCAACTTCTGGTCTAGAAATTCATCCCTTTTAGTCCCCAGCATCTAGAACAGTGCCTTAAGTATAGTAGGAGCTTAGCACAGAGTTATTAAATAAATGAATCAATGGCTTGAAAGTCTTACCAATTTACAGTAAAATTGTTACTTAGAATTTTGTAAAATTACTTTCTTCTTTCCATTAAGTGTTCCTACTCAGGATTTTAAGGTTGAATAGTAGTTTATTCCATAAAGACCTTTTGTCAAATCTTATTTGTGGTATACTCATATGCAAAAATATCCTGAGAGCTGTGAGATTGTAAGGATGCTCTTTCATTAATTAAGTGATGCATAAAAATAAACCAAGGCATGGCTGGGTGCAGTGGCTCATGCCTGTAATCCCAGCACTTGGGAGGCTGATGCGTGCGGATCATGAGGTCAGGAGTTCGAGACCAGCCTGGCCAACATAGTGAAACCCTGTCTTTACTAAAATTACAAAAAAATTAGCCAGGTGTGGTGGTGGGCGCCTGTAATCCCAGCTATTCAGGAGGCTGAGGCAGGAGAATCGCTTAAACCTGGGAGACATAGGTTGCAGTGAGCCGAGATTGTGTCATTGTACTCCAGCCCAGGCGACAATGCGAGACTCCGCCTCAAAAAATAAACAAACCAAGGAAAAGAAAGAGGCTAAGTATTAAATTCCTGACAAAAACCAGCTTCTCCTGTCACAAATAAAAGACAGTTACATAATAATTTGTATGATAACTAAAAAATACAGAGTTCTCAAGCTAGAAAAGTTAGCTTGTATTTCAAGAGATCAATGCCTTCTTTTTGTTTTTGTGAACTAACACTGCATATTCATTCATTATTCACTAACAAATAGCGGCTGAGAAAACAAAAACCAGGTATAAGGCTGGATGCAGTGGCCCATACCTTTAATCTTAGCAATTTGGGAGGCTGAGGCAGGAGGATTGCTTGAATCTAGGAGTTCGAGACCAGCCTGGACAACACAGTGAGACCTCATGTCTACAAAAAATTAAAAATTAGCCATGTGGCCAGGCGCAGTGGCTCATGCCTGTAATCTCAGCACTTTGGGAGGCCAACGTGGGCAGATCACCTGAGGTCAGGAGTTCTGGACCAGCCAGTTCTGGCAACACAGTGAAACCCCATCTCTACTAAAAATACAAAAATTAGCCAGGTGTGGTGGCGCGCGCCTGTAATCCCAGATACGCAGGAGGCTGAGGCAGGAGAATTGCTTGAACCTAGGAGGCAGAGGTTGTAGTTAGCCGAGATGGCGCCACAGCACTCCAGCTTGGACTCCGTCTCAGATTAAAAAAAAAAAAAAAGCTTGGCCGGGTGCGGTGGCTCACGCCTGACATCCAAGCACTTTGGAGGCCAAGGCGGACGGATCACCTGAGGTCAGGAGTTCAAGACCAGCCTGACCAATATGGTGAAACCCCGTCTTAAAAAAAAAAAAAAAAAAAAAAAAAAAAAAAAAAAAAAAAAAAAAAAGCCATGCATAGTGGCTAAGCCTTTAGTCTCAGCTACTCATGAGGCTGAGGTGGGAGGATTGCTGGAGCATGGCATTCCTGGGGGCCAGGGATTCTCCTTCCCTGCTCATTTCTAATTACCTATTGTGACTGGAGGTTGAGGTTGAGGTTGCAGTGAGCTGTGAGTGCGCCACTGCAGTCCAGTGTGGGTGACAGAATGAGAGAAAGTATAACTGAAACAAACATAAAAACGGGCACAAGACACAGTGTGTTCATGTGGGTAACCAAAGTTGAATGATAAGTGGCTTTTCTTTCAAGCGATATAAAGGCTAATAGGGATACCAGATCACTAATAATAATTCAGGGTATAGAGAACTAAGTTTTTTGGGAGAAGTACAGATGAACGGAAGGAGAATTGTGAAAAATCAGGTTGAAAATATTGGCTGGGGATTGATTTTGGAGGGCTCTGAAATGCAGAGTATAGATTTTATAGTTTATTAGGTAGGAAAACAACTCAACACAGGGAGGTGATATTGTTTATCTTCTTTTTCACATAAGGATACTTGATCACTGGCAACCTGATCTGGCTGTCTGCAAATGGCATTTGTGAAACACTGAAGAAAAATCTCATGTTCCTATCCTTAAAAAGGCAGAGTTAAATGAAACTCCTAAACATTTGAGTTTAAAAGTAACATAGTGAATTAAATACATACTTTAACGGTGCAAATTTAATTTACTTTTAAACACAATCATTTAAACATTCAATTTTAACTCCAATTCAAATTACATGAATAAGCAAGGCGCGCTGCGTGTAGCCCCAGCTTCTCGGGAGGCTGAGGCAGGAGGATCGCTTGAGCCAAGGATTTCGGAGGGTGCAGTGCTCTTTGATGGCGCCTACTAATAACCACTGCCCGCCAGCCTTGGTAACAGAGCAAGATATCGTCTCAAACAACAAAAACCACCGACAACCACCACTACCACCAACAAAAAACAACAACAAAACCACACGAGGAACTCCTCAGTCCCTTCAGCCCCGACCGCAAGCATGGACTTTCTCTTCCATCTGGTTCCTGTCCACGTCGCCTGGGAACCGGCTCCCACTCGGCAAGAGTTTCTGTAGGGAATCAGTCTTTTGGTGCACCCCACGCCGCACTCCTGGACATTCTGATTGGCTGTGGCCCTCCCATGTGGTCTGACAGACTGCTTTCATTGGCTAACGGCGAGCCGCGAGCGCGCGGATACTGTTTCCTGGAATACTAGGCGGGCGGTCGGAGTTGTGCACCTGGTAGTGTTGTGCCCTGGAGTGAAAACTGGCGGCCGCGCGCCGCGGGCCCGGGACTTAGTCTCGGGCCGCCATGGCCAGTGTCCACGAGAGCCTCTACTTCAATCCCATGATGACCAACGGGGTGGTGCACGCTAATGTGTTCGGCATCAAGGACTGGGTGACGCCGTATAAGATTGCGGTGCTGGTGCTGCTGAATGAGATGAGTCGCACAGGCGAGGGCGCCGTCAGCCTCTTGGAGCGGCGGAGGCTCAACCAGCTGCTCCTGCCCCTGCTGCAGGTGAGAGGCGCCCGCTCGTGCAGCGAACTTTTACTGAGCATCTGTTCCGTGCGGAACATTGGGCTTGGGAACACGCGGGTCCATCAGATACTCTCTTTGTCTGGAGGAATGTGAAGAAATAAAGATAGTTACTACCGCCAGCTAACAATTACTAAGCGTTTACGGTGGGCCAGACGCTTTACATGCATTTGTTTTTTTGCAGGTTCATGTCTGGCTCTGGTATTTATTAGCTGATAGTTATAGTCTCGGATCCTGTGTCTTCTGTAAAATGGGGCTATACAATATAGCGTTGGAGACACAGGGATAAGTTATACAGGATCCCTATCCTAGAGGACCCTAATCAATAGTAAAAATGGCATAAAACCGGGCCAGGCACGGTGGCTCACGCCTATCATCCAGCACTTTGGGAGGCCTAGGCGGGCAGATCACGAGGTCAGAAGTTTGAGACCGGCCTGACCAACAATGAAATCTCGTCTCTATTAAAAATACAAAAAATTAGCCGAGTGTGGTGGCAGGCGCCTGTAATCTCAGCCACTTGGGAGGCTGAGGCAGGAGAATTGCTTGAACCCGGGAGGCAGAGGTTGCAGTGAGCTAAGATCGCACCACTGTCGCCTAGGTGACAGAGCGAGACTCCGTCTCAAAAAAAAAAAAAAAAAAAAAAAGCATAAAGCCAAGGAGGAGCACTGACTCAATACTTACTGTGTGCTAAGCACTTAACTTAAAAACTTTTTAAAAACATTCTTATTATTTTTTTGAGACAGGGCCTTGTTCTGTCGCCCAGGCTGGAGTGCAGTGGTATGATCTCGGCTCACTGCAGCCTCGACCTCCCAGGCTCAAGCGATCCTCCCACCTCAGCCTCCCAAGTAGCTGGGAGTACAGGCGCGGACCATCATGCCCGGCTAATTTTTTGTGTGTTTTTTGTAGAGGCGGGGTTTCTCCATGTTAACCAGGTTGGGTCTTGAGCTCCTGGACTCAAGCGATCTGCCAGCCTGGTTGTCCCAGAGTATTGGGATTACAGGCATGCACCACCACACCTGGCTAATTTTTGTATTTTTAGTAGAGATGGGGTTTCTCCATGTTGGTAAGGCTGGTCTCGAACTTCCAACCTCAGGTGATCCGCCCGCCTTGGCCTCCCAAAGTGCTGGGATTACAGGCGTGAGCCACCGTGCCCGGCCTGAGAAACTGTTAGTAGCATATAGTAAATGCTCAATGTTACTAGTATTTTCCTTTTAGTGTGTTCTTATGAGGGCATATACCTTCCCCTATGTCAGGTGTGGTTTTTCCATTTATATTCATGATTATGTGATAGATGTCCTTCTCCCCCCATTAGATGGTAATGTCCATGAGCTTAGTACTTAGTCCTGTTTTTGTTTACTTGTACATCCCCAAAGCCTCTTAGAATGCCTGAGTAGTTATGTGTAAAATGAATGAAATGCCGTAGAGGTGGATGAGTGCACTTGGGTGAATTGAGACGATTTCTTACAGAAAGTGTCAAGCTGTGCCTTGATGGGTAAGCATTGTCTGTTGAGTAGTGATGGCAGAAACAGATCTGGGGTCCTGGGCCTCCATATTATGAAATCTTAATAGGTAAACCTAATAAAATGGATATCTAGAGTTGCGTTTATATTCCTTAGTATAGCTTATAAAGGGTTTTAAAAAATTATCACTTGTATATGTGAATGGGAGGAGGGGAGAACTGAGGACACCATGGTTAAGAGACTTACCCAGTTAAATAAAAGCGGTGTCTTTATAACTTGTAGCTCCAAGTGTTAGTCATGTTTGCTACTATTATAAATGCATTTCCCTTCATTATTAAAAAAAGTTATAATACTAAAATTTTGGTAAATAGAGAGGCCTGGTACAGTGGCTCACACCTATAATCCCAGCACTTTGGGAGGCCGAGGTGGGCAGATCACTTGAGGTCAGGCATTTGACCTGGCCAACATGGTAAAACCCCATCTCTACTAAAAATACAAAAAAAATTAGCTGGGCATTGTGGTGTGCGCCTTTAGTCCCTGCTACTATGGAGGCCGAGGCAGGAGAATCGTGTGAACCCAGGATGTGGAGGTTGCAGTGAGCCGAGACCACATCACTGCACTCCAGCCTGGGCATTGGTCTCAAAATAAATAAATAAAAAATAAAGAGACAATGATTCTGGTTTCTTAACTTTCACCTTCCTGCTCATGCTGTTTGGAATTCTCCTTTTTAGGTTTTTACCTGGCTAATTACTAGTTATTTCATTTCTTATTTTTAAATTTATTATTATTTTTTAGAGCAAAGGGATCTTGCTCGCTCAGTCATCTGGGCTGGAGTGCCATGGCGTGATCATAGCTTACAACAGCCTCTACTTCCTGGGTTCAGGCTGTCCTCCTATCTCAGTTTTCTGAGTATCTGGTACTACAGGCACCTGCCAACACGCCTAGCTAATTTTTAAATTTTAGTAGAGATGAGGTCTCCCTATGTTGCTCAGACTAATCTTGAACTCTTGGGTTCAAGGGATCCACCTGCCTCAGCCTCCCAAGGTTCTGGGATTACAGGCATGAGCCACCACACCTGGCCCCCTTACTGTATACTTCTAATCAAAATATATGTAGAATTGATCTGGTAGCATTCCAACCAGACCTCAACTCCTTTACTAACTGTTTGACTTCTTAAATTAGTTAATATTTGGCTGGGTGCCTAGACTTGGGAGACCGAGATGGGAGGATCACTTGAGCTTAGGAGTTCAAGAACAGTCTGGGCAACATAGGGACACCCTGTGTCTACAAAAATTTTTTTTTAATTAGCTGGGCCAGGCACAGTGGCTCACGCCTGTAATCCCAACACATCGGGAGGCTGAGGCAGGTGGATCACTTGAGGTCAGGGGTTCGAGACTAGCCTGACCAACATGGTGAAACCCTGTCTTTACTAAAAATACAAAAAATTAGCCAGGTGTGGTAGTGGGCACCTGTAATCCCAGCTACTCCAGAGGCTGAGGCAGGAGAATCACTTGAACCTGGGAGGTGGAGGTTGCAGTGAGCCAAGATCATGCCATTGCACTCTAGCCTGCGCAATAAGAGCAAAACTCCAACCCCAAAAGTAATAATAATAATAATAATAATAATTAGTTGAGCATGGTGGTGTGTGCTTATATATAAAGTTTTGTTGTAAAAACTTCAAATACAGGAATATAGAACTTGATGGAGTGAAAAGTTATAGTTCTGGCCAGGCGTGGTGGCTCACTCCCGTAATCCCAGCACTTTGGGAGGCCAAGGTTGGTAGATTACGAGGTCAGGAGTTTCAGACCAGCCTGGGCAACACGGTGAAACTCCATCTGTACTAAAATATAAAAAACTAGTTGGGCGTGGTGGCGGACACCTGTAATCCCAGCTACTTGGGAGGCTGAGGCAGGAGAATCGCTTGAACCTGGGAGTCAGAGTTGCAGTGAGCCGAGATTGTGCCACTGTACTGTAGCCTGGGCAACAGAGCAAGACTCTGTCTCCAAAACAACAACAACAACAACAAAAAAGAAAAGTTATAATTCTGCATGCCTTCCAATCCTGTTCTCTCTTAGAGATTATGGTTACCATGAATTTATTTAAGTGTTTATTGAGTGCCAGTTTGGAATGTATCTTTCTAGATGCATATGATTATAGGTGTGTGTGTGTCTATATATATGTACACTTTTAATTTCATCTTGCTTTTTTTATGTAAACGCTTCTTTTGTTCTACAGCTTGCTCTTTAAACTTAACAAGTGTTAAAGATCTTTCTGTGTCAGCACGTTTTTTTTGAGA
The DNA here is from genome assembly GCF_009761245.1 of Sapajus apella. Lineage (NCBI taxonomy): Eukaryota > Metazoa > Chordata > Mammalia > Primates > Cebidae > Sapajus > Sapajus apella. Next base: position 79,598,238 of record NW_022436942.1, on the reverse strand, counting down.
CAGTGTCACTGTCTCTCCCAGGCTGGAGTTCAGTGACTTGATCTCAATTCATTGCAACCTCCACCTCCTGGGTTCAAATGATTTTTGTGCCTCAGCCTCCCAGTTAGCTGGGATTACAGTAGTGTGTCATAACACCCAGATCCATTTTTGGGTATTTTTAGTAGAGACATGGTTTTGCCATGTTGGCCAGGCTGGTCTTGAACTCCTGGCCTCAAGTGATCCATCCGCCTCAGCCTCCCAAAGTGCTGGGATTACAGGTGTGTGTCAGCACATTTTTTTTTTTTTTTTTTGAGACAGAGTTTTACTCTGTCACCCTGGCTGGAGTACAATAGCACAATCTCACCACGCCCGGCTAATTCTGATATTTTCAGGAGAGACGGGTTTACCATGTTGACCAGGCTGGTCTTGAACACCTGACCTCAAGTGATCCGCCTGTCTTGGCCTCTCAAAGTGCTGGTATTATAGGCGTGAGCCACTGCGGCCAGCCCTGAATAGTCTTTTTAATGGCTGCATTATACTTCACAGTAAGAAAAGCAACATAATTTAACTCTGTATTATAAATTAAGTCGTTATGGGACTGACAGGCTCTTTTCAGTTCTTCTTAATTTCAAACCAATTTTCATGCCAAAATAACTTCCCTAGAAGTACAATTGCTGGGTTATCCACATCTAACGTTGGCATATATGTAGTCACCTTATTCTCCAAAAAAGATTCAGTATTTAATTTTACATCTCAACTAGACTTTAAGTAGCTGAGGTTGCATGCTCTTTGTGGTACTCTTTTTTTTTTTCTTTGAGACGGAGTCTTGCTCTGTTGCCCAGGTTGGAGTGCAGTGGTGCGATGTTGGCTCACTGCAGCCTCTGCCTCCCAGCCTCCCAAGTAGCTGGGACTACAGGCGTGTGCTACCACATCTGGCTAATTTTTGTGTTTTTAGTACAGACGGGGTTTTGCCATGTTGACCAGGTTGATCTCGAACTCCTGACCTCAGGTGATCTGCCCGCCTCAGCCTCCCAAAGTGTTGGGATTATGGTGTGAGTTACCATGCCTGGCCTCTTGTGGTACTCTTTATGGACTTCAGCACATAGTATGTCTGCCTGCCTTACAAGGTTTGGGACAAAATCAAATGAGATTATGTTTGTGAAAAGTAGAGCACTTACTGTATAGTGTTTTCCAGTGTACAAAGCACTTTGTATTATCTTATTTAATCTTGGCCCAAAACAAGGGAGATACTGTTATTTTACTGATGAAGGAAACTAGGACTCAGAGGTCACAATTTTGCCATGATTACAAAGCTAAGAAGGAAGGATCAGTGGATCCTCAGACTATAAATCCTATGCTTTTTTTCTATTTTAGACTGACTAGACAAAAATGGTATGCAAATGTGAAATATTACTTTACCGTTTTAGGTAGATAGAAAAATCCTTATGTGCTTATTTGGAGTGATTATTAAAGCAGAGGGGTTGATAAATGAATTTACGTTTGCAGTTCTTTATCAGTCTACAGCTCTTTAAAATGTACCTGTACCTCCCTCTCTCTCCTTTATACAGGGCCCAGATATTACACTGTCAAAACTATACAAGTTAATTGAAGAATCTTGTCCACAGCTGGCAAATTCAGTGCAGATCAGGTAAACTTCACTTTCTTCTTTATATATGAAAAGGTGTCGAGGTAGATCAAAATTACAAAAGGGTATGTGGTAATTAATTCTTCAGGGCCGGGCACGGTGGCTCACACCTGTAATCCCTGCACTTTGGGAGGCCAAGGCAGGCGGATCACGAGGTCAGGAGCTCAAGACCAGCCTGACCAACATGGTGAAACCCCATCTCTAAAAAATTAAAAATAAATTTTAAAAAAAGTGTATATATATATATATATACCTTTATTATTCTAGGTTGTTTTCCCAAGAACCTTTACTTAGTTTTGTTGTTGAAAAATGGATAACTTCTTTTTTTTTTTTTTTGGAGACAAGGTCACACTCTTTTGCCCAGGCTGGAGTGCAGAGGTGCAATCAGGGCTCACTGCAGCCTGGACTTTCCGAGCTCAGGTGATCTTCCCATCTCAGACTCCCGAGTAGCTGAACTGCAAGTATACACCACGAAACCCGGCTAATTTTTTGTGTTTTTAGTAGAGGTGGGGTTTTGCTGTGTTGCCTAGGCTGGCCTTGAACTCCTGGGCTCAAGTGATCCATCCGCCTCTGCCTCCCAAAGTGCTGGGATTATAAGTGTGAGCCACCGTGCCTGACTGAAAAATGGATAGCATTCAACATACTGTTCTATAGCTTTTTTCCCCAAATTTTATTATTTTTTTATGGATCCATCTTATTCTTTACAATTGCATTATTTGAGATAATCGAGGAATATGAAACATGGGGAGTTGTTCAAAGGGCCTTTCTAAAATATGCACCTCAATTTTCTCATTCAGAATCAAACTGATGGCTGAAGGCGAGTTGAAGGATATGGAACAATTTTTTGATGACCTTTCAGATTCTTTCTCTGGAACTGAACCAGAGGTTCACAAAACAAGTGTAGTAGGTATGAAACTCTTCTAAGAAGAGAGAGAGTATTTTCATTGAAGTGAGCAGCTTTCTAAGTCATGTCTGTCATTACTCTGCTATATCTGTGAACAGACGCAGTGGGGATGTTGGAGGTGTTGCAGTTTGTATTTATTGCCTTGCTGTTTTGATCTATATTTAAATAATTAACTGTGGAAAAGCACCTTCTGTTTTGTCTACAATAGTAAGAGTCAGAGCCTGGTCCTGGGGTTTTTAGGGGTTCCCAGCTCTTTCTCACAGTCCTCTGGATCACTTGACTGCATGGTCCATCTGTAAGTGAGGGTCACCAGCCCAGACTTATGAAGAGAGGTAAGTAAAAATACATTATTGATACAGTATGCAAAGTGAGGGCATACATGGTGTTTCTTTGATGCTTTTCTATTAGCTTTATCCCATGCTCTATCCCTCTGGCTTTTTTGTGTGGTAATTTTTATGTTGTTCGGCATGAGCTATTTCTCTGTCTCTTCCTATGTGCCAGGCTCTGTACGTGTAAGATAGACATGGAATTTCCTCTTCCGGAGATCACCTCTGGTGGGGGGAGTCAGATGGTAAAAGTAAACACATATATAAGATCATTTCAGATAGTATAACAGCCGTGAAGAAAGTAAAGTGGAAGCCTTCAGGTGGAGGAGGGGTGGGCGGATTGAGCCCTGAATAAGAAGAAACCAGCTTTGTAAAGGACTGGGGAAGAACATTCCAGGAAGAGGGAACGGCAGCTGCAAGTGTCTCTTTCTTACTCTTGTGAAGGAAGGATTGCAGCAAACAGTCTTTGCCCTTGTGGAGCTGCCATTGTGGAGCCTGGATGTCAGTTCATGCCTTCCCCTTGTCTCTGGTCTTATTTTGTAGGTTTGTTTCTGCGTCACATGATCTTGGCCTACAGTAAGCTTTCTTTCAGCCAAGTGTTTAAACTGTACACGGCCCTTCAGCAGTACTTCCAGAATGGTGAGAAGAAGACAGTGGAGGATGCTGATATGGAACTGACCGGTAGAGATGAGGGTGAAAGAAAAATGGAAAAAGAGGAACTTGATGTATCCGTAAGGTAATTTGGGTTTTTCTGACAGGGATCCTTTTCCTGTGAAATAGTATAATTTCAAGTACAGTAAGTCCTTATTCATTTAGAGTTCATGTGCTGGCTATGCCCTTTCCTCTCCAGGTCTGGGAAGTTAACTGATAAGGGCTGCACGGGTGGGTCCCTTGCCCTCTGACTTCTGATTGGCCAATGGGAGGCACCGGTGGGTAATCCCCAGGGCCAGGGAGGATGAGGTCGGAGTGTTGATTCATTGGCTCCCTTCCTTGGGGGGGGTCCTGGGGGACTGGCTGTAGGGTCACAGCTTCTGTCAGGTCACCCTCTCTATACTCCTTCAGGGGGTTTGGTAACTAGGAGCAAGTAAGTGTTTACAGGCCCGAGGTGAAAGGTACCCCACTGTTATCAGTCCTGGGGACTGTATTGTCTCTTATGACTTCTCTGTCCTTTCCCTTGCGTTTGTAAATTGATCCTTTTTTAAGCTCTTCTCAGACTACTCAATTTAAAAGTGTTCTTTGGGGCCGGGCGCGGTGGCTCAAGCCTGTAATCCCAGCACTGTGGGAGGCCGAGGCGGGTGGATCACGAGGTCAAGAGATCGAGACCATCCTGGTCAACATGGTGAAACCCCGTCTCTACTAAAAATACAAAAAATTAGCTGGGCATGGTGGCGCGTGCCTGTAATCCCAGCTACTCAGGAGGTTGAGGCAGGAGAATTGCCTGAACCCGGGAGGCGGAGATGGCGGTGAGCCGAGATCGCGCCATTGCACTCCAGCCTGGGTAACAAGAGTGAAACTCCGTCTCCAAAAAAAAAAAAAAAAGTGTTCTTTGTTTTCTGCTGGGTCCCTGACTGGCACAGTTGGTTACATCAGAGTGAAGTAACAGTTGATGAATTCAGTGAAAATTTATTGAACGCCCTCTGAGGTCTAACCTCTAAGGAAGTTGCTGTGAGGAAGTTGCTCACCTAGTTGGTCAAGCCTAAAACCCAGTAGTGTCCTTGATTCCTCCCTGTCCTTCACCCCAGTGCCCCAGCAGATCCGGTCAGTCTTTCCTCCCTGCTATATTTGGAACTTGTTCACTTCTCTCGTGGCCACTGCTCCCCCTGCAGTCTAAGCACCAGAGCTGTACCAAATACACTCACCAAATCTGCACTAGCCTAACTTTCTCCTTGACTGAACTCCTGTCTCCCTACGTCTGTTCTTCAGACAGCCTCTGGGGAAGCCCCTAAGAATATTAATCAGATCCCAGCACTCTTCCGCCCAAACCTTTGGAACATAGAGAGGAGTCTGAGCTCACCATGGCCTCAGTGCCTGTATAACCTGGCCCAAGGATCTTCTCTGACCTCTTTCTCTTTACTTCCCCCTTCACTCTCAGCATCGTGACTACTCTGGCTTTCCTTCAGTTTCTTGACTAATGCAATCATTTTCTGCCTCAGGTTGCCTGGAATGCCCTTCCCTGGCTTTTGACCTCGTGTGCTCCCTTTCACCATTCAGATCTCAGCTCAGGTTTCCTCAGACAGGCCTCCCTGACCATGAGGTAGCTCCTATCCCAAATAATTTCTTTTTTTTTTTTTTTTTTTTTTTTTGAGATGGAGTCCTGCTGTCGCCTAGCCTGGAGTGCAATGGTGTAATCTCGGCTCATTGCAACCTCTGCCTCCCGTGTTCAAGCAATTCTCCTGACTCCACCTCCCAAGTAGCCGGGATTACAGGCGCCCACCACGACACCTAGCTAATTTTTTTGTGTTTTTAGTAGAGATGGGGTTTCACCATGTTGGCCCGGCTGGTCTCGAACTCCCGACCTCAGGTGATCCACTTGCTTTGGACTCTCAAAGTGCTGGGATTATAGGCATGAGCCACTGCGCCCAGCCCGAGATACTTTCTATTTCTTTATTCTTCCATACCTCTCACCACTAAGTAACCATCTTAATTTACTTGCTTATCTGTTTCCTCTTCCTTTTCACCCTTTGAGAGCTAAGACCCTTCTCTGTCTTGTTTCATCACCTTTCCCCAATGCTTAGTAGAGTGCCTGACTCATAGAATATGTTCTGTAACTGAATATTGGATGAATTGTATGCAGAGAATCAATATATAGTCTATCACCCATACTGGAACTGGCCCGGTAACATACTTTGTATTAACTGTCCTTCCTTTTGCTGTTTCACTTTCACTTCCTCAACTACTGTTATCTGGAATTGCTTCCAAATAAACTACTTGTACTTGCAGGCAAAAAGATATATATATATATATATATATTCATTCCCTGCTGTCAAAGAGCCTTTGGTCTGGTGAGGAAGACTGACAAGTAAACAGATACACTCTTCAGAGCTCTGAGGGAAATAAACCTCACCTACCCTAAGGAGGTGGCTAGGGCGGACACCTTATTATTTACTGGGAGCTTATAATTTACTGCACTGCAGGCTGTTAGGCTACTGTAATCCCTGGGGTGGCGGGGGGTCACATTGTGTATAGATGGGGAATGCTTCTTGCACTTTCTATGAGTAGCTTTTTTACTGTTACGTGATTTGTTCAGCATGTATTGGGAGCAAGAAGATAATAGTACCATTAAGTGGTCCCCAAAACTCATTTCCTTACAAATGCTTCTTGTCTGGTGGAAAGGCAATATAGTGTGGGGTTAAGAGTTTGACTCTGCAGCCAGACCCCCAGGTTTGCCCGCTGTTCCTCTGCCTTTGGTCTGTGAGACCTTGGGCAAGTCAGTCACCCGTTCTGTGCTTTGAGCTCTTTATCTGCAAGATGAGGCTCATACCACTTCCCCAGAGGGTTGTGAGAATTAAGTGATAAATTCATATAAAGTATTGAGAACTGTGCCTAGAAATGTTAACTATTATTATTCTCTACTTTCTCTTTTAGTTTTCTCCTAAGAAATGCTTCTAGGCTATAGTGTAATCTTCTTACTAGCTACTTTATATGCTTACAGTAGCAAAGTACTACTTCTAAGAAATGTTAAATTCAGACTTTCTTATTTGGGTTGGTTTTCTCTTAACTTGATTTATTTAGGTCTAATTCCATCTTTTTGTTTTTATTTTATTCTAAGAAGTCATTTATGTATAATCCAGTATATTTACTGTAAAAGTATATGGTTTCAGAAAATCGTGCACATTTAGTAAACTGAATTTCATCATGAAAATTGAAGAAATGTATAATTATTTGTCTGAAAAGAAATTACTTTGTTAGAGAACATTTTTATTTTGCAGGAGGTATATTTCTTTCTTTCTTTCTTTTTTTTTTTTTTTTTTTGGGACGGAGTTTCGCTCTTGTTACCCAGGCTGGAGTGCAATGACACGGTCTCGGCTCACCACAACCTCCGCCTCCTGGGTTCAGGCAATTCTCCTGCCTCAGCCTCCTGAGTAGCTGGGATTACAGGCACGCGCCACCATGCCCAGCTAAGTTTTTGTATTTTTAGTAGAGACGGGGTTTCACCGTGTTGACCAGGATGGTTTCGATCTCTTGACCTCGTGATCCACCAGCCTCGGCCTCCCAAAGTGCTGGGATTATAGGCTTGAGCCACCGCGCCCGGCCTTTTTTTTTTTTTTTTAATTTGAGACATAGTCTCGCTCTGTTGCCTGGGCTTCTGTGCAGTGCTGTGGTCATAGCTCACTGCATCCTTCTTTCAGCCCTTGGGCTCAAGAGATCCTCCTGCTTCAGCCTCTCAAGTAACTGGGACTACAGGTGTGCACTACCACACTCGGCTATTGTGTTTCTTTTTTCTTTCCTTTTTTCTTTTTTTTTTTGGTAGAGCCAGGGTCTCACTATGCTGCCTAGGCTGATCTTGAATTCCTGGACTCAAGTGATCCTGACACCTCGGCCTCCCAAAGTGCTGGAGAAGCATTTTCTTTTTAAAACAGGGTCTCACTGTGTCATCCAGGCTAGAGTGCAGTGTTGCTATTATAAGTTCACATGTTTGCAAATATTTTACCTTTTCTGTTTAGATTGTCTTTTGATGCACAACATTTTTAAATTTTATGAAGTTCAGTTTGTCTATTTTTTGTTGTTATTACCTGTGCCTTTAGCTCTTTTTAAATTTTAATTTTTAAAATTTTTAATAGAGATAGGGTCTTGCTATGTTTCTGGGGCTAGTCTTGAACTCCTGGGCTCAAGTGAGCCTCTCGCCTCAGCCTCCTACAGTGATTGGATTATAGGTGTGAGCCATCACACCCAGTGTGCATGTGCCATTAGTGTCATATCCAAGGCAGCATTGCCACATCTAGTGTTGTGAAGCTTTCACTCTATGTTTCTTCTGAGAGTTTTACAATTTTTTTATTTAAAAATTTATTATTATTATTTTTTATTACTAGCAGGTGGAAGTAAGATCTTATTTTTTCGGCCTCACATTTACATCTTTGATTCCTTGTGAGTTAATTTTTGTATATGGTATTAGATAAGGGTCCAACTTCATTCTTTTGCATGTGGATGTGCAGTTTCCCCAGCATCACTGGTTGGAAAGGCTGGCCTTTTCCTATCAGATGGTCTTGGTGCTGTTCCCAAAAATCATTTGACCGTGCATGCCAGGGCTTCTTTCTGGGCTCTGTGTATTGATCTCAACATCACTTTTGAAGTTTTTCTTTTCTATTTCTGAGGAGAGAATTAAATTTTTTGCACTCTTTAGATATAAGAATCCGCTTGATTTTATAAATGTCATTTTCACTTTTGTGTAATTCTTTACTATTTTTTTTTTTTTTTTTTCCAGAGAAGAGGAGGTATCCTGCAGTGGGCCTCTGTCCCAAAAACAAGCAGAATTTTTTCTTTCTCAACAGGTACGTTAATTCTGTAATTTATCATGACCTTCTCTTCTGGTCCTGTGACGCGGTCGTGGCATAGGCCTGTTATGTGCGAAGGTTTCTTAGGGAATCTGTGTCAGCCTTTACTCTTGGTCCTTTCTGCCTCACTGACGATGCACTTGTAGCTTTGTGCCCCTTCCTATTTTGTGTGTGATTTTATTTTTCTATTAAAATTATAATCCAGGTTCATTTAGTAATGATATATGACTAACAGCCTAAAACCGTGTGACTTAAAAGACTTGCTTCTCTTCTCTCAACATTTTATTGTAAACATTTTCAAACATAAAGACAGCCTGAAAAGCAATGTATGGTACCTATTACTTCGATTCTACAATTAATATTATTGTCCTATTTATTACTTATATAACCACCCTCTATCCAGCCACCATTTCGTCTTTTTAAAAATAAATAATTCCCGTTGCAGATAGTAATATACTTTGCTCCAAACATTTCTTTCTTTTTTTTTTTTTCTTTGAGACAGAAATCTCACTCTCGCCCAATCTAGAGCGTTGCCCAGGCTGGAGTGCAGTGGCACAATCTCGGCTCACTGCAACCTCTGCCTCCCGGGTTCAAGCTATTCTCGTACCTCAGCTTCCCAAGTAGCTGGGATTACAGGCGTGCACCATCACACTCAGCTAATTTTTGTATTTTTAGTAGAGATGGGGTTTCACCACATTGGCCAGGCTGGTCTCCAACTCCCGACCTCAGGTGATCTTCCTACCTCAGCCTCCCAAAGTTCTGGAATTACAGGCGTGAGCCATGGCGCCCAGCCAAAACTGTTTTTTTCTTTTCTTTTTCTTTGCAACTGCATCTCGCTATGTTGTTGCCCAGGCTGGAGTGCAGTGGTGTGATCTCACCTCGCTGCAACCTCTGTCTCTCGGGTTCAAGCGATTCTTGTGCTTCAGCCTCTGGAGTAGCTGGGACTACAGGTGCACGCCTCCATACCCAGTTAATTCATGTATTTTTAGTAGAGATGGGGTTTCACCATGTTGGCCAGACTGGTCTCGAACTCTTGACCTCAAGTGATCTGCCTGCCTCGGCCTACCAAAATGTTTGGATTACACATGTGAGCCATTGTGCCTGGCCACAGCCAAAGCTTATTTTTTTATTTTTATCTTTTTGAGACAGAGTCTCACTCTGTCACCTAGGCTGGTGTGCAGTGGCATGATCTCAGCTCATTGCAGCCTCTGCCACCCGGGTTTAAGTGATTCTCCTGCCTCAGCCTCCTGAGTAGCTGGGATTACAGGTGTGTACCACCACATCCAGGTAATTTTTGTATTTTTAGTAGAGATGGGGTTTTGCCATGTTGGCCAGGCTGGTCTTGAACTTGTGACCTCAGGTGATCCACCCACCTTGGCCTCTTAAAAGGCCGGGATTACAGGCGTGGGCTGCTGTGCCCTGCCAAACTTTCTAACATAAAAGCTGTGGAATACTGCAGAGGCAGGAGAATCTCTTGAACCTGGGAAGCAGCGGTTGCAGTTAGCCGAGATCACACCACTGCACTCCACCCTGGGCAACAAGAACAAAACTCCATCTTAAAAAAAAAGAAAAAAAGAAAGCTGTGGAAGAAAACATGTAAGAGAAGATAATTTGATTTTCAGATAAAAATTAAAAGCATCTCCATGTCAAGACTTGTTTTAACATAATAGGCAAACAGGACGGGCTTGGTGGCCCACGCCTATAATCCAAGCACTTTGGGAGGCCCAGGTGGGCAGAACATTTGAGGTCAGCAGTTTGAGACCAGCCTGACCAACATGGTGAAACCCTGCCTCTATTAAAATACAAAAAATTAGCTGGGCATGGTGGCGCGTGCCTGTAGTTCCAGCTACTTGGGAGGCTGAGGCAGGCAAACTGCTTGAACCCACAAGGCAGAGGCTGGGTTGAGCCAAGATTTCGCCACTGTACTCCAGCCTGGGCGACAGAGCAAGACTGCCTCTCAAAATAAATACATATATAAGTAATTAAATAAATAAGTAAGTAAAAGTTGAAAAAATTAAAAGTCAAGCAAGAAAGTGGGAAAAAGTATTTACAGTAAATTTGACAGTGAAAGGTTAATATTTTTGCTTTAGAAATCATATTTTCAGGATGGGTGCAGTGGCCTACGCCTGTATTCTCAGCACTTTGGGAGGCTGAGGCAGGTGGATCACCTGAGGTCAGGAGTTCGAGACCAGCCTGTCCAACATGGTGAAGCGCTGTCTATTAAAAATACAAAAAATTAGCTAGGTGTAATGGTAGACGCCTGTAATACCAGCTATTTGGGAAGCTGAGGCAGGAGAATCTCTTGAATCCGGCAAGTGGAGGTTGCAGTGAACTAAGATTGTGCCACTGTACTCCAGCCTGGGCAACAGAGCAAGACTCTGTCTCTAAAAAAAGAAAAAATAAGAAATCATATTTTCTGAGACTATTTGATGATGAGACAAAGTTTATGGTATTAAAATAATAGGCAGTAAAGTTACATATCATATTCTGATTTTGTTAAAAATATAATGTGTTGGCTGGGCAAGATGGCTCACACCTGTAATCCCAGCACCCTGGGAGGCTGAAGTAGGTGGATCATGATGTCAAGAGATTGAGAACATCCTGGCCAACATGGTGAAACTCTCTCTCTCCTAAAAATGCAAAAATTAGCTGGGTATGCCTGTAGTTCCAGCTACCTGGGAGGCTGAGGCAGGAGAATCACTTGAACCAGGGAGGCGGAAGTTGCAGTGAGCCAAGATCACACCACTGCACTCCAGCCTGGTGACCGAGCGAGACTCCGTCTCAAGAAAAACAAAAACGTGTTAAAAATATAATGTGTGGCCGGGCACGGTGGCTCAAGCCTGTAATCCCAGCACTTTGGGAGGCCGAGGCGGGTGGATCACGAGGTCGAGAGATCGAGACGGGTGAAACCCCGTCTCTACTAAAAAATACAAAAAATTAGCTGGGCATGGTGGTGCGTGCCTGTAATCCCAGCTACTCAGGAGGCTGAGGCAGGAGAATTGCCTGAACCCAGGAGGCGGAGGTTGCGGTGAGCCGAGATCGCGCCATTGCACTCCAGCCTGGGTAACAAGAGCGAAACTCCATCTCAAAAAAAAAAATATATATATATATATATATATATAATGTGTATACACAATGTAAGTTTACAATAAGGCTGTATTATAAATTTAATGTGTATACACATTATATTTTTAACAAAATTAGAATATGACATGTAACATGTATATACACACACATACAGAACAAAGATAATATACAGTAAAATATTAATAATGTTGTTTCTGGTGGTGTGATTGCGGAACATTTTTGTTTTCTTCTGTAGCTTTTCTGTATTTTTGGAGTTATTTTTCTCCATACTACATCTACATAATAATTTTATTTTTCTTTTGAGATGGAACCTTGCTCTGTTGGGGTGCTATGCTATGATCTCGGCTCACTGTAACCTCTGCCTCCTGGGTTCAAGCAGTTCTCCTGCCTCAGCCTCCCGAGTAGCTGGGATTACAGACACTTGCCACCATGCCCAGCTAATTTTTTATATTTTTAGTAGAGATGGGGTTTCACTGTGTTATCCACGATGGTCTCAATTTCCTGACCTCAGGTGATCCACCCACCTCAGCCTACCAAAGTGTTGGGATTCCAGGCATGAGCTACCGAGCCTGGCCAATAATTTTCTATAATGATATAAATTAACAATAGAATTAGAAATTATTTTTACTTAAAGAAATTTTTTTTTTTAATAAATTACTGTCTTTAAATAGAGATGAGGTCTCAGTATATTGCCCAGATTGTCCTTGAACTCCTGGGCTCAGACAGTACTCCTGCCTCAGCCTCTGCCTGCCTCAGCCTCTGCCTCCCAAAGTGTTGGGGTTACATGCATCAATCACTATACCCTGCCCTTAGAAATTATTTTACTTATAGAAATACTCATTAAGGTAAAATTGGAGTAAAGTATCTATAACCCAGTTAAATATAAACATTTAATTTGCAGCTAATTTTCTATATATTTCATATAATTGTTGCTGATATTATTTGTATGAAACAAATATGTAGGGGTAGGACAAGGCACCTGGCTCCCATAAGGCCCTATGCAGGCACTGGAAATACAGCAAGAAGTAAAGACGTTACCTGCCTGAAAGGAGCTTACAGTCTGGGCTGGGGTCAGACTAGCAATTTTACTATAGTTTGATAGTGCTACAGGAAGCGTAAGTGCAGAGGGCTTATAGGATCTCACCTCATCTAGAAGGTGACAGAAGCAGGTGGCCCGGAGGATGAGCTAGACGTGGGTATGGGTTTGCTCAGCCTGGGGTAGCATGTGGCTGGGGAGTAATGGGCGGGAGGCTTCATGTTTCTGAAAGAGGAAACAGTGTTGTGTATGGTCAAGAGGAGAGCATGTGGCAGGGTCCACCTTCAGCGTACCTGGAATGAGGGAAGGCCAGCTAAGGCTGGCGAGATGAGGGGCCAGAGCCTGAAGGACCTTTGTAGAAAAGAAAATAATCAGGTGATGCTAGTTAGTATATCTTTTCATAAGTTTCTTGACCATTTCTTTCTACTAAGTTACCATTTTTAAATTTCAGGCCTCTTTGCTAAAGAATGATGAGACTAAGGCCCTCACTCCAGCTTCCTTGCAGAAGGAATTAAACAATTTATTGAAATTTAATCCTGATTTTGCTGAAGCGGTAAGTCTTTCCCAGAATTTGTTGCTGTGTTGGAAAGGAATGACAAGGCTACTTTTTTTTTTTTTGGAGACAGTCTTGCTTTGTCGCCAGGTTGAAGTACAGTGGGGCAATCTCAGCTCACTGCAACCTCCAACTCCCGGGTTCAAGCAACCCTCCTGCTTCAGCCTCCCTAGTAGCTGGGATTACAGGCACCTGTCACCACACCCAGCTAATTTTTGTACTTTTAGTAGAGACGGGGTTTTGCCATGTTGGCCAGAATGGCCTCGATCTCCTGACCTCGTCATCTGCCCGCCTCGGCCTCCCAAAGTGCTGGGAATACAGGTATGAGCCACCATGCCCAGCTAACTTTTGTACTTTTAGTAGAGACAGGGTTTCATCGTGTTGGCCAGGCTGGTCTCCTGATCTCGGGTGATTCCCTGCCTCAGCCTCCCAAAGTGCTAGAATAACAGACATGAGCCATCACGCCCAGCCCAAACGACAGCTTTGAGGCTGAAAAACTCTTTCCCTTTATCTCTTTTGTCAGTGTTTATTTATTTTTAAAGTTACAGTAATACCATTCCTTAATGGATTTTTTACTCGGAAAATTTTCTTGATAATATTTGAATATAGAAATGTATCTATTGTGCTTCCTAGTAACTGAGATCTGCCTGTTAGGGAAGTTTCAGTGACTCAAAAAAAATGAAAATAATTAACTTAGGAAACTAGTAAATCTCAATGTGTTTTAACTTGTACATTAATAAAAATTTTATAATTTGTAAATTAATTCAGGTTTTAGAATCTTTAATTTTGAATACTCAGTTTTCCTTGATATTTGAACTCGGTAAGCCCCACTATTCTCCTCTATCGCCCGCGTAACCAGTGGCAGAGTGGAGTATATTTAAGGTAAAACTGACACAAGCCGGGCGCAGTGGCTCACGCCTGTAATCCCAGCACTTTGGGAGGCCGAGGCGGGTGGATCGCGAGGTCAAGAGATTGAGACCATCCTGGTCAACTTGGTGAAACCCCGTCTCTACTAAAAATACAAAAAAAAAAATTAGCTGGGCATGGTGGCGCAGCCTGTAGCCCCAGCTACTCAGGAGGCTGAGGCAGGAGAATTGCCTGAATCCAGGAGGCGGAGGTTGCCGTGAGCCGAGACCGCGCCATTGCACTCCAGCCTGGGTAACAAGAGCGAAACTCCGTCTCAAAAAAAAACAAAACAAAACAAAAAACTGACACAAATACTAATGGAACTTCCATTTTTAATTTGTGGATTCCCACTAGGGGAATGTGTCTTGAAGCTGTTTTATTCTGCCTCTAGAGAAAAGATTAAGCTAAATTATGACCATCTTATTAGAAGGGCATGGGATACACTAGTGTTTGTAGCCAGTGAAACTCTCGGCAGTTGTCTTACCCAAGAGATAGTTACAGCATTTAAAATACATCGATTATTTCTTGTTTTAGCATTATCTCAGCTACTTAAACAACCTCCGTGTCCAAGATGTTTTCAGTTCAACACACAGCCTCCTTCATTATTTTGATCGTCTGATTCTTACTGGAGCCGAAAGCAAAAGTAACGGGGAAGAGGGCTATGGCCGGAGCTTGAGATACGCCGCTCTGAATCTTGCCGCCCTGCACTGCCGATTCGGTCACTAGTAAGTTTATAATAGACTTTTGTCCATGCACAAATTGAATTAACTGATGACAATAAAAGATCTGCTATTTTGTGGAGAAAAAAAGGGAAAAGAAATGGAAGAAATGAACTCTCAAATGTTAATTGCGATGCATTTTAAAAAATAATGTATTTTTTAAAAAGAAGAAAAGAAAGAAACTCATCAACCTGAACTAGTTGATAACTTCCATAGAGGGAACTTTTTTTGCACTGGAGCGAAGTTAATGAAAACCTTCTGCCTAAATAGTCTGCCCCCTGGTGTCATCATTTAACATTGCTGTCTTAGTGCCTGGCCTCTTCGATTACTTCTAAGAACAACAGGCCATTCAGCGAAAAGGAAATTAGGTCATTAGGCCAGAGAGTCCCTAAAGGATTTTTTGGAGGTAAAAAATGGGGATGCAGAAGCTATTTTTAGTATTTCAAAAAGCCAAAAGGCAGTTGCAGAAGTTTTCATCCAGTGCCTTTACTGAAAGACTACATAGGCTTACTAAAAGTCACGTTTGCTTTTGGATAGAATTCAGGCAGCTCAGTCAGGTGACACTGGTTTATACTGCTACCTCCATATGCCTGTGTTTTTAATGACTAGAAATAGGAAAATTGATTGGTTATTTTTTAGTAAATAGAATTAAGTAGATAAAACAACTTTCAGAACGTGGAGACTATCCTGGAAATAATGAAATAATGTGAATAATGGTGAAAGGTGGGAAATTACTAATTGAAAGATCCCTTTACCCCCCTCCTGCCCTGTGGCTTTTTACCAGTTGAGAGAAGTGTGGTCTCTGCTATAGGCATCTTTGAATACAGACCATATAGCGTGTATTAGTGGGAGTATAGTGTCCACAGTTCAATAATTGAGACTTCTATCCCTTTCTCTGTGTGTCAGGCAACACCTAGGGAATTCTTTTTATTTCTGGTTGTCAGGTTTTTGTTTTTAAGAGACAAGGCCTCACTCTGTCACCCAGGGTGGAGTGCAGTGATATGATCATAGCTAAGTGTAACCTCGAACTCCTGGGCTCAAGCAAGCAGTCCATCTCAGCCTCCTGAGTAGCTATGACTCAGGCATGCACCACAATGCCCAGGCTGGTCTCAAACTCCTGGCTTCAAGCAGTTCTCCCACCTTGGCCTTCCAAAGTGCCGGGATTACAAGTGTGAAGCACTGGGCCCACCCAGTTGTCAGGTTTTAAAAGGGACATAGACAAACTGAAGTTTGTGTGGGGAACCGTCTCAGGGTGTTGAGACATTCAAAGCTGTATCATATAAATAAGGTGGGAGGGAGGTGAGATGTTCATCCTGGAGAAAAATGTCTTATCCAAGCATGTATTTGACGTCTTCATGTAGTAAAATGTCACGTGAAAAGAGCTTAGATTGATCGAGGGTCTGGCTACTGGACAAGATTGAGAGGTGGTAAATAAGCGTAAGTCAGAGGACAAAGTATTTCTGCTCATTGTAAGGCAACAGTTTCCCTTTATATAACCCTCTGAGGAAGGCATCAGTGGGGTGCTCAGGCCTAGACCAAAGGTGTCATTAAGGGCATTCAAACATCAGATTGATAGTTGTATCCAAAAATGTTTAAGGCTCCTCAAAACTGTGATTTTTGTGAGAGTCCATGATATCCTGTAATAATTAACTTCTTTTGGTCTTCCCAGATTTAATAACCTCTTGATCAGAGCCTTTCATTTTTTTATGTACTCAAAAATAATAGCAATGCCATTTTTAATATTTGCCAGCAAACTGTTTAACTTAGTTAGGAACTGCTTCCCCTGAGGGTTAGAAATTTGTATACAGCCTTCTGTATACAAATAATCTTTTGATGAACAGAATTTCTTCTTTTTATTTTTAAAAATATAGAGACGAGGTCTCGCTATGTTGCCCAGGTCGTTCTTGAACACCTGGCCTCAAGTGAGCCTCCCACCTTGGCCTCCCAGAGTGCTGGGATTACAGGTGTAAGCTACTGCACCCAGCTCAGAATTTGTTTATGTTTACAGTATTATCAATGGATAGACAGCTAATTGCACAGAATAATGAGGAAAGGTAGATTTTTATTAATATGTACATTTTCCTTAATTCGTGATTTACTCAGGCCAGGCTTCTTTGTTTCTGATCCTGGATCTATGGGCCTGTGTAAATCTTTGTCACTTAGCTAAAAGGATTTTTTGAAAATCCTTGTAGCACTTTATTGAGCATTTACTGTGTACTAGGCACTAGGGATAGTTACCATGGATACAGCAGTGAAAAAGGGAAAAAAACAAAACAAAACCCTGTTATAGAGCTTATATCAGGGGAGATAGGGAAAAAACAATCCTAAGCATAGTTGTAATATGTCTTGTGGTGATAGACCAGGATAAGGGGTTAGAAAGTGATAGTGAAGTGCTCTTGTTTTCCTAAGTAACATTGTTACTCCAGGTACATGCATAGATCACCTACTCCTTTAATTTGTAAATCTCTGTTTAAATATAAAGGTAGCAGGTCAGCCCTCCTTGATCTTTGCCAACTTAATATTTGAATAGAGATTTAAAGGAAAAAAAATTACAGAAGTGGGACTCCTCAAAATACTTTTTAAAACTAGCTTTGGGCTGGGCACCATGGCTCATGCCTATAATCCCGGCAGTTTGGGAGGCCGAAGAAGGAGGATCGCTTGAGGCCAGAAGTTCAAGACCAGCCTGGAGAACATAGAGAGACTTTATCTCCTTAAAAAAATCAGCTGGGCATGGTGGTGTGAGCCTGTAGTCCCAGTTACTTGGGAGGCTGAGGCGGAAGGATTGCTTGAGGCCAGGAGTTTACCAGCCTGGGGAGCATAGTGAGACTCTATCTCTATTTAAAATAAAATTAGCCAAGCATGGTGGTGAGCTCCTGTAGTCCCAGCTACTCAGGAGGCTGAGATTCATTGCCTGAGGCCAGGAATTCAAGGCTGCAGTGAGCTAGGATTGTGCCACTGAACACCAGCCTGGGTGACAGGGAGACCCTGTCTCTAAAAAAGTGGTTTTGAAAAAATGATGAAAATAATAAATACACATAGTGAGAAAAGAGTTCAGATAATGCAGAAGGGAATGCTATGAAAAGTAAAATATTATGTCCTCTCCTTGCCCTTCCCCTCAGCAGTGAACCTTTAAAATAAACATCTTAGGAGCAGAGATAAAAGCCTTTGCTTTATGCCCTTTTCGTAGAAATTCCCCTTAGAAGAGACATGTCCTATATTTCCCTGTTGGCGTTTTTTGCTTCTGGGGTTGGGGCACGCCTCTGAGAGAATAAGCCCAGAAATAGTTACCGCTTCCAACCCAGAGACCTCCACTTGGATGACTGTGTACAGATGACTTTCTGCTACGGTTGCTTATGCATGTTTGTGATTGTTAATGGGATATTATTAATGTTTAGTCTGTCATTAGTCAACAGGCAGAGCTCGCCCTGCAGGAGGCAATTAGGATTGCCCAGGAGTCCAACGATCACGTGTGTCTCCAGCACTGTTTGGTGAGGCCATCCTCTGGTCTTGGGAGTTTTGTTCACGGGTTGAGTTGGCCTTCACAAGGCCCTATTTGAATTGGGTTGTTTTGCAGTTGGAACAAAGATCCCTAGCAGCAAAAGGGAACTAGTTAGGTGCTCGTGGGAATTCAGAAAGTGCAACCTATCTATACTTGTCTTTCTTAGTTCATGACATCTGTTTTGCTTTTGCCATATATCCGGTCTACAAAGTTTAATGCAACTTGCCATGAAAGAAGAGAAAACCTTTATTACATTTAGCACTGGCATTAACAAAAACATGTATGTTACACTTAGTAACCGGTAAAATACTGTCCTGTAATAGCCAAATCGCCAAGCACAGTAGAACACAGAAGGTACTTGACAAGCAGCTGAGAATCTTACTTCTCAGTTAAAGGCCATATAAGGGCTTCATTCTTTTTTTCTGAAACACCTGCCATTCCGAGGCTGTTAGGTGAAGCAGATCAGTGACTCGTTTATTTCAGTCTGGTTTAATGGCATTGATTTGTTTGACAGGTCTCATTTAGATTCTTGATATTTCTTGTATTTGTGATACAAGAAATATCAAGTATTTTG
Organism: Sapajus apella; assembly: GCF_009761245.1. Classification (NCBI taxonomy): domain Eukaryota; kingdom Metazoa; phylum Chordata; class Mammalia; order Primates; family Cebidae; genus Sapajus; species Sapajus apella. The sequence goes on along the minus strand of NW_022436942.1, from coordinate 79,579,518 downwards.
TCCCTTTGAAATTATTTCTTATGAGCACATTGATATTTCACTAGAACATCAGCCATTGCCATCGTTATGATATATTTTGATGATTTCTCTTGCCAGAGCTGGCTTTATGTGCTGGGGCAGAAGAGATCCGATAGCTATGTTCTGCTGGAGCATTCTGTGAAGAAGGCAGTACATTTTGGGTTACCGGTAAGGCTCATCTTTCTGTGAGATTGTTTCCGTAAATGGTCGAGCCTTTGTCTCTTTTTCTGCCCACCTCTGTCATGAACCAGCGATAGATTTAGAATGGGTTTCAAAGTGTGGTTTTATTCTTGGCAGTTTCATATGACTTTAATTATTAACCACTAAATTCTGTGTGGTAGGTTTCTCTCTGTTCCCTGTATTCTAATAACATCTGTGGAAGTTCCCTTTATCAATTCGATGAGAGATCTTTGTTTAGTTTATTGAGCAACATTAATTTAGCACATACTCACTTAGAAAATTTTAGCAAAGGATTTTTTTTTCTTTTTTTTTTTTTTTTTTTAGACAGAGTCTTGCTCTGTCAACCAGGCTGGAGGGCAGTGGCATGATCTTGGCTCACTGCAGTCTCCACCTCCCTGGTTCAAGCAGTTCTTTGCCTCAGCCTCCCGAGTAGGTGGGATTACAGGCGCCCACTACCACGCCTGGCTAATTTTTTGTATTTTTAGTAGAGGCAGGGTTTCACCATCTTGGCCAGGCTGGTCTTGAACTCCTGACCTCTTGATCCACCCATCTCAGCCTCCCAAAGTGCTGGGATTATAGGTGTGAGCCATGGTGCCTGGCCAGCAAAGACTTATTTTTAAACCAGGGATTGGTGAACTTTATAGGCCTTGGGCCAAATCTGGCTTTCTGCCTACTTAGGGTCTTCAAGCTGAGTGGATTTTACATTTTTAAGTGATGGGAGAAAAAAATCAACAACAGAGAAGAAATATGTGACAAAACCAAAAGTGGCCTGAAAAAATCTAAATTATTTACTCTTTGGCCCTTTATAAACAGAACAAGTTTGCTGATCCTTGTTTTAAACAATAAACAAAGCCAGGAACCAGTAAACCTGACAGGCAGATTTATCCTTTCTTATTTTGACTGACAGGGAAGGCCATGAATTGCAGTCCTCAGTGACATACACTGAGGGGTATTGAAAAGGCATGTCTGGCCGGGTGTGGTGGCTCACACCTGTAATCCCAGCACTTTGGGAGGCCAAGGCTGGTAGATCACCTGAGGTCAGGAGTTCGAGACCAGCCTGGCCAAGATGGTGAAACCCTGTCTCTACTAAAAATACAAAATTAGCTGGTGTGGTGGCACATGTCTGTGATCCCAGCTACTTAGGAAGCTGAGGCAGGAGAATCACTTGAACCTGGGAGGTGGAGATTGCAGTGAGCTGAGATTGTGCCACTGTACTCTAACCTGGGCAACAAGAGAAACTCCATTTAAAAAAAAAAAAAAAAAAAAAAAAATGAAGGACAAGCTTGGAGAACCTTGTTCTCTCAGAAACACCTACTGAAAACGAAACCATAGGAGTAGGACTGCTTAAGCATTCTGTCTCATGAAGTTTGTGACAGACTTCAGTGAAATGGAAAGTAATTATGTGTAATTTAATGTATACCTTGAAAATCTATAACTTGTCCATGTGATTCGCTTAGATGTACAGAATTGATTATAATGACAAAAATGGCTCCTTGAAGTAAGTGTAGGCTTAACTACAATTTTTGCCGTGAATTTAAGCTGGAATTTTTTAGTTCAGCTTTCATCCTTGAAGATGACACCAAAAGTTCATGACAAGATAATTCTGTTGCTCATGATAGGCATCCTTTTTTGATCTCCTATTACATATGTGCGCAGCACTGTTTGACATCTATTATTTCATTGTAATCCTTACGATAATTCTTTATGATAGGTTTGATGCCCATTTTACAGATGAGGAAGCTGAGGCTTAGCTAAGAAGCTAAGTGACTGGCCCTAAGTCACACAGTAAGTAGCAGAGGCAGTGTTTAAGTCCAGGTCCATCTAATGCTAAAGCCCTGCTGGCTCTTTCCCGTGTACCCTCTGCTTCTCTCCCAGACCCAGTTTTTCAGGAACACATCTCGTATGGATCAGGGTTAAGGCCAGGTTATAGGTACTTTCCTTTTAAATAGTGCTGTCACTGTGCATGTGCTGAAATGTGAAATCCACCACATTTCTGAAGAGCAAAACAAATTCTGTCATGTAATCTCTATCTTGGGTCGTGGGTATATCTGTCCCCTTAGTACCTCGCCTCCCTGGGAATACAGTCCCTTGTTCAACAGAGAGCTTTTGCTGGGAAGACGGCAAACAAGCTGATGGATGCCCTAAAGGACTCCGACCTCCTGCACTGGAAACACAGCCTGTCAGAGCTCATCGACATCAGCATTGCACAGAAAACGGCCATATGGAGGCTGTATGGCCGCAGGTAGGTCTCCCAAGGCCCTGAGGGTGTGAATCCTTTAGAAAGAAGCAGGAGCTAGCAAACTGGTTCTGTGAAAGGCCATACACACAAGATTTCCCCCGCTTGGGTAGACGTTCCTGCAGAGGATTAGACAAAATGTTTTAGACTATAAAATACAAAATGTTTTAGACTATAAAACATTTTGTATTTTGCACAAACTGAAAAGTTGTCTCCCGTGCATGTTCCTTCTTACTCCTCCCAAACACTCTGTGAAGTAGCGGGTGGGTGCTCTCCATGCTGGGAGAGTAAACCGAGGTTCGCACATCTGGTCTACCTGAGATCACAAACGTAGTTAACAAGTGACAAAGGACTCAAACCCATGTCATCTGACTCCAAGCACCAGGCTCCTCTGCTTTGTGGCAGGAACCTTTCTTCCTGTTCATAGGAGGCATGGTCCATAGTTGCTCTAGTTGAGGGTACCCTGAACCCCAAAGCTATCGCGTAAAGGAAGTTGCTTTTCTGTTAACCCAGGTGTTTCCTGTAGAATATTTTCAGCCTCTTGCATACTTTCCCATTTAGCCACTTAGAGCCTGGAAGTAAACATTGTTGCCGGATTTTAATCCTGGAGTTCTGTTGCTGCCTCACCCCTCACTTAGACAGGCTGTTTCTAGGAATTCAGTAATGAAAGGAAGTGCCTTTTTTACCAGTCTTGTTTTTGTATTTCAGATAATTTTTTGGCACGGTGTGCTCTGAAACAGCTGCAGACACTGGCCACTGCTTACATTGCCAGAGCAGCCTGTGCCAGGATGGCATCGGGTCTGAATTTACCCGTGAAAACTAATTCACATACTGTGACTGCAGGGAACCTGGGGTGGGGGTGGGGGGTCTGGGAGCGCACACTCCCAGCTGTGCCCTAACCATGACGTGTCTCCTCGGGCTGCACATCCAGGATGCTCTTCTGCTTTTCTTATCCTGAGGGCAGGGTTGCTGGCACTGGGAGGCAGCTGCTCCCAAGAAAGCCAGAGCCTGCGAGGGGTTTGGCTTTATGCCACTCAAGGTAGCTGACGGGCATGGCCCAGGGGCAGCCAGGCCTGCTGCTGAAAGGAAATCCTGTTCCCTCTCCCCACCCAGCACCATGGCCCTGCAACAGGCCCAGATGTTGCTGAGCATGAACAGCCTGGAGGCGGTGAACGCGGGCGTGCAGCAGAACAACACAGAGTCCTTTGCTGTCGCACTCTGCCACCTCGCAGAGCTACATGCGGAGCAGGTAGGCAGGTGGCCAGGTCCATGTGCTTCTGGGGCAATGGAGGCTCTACCATTTCTTTGCTCTAGTGCTTGAGAAAAGCACTGGACATGTCTTGGACAGATCTGCTCGATGCTGTGGCTGAAACAGTGAAATCCCACCAGTGGAAGTGGACCAAGCATGGAGTCTGCAAAGTTGGTTGAATTTAGGGTCTTTTTTGGCATCAGTGAAGGGAATTCTAAGAGGTCAGCTAGTTTCATGTACTAAGGAAATAAAAAGGATTCTTTGACATTTAAGGTAGTAGAGGTTCGTGTGTTTTAGGAGAGAGGAGAGTATAATAGAAGCATAACTAAAATCATAATATAATAACTAATGTTTGTTGCAAATTGGTTCTGTGCCAATCCCTGTGCCTCTTGTATGTGTACTGTCTTACGGAATCCACTTCATGGGTCAAGTGTGCTGTTATCCCCATTTCACAGAACAAAAGACTGAGGTCCTGAGAGCTAAATCCTGTGCTTAACACCTGTAAATGTCAGAGGCGGGTCTCCAACCCAAATCTGGTTGACTCCAAAGAAGGACAGTGGGAATGGGGCATAATCTTGATGACTTGCACCCCAAGTAATTTTATGAGATTCTCATTATAAAGGATCAATTAAAGTATAGCTTGTGCTACTGTAGGCTTTATCTTCCCCTTGTTGAAAATGTCTTCTTTCATGGGAACGAGTAAGGGAAAGCTATTTTATCTAAAACCCTCGCTCTCACTAAACACTGCCGTGACAATCCAGACGTTTCCTTGATATTTTTCTCTTCCTCTTTGTGATACGTGTTACTGTTAGATTGCATCATAACACTCAGCATTCCCTAACTGCAGCCTAAAGATTTTTGGGTGGTTTCCACCCCTTTCAGAAGTCCAGATGTACTTTTCTGTAGCAAACATGTTAGCATTTGACATGGCTGTGTACACTGAGGGGTGGATGGGCCCTGATTGATGGGTTCCACGGCGCCTTTGCCTCTGCTTTCTTCCGGTGCCTGGGAAGCACCACCCATGTTTTCAGAGTTCGAAAGGGCTTGCTGGTTGCCTTCCCCTGGGAATGTTGCAGGTCTGTCTCTTACTTGTTTCTTCCTGTTCGTGACACTGGCACCCCCTTAACATCACTTCTCTTCCTTTCCTGGTGCCATGGATGAGAGGAGCATTTCGTAATGAATGAGTCAGTGAACATATTGAGGTATTTAGCTTTTTTGAGACAGAGTCTCGCTCTGTTGCCTAGGCTGGAGTGCAGTGGCACGATCTCACTGCAATCTCCCCAGAATCGCTGGGGTTCAAGCAATTCTCGTTTCTCAGCCTCCCGAGTAGCTGGGACTACAGGCATACGCCACCATACCCAGTGAATTTTTATATTTTTAGTAGAGATGGGGTTTCACCATGTTACCCAGGATGGTCTAAAACTCTTGGCCTGAAGGGATATGCCTGCTTCAGCCTCCCAAAGTGCTGGGATTATAGGTGTGAGTCACTACGCCCGGTGAAATTGTTATTTTCCTTCCAAAGTGCTAGGATTACAGGTGTGAGCCACTGCACCAGGCAAAATCCTTACTTTTTTCACTGTTAGAATGGACAACTACTTTACAAAAACCTTAGACTTGGTTCAGTTCTTTTTTATTTTTTAAATTTATATTAAAAAAAATTTTTTTTTGAAAGGGAGTCTCACTTTGTCACCCAGGCCGGAGTACAATGGTGTGATCTCGGCTCACTGCAACCTCTACCTCCTGGGTTCGAGCGATTCTCCTACCTCAGCCTCCCAAGTAGCTGGGATAACAGGCATATGCTACCACGCCCAGCTAATTTTCATATTTTTAGTAGAGATGGGGGTCTCACCATGTTGGCCAAGCTGGACTCAAACTCCTGACCTGAAATGATCCACCCACCTCTGCCTCCCAAAGTGCTGGGATTACAGGCATCAGCTACCGTGCCTGGACAATTTTTAATATATTTTTTTTGAGACAGGGTCTTGCTCTATCACCAGGGCTGGCGTGTAGTGTTGTAGTCACAGCCAACTATAGCCTCAATCTTCTGGGCTCAAGGGATCCTCCCACCTCAGCCCCCTCAGTAGCTGAAACTACTGGAGCCTGCCAGCCATGGCTAATTAAAATATCTTTTCATAGAGATGGAATCTTACTACGTTGCCCAGGCTAGTCTCAAACTTCTGGGCTCAAGCAGTCCTCCCGCTTCAGCTTCACAAAGTGTTGGGATTACCACACCCAGCCCATTTTTAATTTTTTTAAGAAGTGGGGTCTCACTCTTGCCCAGGCTAGAGTGCAGTGGCACAATCATGGCTCACTGCAGCCTTGAACTCCACCTTATCCTGCGCAGTAACTGGGACTGCAGGTGCACAGCACCTCACCCCGCTAATTATTTTAATTCTTGTTTCTTAGAGATGGAATCTTCTATTTTGTGTTGCCTGGAGTGGTCTTGAACTCCTGGCCTCAAGTGATCCTCCTGCTTTGGCCTCCCACAGTGTTGGAATTACAGGTGTGTCATAGTGCCTGGTGGCTCAATTCTTTAGCCTTGTAACTTTATCCAAGGCCATTTGTTAGAATTTTGTGCTTTTTCATGGGAGTAAGAACCTAAAAAGTAACCATGCTCTTTGGGTCTGTATGAATAATGCCATCTGCATCCCCCTTTCACCTCTGGGCTTATCAGCCAGGGTGTGTTAGGAAGCTTTTTAGTACACAACTAGAAGGTAGCTGCCTTTTTAAGTCCGTCCTTTATCCCTTTATTTTTTTTATTATTTATTATTTTTATTTTTTTTCTGCCCTGGTTCTTGCTGACTTTACCCCTTTCTTTAACTTACCTTAGATCTTTCCAGTTTTAGAACATCAGTCATGTGGATATACTTCCTGGGTTGATGAATGTCACATTTTTAATTGGACAAGTTAGACTCGCACCTGTGAAATTAAGTTTGGCCAGCTGCGGAGAAGGCAGCTTTATCATGAGTCTCCAGTTACTCTTTTATTTCTCTTGTATCTGCTTCTGAAACTTTCCTCCAAGTAAACTGGATGCTGCACTTTGTTTTGTGGTATGGGAGTGATTGGGGTTTCAGTGAGCCTATAAATACATTATGGGGCTCAGAACGGCTTTCCTCTTACGATCCAGAGGAAGTGAGTGAATTGTTTTCCTAAGATAATCATGCTCCTTTGCTCTTTCTGTGTAAATTCTGGCTCATCTTATATCATTCTTCTCTCAGCCTCAGGAATTGCAGATCACAATGGGACTGTTTTGAGGGGACACTGCAGGATCTATATCCCCATATCCAACTCCCTGTGACAGTCATGAAAATAATTGGCGACACTGGTCAGTTAAAACCATAGGAATATGACCTTTTGTTGTAATTCAATGTAATTTCTGCTTATTCACTTCAAATAAAAGTTGACTTGTAAGGCCGGGCGCGGTGGCTCAAGCCTGTAATCCCAGCACTTTGGGAGGCCGAGGCGGGTGGATCACGAGGTCAAGAGATCGAGACCATCCTGGTCAACATGGTAAAACCCCGTCTCTACTAAAAATACAAAAAATTAGCTGGGCATGGTGGCGCGTGCCTGTAGTCCCAGCTGCTCAGGAGGCTGAGGCAGGAGAATTGCCTGAACCCAGGAGGCGGAGGTTACGGTGAACCGAGATCGCGCCATTGCACTCCAGCCTGGGTAACAAGAGCGAAACTCCGTCTCAAAAAAAAAAAAAAAAAAGTTGACTTGTGGACTAACTGAGCTTCTAGGTAGACAAAAAGTACATTACCTCCTGAAATGATTGGGACAAGTTGAAGAGATTTCAGGATCAATAAGATAAACCTCTCAGCTGGGCACTGTTTCTCTTTATACCTATAATTCCAGCACTTTAGGAGGCTGAACCAGGTGGATTGCTTGAGCCTCATGGGTTTGAGACCAGCGTATGCAACATGGCAAAACCCCGTCTTGACAAAACATACAAGAATTAGCTGGGTGTGGTGTGTTGTGGCGCATGCCTGTAGTTCCAGCTACTAGGGAGGCTGAGCTGGGAGGATTGCTTGAGCCTAGGAGGCAGAAGTTGCAGTAAGCCAAGATTGCACCACTACACTCCAGCCTGGGCAGTAGAGCAAAACCTTGTCTCAAAAAAAAAAGGATAAACATCTCAACATTGTAAGAGTGTAAAAAAGTCATGAATGGGTTGGGTGCCACCAGTGACTCACAGTTGTAATCCCAGCACTTTGGGAGGCCGAGGTGGGCAGATCACAAGGTTGGGGGTTCAAGACCTGTCTGGCCAACACAATGAAACCCCCGTCTTTACTAAAAATACAAAAATTAGCTGAGCGTGGTGGTATATGCCGGTAATCCCAGCTACTAGGGAGGCTGAGGCAGGAGAATCGCCTGAACCCTGGAGGCAGAGGTTGCAGTGAGCCGAGGTCACGCCACTGCACTGTAGCCTGGGCCACAGAGCTAGACTTTGTCTCAAAAAAAAAAAAAAAAGTCATGAATGTATATTCACAGAAAAAGCATGGCCCAAAAACATGAAAACATTTCAATCTAGTCATTGAAATTAAATTTAAAGTAGTTAAGGTACTACTTTCACAAATTAGGCAAAGATCCTTCAGCATTAGAGGAAGAAAAGGGAATAGAGTTCTGGTATGAAAGTACTTGGTACATTTCTAGAGGGTATTTAAGTAATACATCTCAAAGAACTTAAAAGTGCCGGTCATTTCTACTTCTACGGTTGTTTTTGTATTTTGTTTGTTTGTTTTGAGATGGAGTCTCCCTCTGTGGCCCAGGCTGGAGTGCAGTGGCACAATCTCGGCTCACTGCAACCTCTGCCTCCTGGGTTCAAGTGATTCTCCTTCCTTGGCCTACTGAGTAGCTGGGATTATAGACGTGTGCCACCCTGCCCAACTAATTTTTTTGTATTTTTAGTAGAGATGGGATTTCACCATGTTGACCAGGCTGGTCTCAAACTCCTGGCCCCAAGTGACCTGCCTTCCTTGGCCTCTCGAAGTGCCGGGTTTACAGGTATGAGCCACGGCGCCTGGTCTACTTCTAAGGTTTTATGCTAGGGAAATAATTGGACAAGTATGCAAAGCTCTATGCACCAAGATATTCATTATAGTATTTTTTAAATAGAAAATATTAGAAATAACCAGAATATCAAAAACTAGATTATTTTCATGTTCCATAACTGATTTACCTGATAAATACTATGATGATGTAGATTTGTATTTATTGACATTGAGAGATTTATTCATTCAACAAATATTCATTGGGTGCCTACCATGGGGTAAACAGTATTATAAGTAATTTATAAAAATACGTGTTAAGTCAGGCACGGTGACTCACACCTGTAATCCCAGCTCTTTGGGAGGCTGAGGCGGGCAGATCACCTGAGTTTGAGACCAGCCTGGCCAACGTGGTGAAACCCCATGTCTACTAAAAGTACAAAAATTAGCTGGGCGTGGTGGCATGAGCCTGTAATCCCAGCTACTTGGGAGGCTGAGGCAGGAGAATTGATTTAACCTGGTAGGCAGAGGTTGCAGTGAGCTGAGATTGCACCACTGCACTCCAGCCTAGGCAACAGAGTGAGAGTCTGTCTCAAAAAAATATATGTACACACACACACACACACACACACACACACACACACACTTATTTTTGGAATATGTATATATTTTTAATTTATGTGCATAAAAGGAATATAGAAGGAGATATACCACAACATTAACTGTGATTATCTTTTCTAGGATTAAAAGTAATTTGTCAGCTGGGCACAATGGCTCAGGCCTGTAATCCCAGCACTTTGAGAGGCCTAGACGAGGGGATTGCTTGAGGCTAGGAGTTTGAGACCAGCCTGGCCAACGTGGTGAAACCCCACCTCTACTAAAAATACAAAAATTAGCTGGGCGTGGTGCCATGCACCTGTAATTCCAGCTACTTGGGAGGTGGGGGGCAGAGGCATCAGAATTGCTTGAACTTGGGAGGAGAAGGTTACAGTGAGCCAAGATCACGCCACTGCACTCCAGCCTGGGTGACAGAGCAAGACTGTCTATAGTCCTAGCTATGTGGGAGGCTCAGATGGGAGAATTGATTGAGCCCAGGAAGTTGAGGCTGCAGTGAGCTGAGATCAAGCCGTTGCACTCCAGCCTAGGAAACAAAGCAAGACTGTGTCTCAGATAAAAAAAAAAAAAAAAAAAAAAAAAGAAGTAGTTCATCTGTTCTTGTTTACACGTGTTTCGTAAGTGTTTTTCTAGAATGGATATGTCTTATGTGTGTAATTTAAAATAAAAAAAAATTTATTAGAGTGTTTAAAAATGGCCCTTAGAAATTTGAGTCTCTGACCAGTATCTCTCAGGTTGCTGCATCAAGAACAGGTGCATCTGTCACGATCTGTGCATGATGCAGCAAGTGTGACTTCAACACAGGTTATGCTGATCAAATTGTGTCTTTCTATTTTAGGGATGTTTTGCTGCAGCTTCTGAAGTGTTAAAGCACTTGAAGGAACGATTTCCACCTAATAGTCAGCACGCCCAGGTGATCTGCCTTTTGATGGCATTAGATTTATTTACGATGAGAATAGTTTTTATTATAATATACAGTGGGATATAATCTCCCCTCAGAAAAATAATATTGAGCTAAAAAGGAGCTTGTCAAAGGATGCTTACAAGTATGGTATTATTTATACAAAGCTTAAAAACACAGGCCCATAGTCTGTTGTTTAAAGACAAGTGTATATGTGGTAATCGTGAATATGTTATAAAAGTATAAAAAACATGAATGAGAATGATAAATACCAAATCGAGTGCCTACTTTGAAAAAAGAGAAAGGGAAGTAGAATTTGCAAAGGACTTCATTAGTATCTAATAGTATATGAAGCAGATAAAGCAAAATGTAAGTTGACAAAGTTGATGGTTGGCATACATCTGTTTGCTATTGTATTTTCTGTGTATGTGTATATTCTCACATACTTGAGATATTTAAAACATTTTTAAAATACCCCCAAAAAAGAATGTGTGTGAATTATTGTAAGGATATTTGTTAAGCAATCCAAAATACTTTGATATACTCATTGAATAAGGTGAACATTTGCCAGTTTGTACTTAATTGTGTGTTTTTTTTTTCTTATTAGTTATGGATGCTGTGTGATCAAAAAATACAGTTTGACAGAGCAATGAATGATGGCAAATATCATTTGGCTGATTCACTTGTTACAGGAATCACAGCTCTCAATGGCATAGAGGGTGTTTATAGGTAAAAAAAAAAAAAAAAAAACCTTGAAAAATCTAACCCCAGAATAAAATAATTGTTAAATGGTTTTGTTTTTGTTCTATATGTGCATTAACTTATTTGTTTTAGCTTAGGAAAAAAAACTTTATTTATTTATTTATTACTGAGAATGAGAAAATACAGATAAGCAGCGGGGCGCGGTGGCTCACACCTGTAATCCCAGCACTTTGGGAGGCTGAGGTGGGCAGATCACTTGAGGTCAGGAGTTCAAGACCAGCTTGGCCGACATGGTGAAGCCCCATCTCTACTAAAATTACAATAAATTAGCCAGGCGTGGTGGCAGGCGCCTGTAATCGCAGCTACTCAGGAGGCTGAGGCAGGAGAATCGCTTGAATTCATGAGGTGGAGGTTGCAGTGAGCCGAGATCATGCCACTGCACTCCAGCCTGGGCAACAGAGTGAGACTCCGTCTCCCAAAAAAGAAAAATAGATAAGCAAAATGAAGAAAATAAGTATGTCCCGGAGATAATCATTAACATGCTATTATCTATAATTCCAGGATTTTTCCTGCATGCATATATGAGTGTGTGTATACACGGCATGCTCTCAAACATGCTCTTACACATTCATACACACATACACTTTTTTCTTTCAACAAAAATTAAATCAGGCTCAGTTTTTCCTTTTGAGAGGTTTATAGTCTAATTGAATAAATAGCGATTCTTACCCCCAAAGTGACTAGTTAAAACACTTGTGTTCATTTTGATCCTGTTTCAGGAAAGCGGTTGTATTACAAGCTCAGAACCAAATGTCAGAGGCACATAAACTTTTACAAAAATTGTTGGTTTATTGTCAGAAACTGAAGAACACGGAAATGGTGATCAGGTAAGGGGCCTCTTGTGCATCTCACGGAGATGTGGTGGTGGATATTCTCATCCTTTGTTTTCTTCTTTACGGTCAGTGTCCTGCTGTCCGTGGCAGAGCTGTACTGGCGATCTTCCTCCCCTACCATCGCGCTGCCCATGCTCCTGCAGGCTCTGGCCCTCTCCAAGGAGTACCGGTTACAGTACTTGGCCTCTGAAACGGTGCTGAACTTGGCTTTTGCACAGGTAAGCCCATCTCTGTTTTTATAGCACATATTTGTGCTCAAGAGCTGGTGAGTCTCTGACTACTTTTGAGTATTGAAAGGGTAATAAGGAGTTTTCATTTGTTCATATTGAAGTCTGGAAAGGTAGTCTTCATGTACAAGCCCTCCAAGGAAGCCTGTGGAGGTGTGAACCTGGTGACAAGCTGACAACTCACAGTGGCACCGGCATTCCTGAGCTGTGTATTCAGTAAGGAGGACTTGCCTCTTCAGTGAGGACACCTGCATCATATTAATGATTAGCTGACACAGAGTGATGCTTGATTTAGCAACAAGGGGATGTGAATAAAGAAGTGAGGAACACAGATGTTCGTTCATTGAAAGCTTTTGGAAATCAAATTGTATTTTATGTCTGTTTTCTTTCTCCCTCAGTAAAAGCCACAAAGGAACTGACTCTTCATTTTCATTTATATTCCCTGGCACCTTATAGGACCTACACATAGAAGGCTTTCAATAAATATTAATCAATGATGCGTGAAGGTTAAACTCACTGGAAGACTTTATTAATTAAAGTGGAGGTTCTCCAAACTGGCTGTTCTTTAGAATTATTGTGGAGACTTAAAAATATCTTTATACCTGAGGCCTTGCCTCAGACCTGCGGAGTCAGAATCTCTAGGGGTGGAGCTAAGGAATCTGTTCCTTACCACCTTCCTCAGTCATTCTTTTTTTTTCCTTCAGATAAAATGTACATGGCTGGGTGTGGTGGCTCACACAGTAATCCCAGCACATTGGGAGGTTGAGGCGGGCAGATCACTAGGTCAGGAGTTCAAAACCAGCCTGGCCAGCATAGTGAAACCCCATCTGTACTAAAAATAGAAAAATTAGTCAGGCATGGTGGTACATGCCTGTAATCTCAGCTACTCAGGAGGCTCAGGCAGGAGAATTGCTTGACCCCAGGAGGCAGAGGTTGCAGTGAGCTGGGATCATGCCGCTGCACTCCAGCTTGGCAACAGAGCGAGGCTCTGTCTCAAAAAAAAAAAAAAAAAAAGGTACATAACATGAGATATGTACCATTTTGACCATTTTAAAGTATACAATTCAGTGATTTTGAGAATATTGACAACATTATGCAACCGTTACTGCTGTCTAATTTCACAATATTTTCATGACACAGAAAAGGAAAGTGTACCCATTAAGCAGTCATTCCCCAATCCTCCCTTCCCCCAGCCTCTGGTAACTTCTAACACTTTCTGCCTCTGTGAGTTTGCCTATTCTGGACAGTTCACATAATTGGAATCATATAACATGTGGCCTTTTTTGACTGGCTTCTTTTACTTAGCTTGATGTTTTCAGATTTTATCCATGGAATAGGTATCAGTGCTTCATCCTTTTTCATGGCTGAATAGTATTTCACTGTATGGATAGATCACGTTTTGCTTATCCATTCAACAGCTGATGGACTTTGAATTGTTTCCGCCTTTTGGCTATTATGAATAGCAGCTGTTAACATTTCTGTACAAGTTTTTGTTTGAATACCTGTTTTTATTTGTTGCCAGAATGGAATTGCTGAGTCATAATTTTGTGTTTAACTTCTTAAGGAATTATCACAGTGGCTGCACCATTTTGTTTCAACAAGCAATGTATAAGCGTTCCAGTTTCCCTACAATCTTGCCAACTCTTCTTATTTTCCATTTGTGATTATTATACCCTTCCGAGTGGGTATGAAGTGGTGTCTCATTGTGGTTTTGATACGCATTTCTCTAATGACTAATGATGTTGAGTACCTTTTCATGTGCTTATTGGCCATTTGTATATGTACTTTGGAGAAACGTCTATTCAGATCCTTTGCCTGTTTTTTAACTGAGTTGTCTTTTTGATGTTCACTTGTAAAAATTATCCATATATATATATATATATATATATTTTTTTTTTTTTTTTTTTTTTTTTTTCTTCAAGATAGAGTCTTTCTATGTCACCCAGGCTGGAGTGCAATGGCACCATCTTGGCCAACTGCAACCTCCGCCTCCTGGCTTCAAGCGATTCTCCTTCCCCAGCCTCCTGAGCAGCTGGGATTACAGGCGCCTGCCACCACGCCCAGCTACTTTTTTGTATTTTTAGTAGTGACGGGGTTTCACCACATTGGCCAGGCTGGTCTCAAACTCCTGACCTCATGATCCACCCATCTCGGCCTTCCAAAGTGCTGGGATGAACAGGTGTGAGCCACTGCACCCGGCTGTTTTGGAGATTTTTTTTATGGTTTTGTATGTATAAGATCATCTACAAATAGAGTTAGTTTTAGTTCATCCATTCCCACTTAGATCCCCTTTGTTACTTTTTCTTGCTTAATTGCTTTGAGTAAAACTTCCAATACATGTTGAATAAATGTGGCAAGAGTATGTGTCTTGGCTGGGCTTGGTGGCTCACACCTGTAATCCCAGCACTTTGAGAGGCCAAGGCAGATCACTTAAGGCCAGGAGTTTGAGACCAGTCTGGCCAACATGGCAAAACCCCGTCTCTACTAAAAATACAAAAATTATCTGGGTATGGTGGTGCATGCCTGTAATCCTAGCTGCTAGGTAGGCTGAGGTGTGAGAATCTCTTGAACCCAGGAGGCAGAGGTTGCAGTGAGCTGAGATTTTGCCACTGCACTACAGCTTGGGCAACAGAGTGAGACTCTGTCTTGAAAGACTAAAAGTTTTCCCAAAAAAAAAAAAAAAAGAGGGTGTGTCCTTATTTTGTTCCTGCAAGGGGAAAACTTTTAGTCTTTCATCATTAAGTATCATGCTAGCTATGTGTTTTTTATAGAGGTTGAGGAAGTTCCCTCTATTCCTAGTTTATTTAGTGTTTTTTTTTTTTATGAAAAGGTATTGGATTTTGTCAAATATTTTTTTCTGCATTGGTTAATTTTATATGAGTTTTTGTTTTTGTTTTTGAGACAGAGTGTCACTGTGTTGCCCAGGCTGGAGTGCAGTGATGCAATCTTGGCTCACTGCAACTTCTGCCTCCCAGGTTCAAGCAATTTTCCTGCCTCAGCCTCCCAGGTAGCTGGGATTACAGGCGTGTGCCACCACAGCTGGCTAATTTTTTATTTTACTAGAAGACAGGGTTTTGCCATGTTGGCCAGGCTGGTCTCAAACTCCTGGCCTCAAATGATCCACCCACCTCTGCCTCCCAAAGTGCTGGGATTACAAGCATGAGCCACAATGCCCAGCCCAATTTTTTCTTTCATTTTATTCATATGTTATATTTGTGTATGGAACTACCTTGCATTCCTGGACTATATTTCACATGGTCATAGTGTATGATCCTTTTAACGTGCCGTTGGATTTGGTTTGCAAGTATTTTATTCAGAACTTTTGCATCTGTATTCATAAAGGATATTCATCTGTAGTTTTCTTGTGATGTCTTTCTTTGGCTTTAGTATTAGGGTAATAGTGGCCCCACAAAATAAGTTAGAAAGTTTTCTCTCCTATTCTTTTTTTTGGGAAGAATTTGAGAAGGATTGGTGTTAATTCTTTAAAAGCTTGACAAAAATTCACCAGTGAAGCAATCTGGCCCTGGGCTTTTCTTTGTTGGAAGTTTTTTTGGTTACCAATTCAGTCTTTTTAGTTGTTATAGGTCTATTCAGATTTCCTGTTTCTTCTTGAGTCAGTTTTAGTAGTTTGGTCTTTCTAGGAATTTGTTCATTTCATGTAGTTTATCTAATTTCTTGCATATAATTGTTCATGGTATTCTTGTATCATCCATCTTACTTTTGTAAGGTTGTTAGTAAAGTCCCCACTGTCATCTCTGACTTCAGTCATTTGAGTCTTCTCATTTTTTCTTGGTTAGTATAAGTTTGTCAATTTTGTTGATCTCTTCAAAGAACCAACTTTTAGTTTTATTAATTCTGTTGTTCTCTTAGTCTCCATTTTGTTTATCTCCACATTAATCCTTATTTTTTCCTTGGTTCTGTTTAAGCTTTAGGTCTTATTTGCTTTTTGTTTTTTTTTCCTTCCTTCCTTCCTTCCTCCCTCCCTCCCTTCCTTTTTCTCTCTTTTTCTTTTTTTTTTAGATGGGTTTAGCTCTTGTCACCCAGGCTGGAGTGTAATGGTGCCATCTCAACTCACTGCAACTTCCGGCTCCTGGATTCAAGCATTTCTTCTACCTCAGCCTCCTGAATAGCTGGGATTACAGGCACACACCAACACGCCCAGCTAATTTTTGAATTTCAGTAGAGTTGGGCTTTCGCCATGTTGGCCAGGTCTCGAACTCCCGACCTCAGGTGATCCACTTGCTTAAGCCTTCCAAAGTGCTAAGATTACAGGTGCGAATCACCGCACCTGGATTCTTTCTCTAGTTTCTTAAGGTGGAAGATTTGCTTATTGATTTGAGATCTCCCTTCTTTTGAAATGTAGGCCTTTATAGTTATAAATTTCCCTGAGAACTATACTTCATAAATTTTTACTTTATCCCACAAATTTCATAAATTGGAGTCTGTTTTGTTTTGTTTTGTTTTGTTGTGGCAGGGTCTTGCTCTGCCGCCCAGGCTGGAGTGCAGTAGTGCAATCTTGGCATACTGCAACCCCTACTTCCTGGGTTCAAGTGATTCTTCTGTCTCAGCCTCCCAAGTAGCTGGGACTACAGGTGTGCGAAACCATGCCCAGCTAATTTTTTTGTATTTTTAGTAGAGACAGGTTTTCACTATGTTGGCCAGGATGGTCTCAATCTGACCTTGTGATCTGCCAGCCTCAGCCTCCCAAAGTGCTGAGATTACAGGCATGAGTCACCACGCCCAGCCTTTTTTATTTTTTTGAGACGGAGTTTCGCTCAGTCGCCCAGGCTGGAGTGCAGTGGTACGATCTCGTCTCACTGCAACCTCCACCTCCCAGGTTCAAGTGATTCTTCTGCCTCAGCCTCCCAAGTAGCTGGGACTACAGACTCATGCTACCATGCCTGGCTAATTTTTTTTATTTTTAGTAGAGATGGGGTTTCATCGTGTTAGCCAGAATGGTCTCCCGTCTCCTGACCTCATGATCTGCCTTCCTCACCCTTCCAAACTGCTGAGATTACAGGCATGAGTCACCATATCCTGCTACCTGGGTTATTTTTGTATTTTTAGTAGAGATGGGGTTTTCCTATGTTGGCCAGGCTGGTCTCGAATTCCTGCCCTCCAGTGATCCACCTGCCTCGGCCTCCCAAAGTGCTGCGATTATAGACATGAGCTGCTGCGCTCGGCCAGAATCTGTGGTATTTTTGCACATATCATTGCATTTTCCAATTTCCCTTGTGATTTATTCTTTGACCCATTGGTTATTTAGGAGTATGTTAATTCCTACATATTTGTGAATTTTTAAATTTCCTTCTGTTACTGATTTTTGATTTCATGGGGTCAGAGAAGATTCCTTGTATGATTTCATTCTTCTTAAATTTATTGAGTGTTCTTTTGTGGCCCAACACAGTCTGTCGTGGAAAATGTTCCACATGCACTTGAGACTAATTTGTATTCTGATGTATATTGGATGGCATGCTTTATATATATCTGTTAGGGCCAGTTTAATTCTAGTGTCACTCAAGTCTTCTCTTTCCTTGGTGATCTTCTGTCTAATTTTTCTGTCCATGATTGAAAGATGGGACGTTGAGCTCCCCAACTATTGTGGTTTTTGTTTTGTTTTGTTTTGTTTTGTTTGAGACAGAGTCTCACTCTGTTGCCCAGGCTGGAATGCCATGGTGCAATCATGGCTCACTGCAGCCTCAACCTCCCAAGCTCAAGTGATCCTCCCACCTCAGCCTCCTGAGTATCTGGGATTATAGGTGTCCCCTACCATAACCAGTTACTTTGTTGTATTTTTGTAGAGACAGGGTTTTGCCATGTTAGCCAGGTTCGTCTCAGACTCCTGGACTCAAGAGGTGCGCCTGCGTCAGCTTCCCAAAGTGCTGGGATAACAGGCATGAGCCATTGTGCCTGGCCTATTATTGTTGAATTGTCCATTTCTCCCTTCAATTCTGTCAGATTTTGCTTCATATATTTTGGAGCGCTGTTGTTTTGCTTGTTTATAATTGTTATGTCTTGATGAATTGACTGTTTTATGAGTATATAATGTTCTCCTTTTTCCTTGTCTCTTGTAACAGTTTTTAATTTAAACTCTATTTTGTATGATACTCACATAGGCACTCCAGCTTTCTTTTGATTATTGCTCGCACAGAATATTTTTCTATCCTCTTACTTGCAGCTTATTTGTGTCTTTATGTTAGACAGGGTCTCACTCAGTCACCCAGGCTGGAGTGCAGTGCTGCAGTCATAGCTCACTGTAACTTTGGACTCCTGGGCTGATGGGATTGTCCCACCTCAGCCTCCCAAGCAGCTGGGACTACAGGCGAGCACCGTCATGCCTAACTAATTTTTTTTTTTTTTTTTGAGACAGAGTCTTGCTCTGCCACTCAGGCTGGAGTACAGTGGCAGAATCTCGGCTCACTGCATCCTCCGCCTCCCAGGCTCAAGCAGTTCTCTGCCTCAGCCTCCTGAGTAGCTGGGACTATAGATGTGCGCCACCACGCCTGGCTAATTTTTGTATTTTTAGTAGAGATGGGGTTTCACTATATTGGCCAGGCTGGTCTCGATCTACCTGCCTTGGCCTCCCAAAGTGCTGAGATTACAGATGTGAGCCACTGTGCCCAGCCTATGCCTAATTTTTTTTTTTTGCACTCCAGCAAGTGGAAAATTTTTTAAATACTATTTGTGTCTTTAAATCTAAAGAGAGCCTCTTGTAGACAGCATACAGTGGATACTTAAAAAAAAATTATTCTGACAATTTCTGCCTTTTAATTAGAGAATTTAACTCATTTACATTTAATGTCATTAATTCTAATTTGATTTTTCTTTTTCTTTTTTTTTTTTTTTTTTCTTTGAGATGGAGTCTCACTCTGTCACCCAGGCTGGAATACAGCAGTGGTGTGATCTCTGCTTACTGCATCCTCCATTTCCTAGGTTCAAGTGATTCTCATGCCTCAGCCACCCAAGTTGCTGGGATTACAGGTGTGCGCCACCATGCCTGGCTAATATTTGTAATTTTTGTAGAGATGGGGTTTTACCATGTTGACCAGGCTGGTCTCGAACTCCCGACCTCAAGTGATCTGCCCAACTGCACCTCCCAAAGTGCTGGGATTATAGACATGAGCCACCATGCCCGCCTTGTTTTCTATATGTCATATCTTTTTTGTCCCTCAATTCCTCTCTTACTGCTTTCTTGTCTGTTAAATAGATGTTTTCTAGTTTTATTTTGAAACGAAGTCTTGCTCTGTTGCCCAGGCTGGAGTGCAGTGGCATGACTGTGGCTCACTGCAGTCTTGACCTCCTTAGCTCAAGTGATTCTCCTGCCTTAGCCTCCTGAGTAACTGAGACTACAGGCCATGCCCAGCTAATTGTTTTAAATTTGTTTTTGAGACAGGGTCTTGCTGTGTTGCCCAGGCTGGTCTTGAACTCATGGCCTCAAGTGATCTTCCTACCTCATGCTCCCAAAGTATCGGGATTATAGGCATGAGCCACTGTGCCCAGCTCAAGTGTACCATTTTATTTCTCTCTCTTTTTTTTTAAACATACTAACACCAACCGGAATCTCTTGGGTGTTTTGCTCTACTCTTTTGAGTTATTTTCTGAATTGTTATCCTCCTTCCACCTAGTTCAACCCCTCAGAATCACCAAACTTAAGGATATTAATGCTGGATCTTTTTGTAAAGACAGGAACCTTTCCGTAATGTGAATAACGACTCCCTGCTATATTTGTCATAGTCTGAAATCAGATTGTCAAAGTTGTATTTTTTTTTTTTTTTTTTTTTTTTTTTTGAGACGGAGTTTCACTCATGTTACCCAGGCTGGAGTGCAATGGCGCGATCTCGGCTCACCGCAACCTCCGCCTCCTGGGTTCAGGCAATTCTCCTGCCTCAGCCTCCTGAGTAGCTGGGATTACAGGCATGCACCACCATGCCCAGCTAATTTTTTGTAGTTTTAGTAGAGACGGGGTTTCACCATGTTGACCAGGATGGTCTCGATCTCTTGACCTCGTGATCCACCCGCCTCGGCCTCCCAAAGTGCTGGGATTACAGGCTTGAGCCACCGCGCCCGGCCAAAGTTGTATTTTCTAGGAGTGTGGTTCCTGTTTTAATGTAGTACACGTCAGATTAAAGATAAGCCAGAGATAGCCATTCAGGAGAGAACTGCCAGAAACGAAGCACTTCCTAGTGGAAGGGCAGTGGGTTTGGGTATGTACAGTGCTATGATGTTTCTTTTTCAGCTCATTCTTGGAATCCCAGAACAGGCCTTAAGTCTTCTCCACATGGCCATTGAGCCCATCTTGGCTGACGGGGCTATCCTGGACAAAGGCCGTGCCATGTTCTTAGTGGCCAAGTGCCAGGTGGCGTCAGCAGCTTCCTATGATCAGCCGAAGAAAGCAGAAGGTAGGCAGCTGTACAAAGATCGTAAGGCAATGCTATTCCAGAAAGCTTTAAAAGTTTAGGACCCAGAAGAAGAAAAGACATTAAATTTAGGACAGTATTTAAGTTCTGAGTGTTCACAAATATATATTAAAATTTCATGCAGCATTTAAAGTGCTTTCACATGCATGCTTGGCAGGAAGATTGAGGACAAGTGAATGATTATATTAACCCTGTAGAGCCAAGTACCAGGCTAGAAGTTAGGACTTTAAGACATTTTTTTTTTTTTTTTTTTGGACAAGAATCTCCCTCTGTCACTCAGGCTGGAATGTAGTGGTACGATCTCAGCTCACTGCAACCTCCGCCTCCCGAGTTCAAGCAGTTCTCCTGACTCAACCTCCTGAGTATTATAGGATTATAGGCACCTGCCACCATGCCCAGCTAATTTTTGTATTTCTAGCAGAGATGAGTTTTCACCATGTTGCTCAGGCTGGTCTTGAACTCCTGACATCAGGTGATCCACCCACCTTGGCCTCCCAAAGTACTGGGATTACAGGCATGAGCCACCACACCCAGCCTTAAAGACCTTTTTGAAAACCTCACCCTAATGGTTTGTTTTTTCTTTCTCAAAGAATAGAGAATATAAAAGCATCTTCTGGTACATGTGGAACAAATAAAACTAAATATCAAAGCTTTGAAAACTAACTGTGGAACGTTGAGTTAAATGTGTGTTATTTTCTCCGCTTTCCATCAGCTCTGGAGGCTGCCATTGAGAACCTCAATGAAGCCAAGAACTACTTTGCAAAGGTTGACTGCAAAGAGCGAATAAGGGACGTCCTTTACTTCCAGGCCAGACTCTACCACAGCCTGGGGAAGACCCAGGAGAGGAACCGGTGTGCGATGCTCTTCCGGCAGCTGCATCAGGAGCTGCCTGCTCATGGGGTACCCCTGATAAACCATCTCTAGAGAGGGCATCCCTGCTGGGCTGCTGTGCAGAGTATAAGATTTTGGACTTGTTCCTGTCCCCTCACACCCGATAAATGATGTATTTTATCATGTCAATAAACCGCATTCTGATTAGTTTGTCTTACTCTGTTGCTAGTAACTATGTATTTGTTTTATTCCCCTTTTCTTGCCTTTTGGTAGCAAAGGATGCCAACTTTTTGTTAATAAACAGGTATTTTGCCAGCAAGTTAGTGCAAGCATCTCAGATTATGTTCCCTCTGGGCAAAATTGCCAGTATCTTTATTAGAAATTGTATATACACTCCATCATTATGTAAATTCCTTTAGCACATATTCTCAGATAAGAGCTTCTTAGAATTGATAGATCTCCCCAGGGTGGTCAGTGCAGGTATTATGAGGCTTGGACTTTCTTCTGAGGCCTCCCTGCTTTGTTGGACTGAACCAGGGCTTGCGGTGCCCATGGGTGCTCACGAGGACTTGTTGGTTCTTGAGATTAAGAAGGAAAAGATTTTTTCATGGTTTTTGGACCAATGACCAGAAACATTTTTCAGTCCCTTTCTAGGTGTTGGCTCTCTTATATACTCTACATGGATAAGTTTTTCTTTTTCTTTCTATATTTAACCCTATAAAGGAGGGATAATGAAAAATTAAGTCCAGGAATTTATCAAGAGTAAGGTGATCATAAATTAAGGAAGAGTCCAAAGCTCAGAGGTGTGAGATGCTATCACCAAATATACAGTGTATTACAATTTACATTTCTTAACCCTGCAGTTAAGCAGAAGCCAGTTAACGGCTTATTCTGTTTATGAATTTCTTATCCTTGAGTGTTCACAGAAAAATGCCATTGTTTCAAGTCCAAAGCAGCAGCTGTACCCAAATATTGTTATGGTTTTCTTTTTCCAAGATGGAGTCTTGCTCTGCTGCCCAGGCTGGAATGCAGTGGCATGATTTTGGCTCACTGCAACCTCCACCTCCTGTGTCTAAGGGATTCTCCTGCCTCTACCTCCCAAGTAGCTGGGACTACAGGCGTGCACCACCATGCATGCCTGGCTAATTTTTGCATTTTTGATAGAGATGGGGTTTTACCATGTTGACCGAGTTGGTCTCAAACTCCTGACCTCAGATACCTGCCTTGGCCTCCCAAAGTGCTGGAATTACAGGCGTGAACCACCGCACCCAGCCCAAATAGTCTTGATAAAGCGACAGGGATCCAACTAAATTTTGCAGCTCCTGTTATTGGTTCTTTGTTAAATATAAACTTTCTGATGGGAAGTAATTTATTTCCAGAGCTCTTTGAAGCAGTGTAAAACAGTTGTATCCATTAGGGTACATTTGCTGGCCAGGTACATTTACTGGCCAAAGACAGCTGCTCTGGAAACAGAAGACTTGGTGGAGAGATGGAGATTAATTGGTATGTTGATCGAAAATCTTTCCTTTGATAATTCATTTGAAAGGCTATATATACAGATGGTAAACACTGAGTAACATTCAAGGCTATGTAGTAAAAAGGAATTTTTCCACCTGTAATCCTAGCACTTTCGGTGGCCAAGGTGGGTGGCTCACCTGAGGTTAGAAGTTCAAGACCAGCCTGGCCAACATGGTAAAACCGCATCTCTACTAAAAATACAAAAATTAGCTGGGCAGGGTGGCAGGTGCCTGTAATCCCAGCTACTTGGGAGGCTGAGGCAGGAGAATCGCTTGTACCTAGGAGGCGGAGGTTGCAGTGAGCTGAGATTGGGCCATTGCATTCCAGCATGGGTGACGAGTGAAACTCCGTCTCAAGAAAAAAAAAAAAGTAATACTTCCCCGTAGAAAGTAACTGTTATCAGTTCCTTTTTATTCTTTCAAATATATTTTTTCATCTGATGTCATTTTTTAATCAATGTATTGAAAGCAAGAGCCTTTCAGTTTAAGAAGTGGCCTTAGCTACTCTGCCTATCAGAAGGTTGAAGAAATGGGGTCAGGTTGTTCAGGTGACCCCACAGATATCAACATGAAAGCTTGACATCATCACACCTGACTAGGACCAGCTATGCAACTCCTGGGGTGCACCCCATCTTTACTAAAAATACAAAATTAGCCAGGTGTGGTGGTGCATGCTTGTAATCCCAGGTACTTGGGAGGCTGAGGCAGAAGAATTGCTTGAACCTGGGAGGTAGGTGGAGGTTGCAGTGAGCCGAGGTTGTGCCACTGCACTCCAGCCTGGGCAACAGAGCGAGACTCCGTCTCAAAAAAAAAAAAAAAAAAAGATAACAGAAGATAGGGCAAGGAAGGAATCAGATACATATTTATCTCTGGTGAGTAGAAGGATGACTTTGCGTTCTGTCCCATGTCCTCTGCACCTGTGAAGATAAGCTATCAATTTACATTGCCTCGGAGAACTTCAACAGAACTGCTTTAGGGTCAAGATCTTGGAGCCTACCAGGAATTTTCTTGTGGGCAAAATGTGAGGGAGGTGTGAAGCTTTTCTTTCTTTCTTCTTTAAAGACGGGGTTTCACCATATTGGTCAGGCTAGTCTTGAACTCCTGACCTCAGGTGATCCACCCACCTCAGCCTCCCAAAGTGCTAGGATTACAGGCGTGAGCCACCACGCCCGGTGAAGCTTTTCATCTTTGTAGCCACCTTAGAAACCAAAATGAGAGGCAGGTTTGCATGACCCAGTTTCCAGCTTGACTTTTCCCTTTGGCTTAATGAGTTTGGGGTCCCAAGATTTCTTTCCTTTCACAGTACCTTGGTGTGATGAATGCTGCTGTCTGCATTTGGGTGTTCAAGGTTGGGGAGGTGGAACATTCCAGTGAGCAACATGAGCGGCACATGGCTCAGAAAGGAAGGATGAAGCCTCCGCAGGAGAGAACAGTGCCATCCTGGGGGATGAGGTAATTTTAAACCCTTACTTTCAGCCCCTCCCTTGTATACTGCTCAAGTTTTCTGTAAAAATAAGATTCAGATGCTTTGTTTACTTATTTTCTTGGCAATCTGTTGTCAGGACAACAAGATCTGTTTGCCTAGAATAGTACTTTCTGGTGTTCCTGGAGGAGAAAATCCAAAAAACAACAAATTCTTATTTTCATATTTCTAAGAAGAAAATGGTTTCCTTAAGTGAGATGATTCTTATAAGAATCGCAACCGTGAGACTAGGTGCCGTGGCTCAAGCCTGTAATCTCAGCACTTTGGGAGGCCGAGGCGGCGGATCAACTGAGGTCAGGAGTTCAAGACCAGCTTGGCCAACATGGGGAAACCCCATTTCTCCTAAAAATACAAAAAATTAGCTGGGCATGGTGGTGCCTGCCTGTAATCTCAACTACTTGGGAGGCTGAGGCAGGAGAATCGCTTGAACTCGGGAGGTGGAAGTTGCAGTGAGGCGAGATAGCACCATTCCACTCCAGCCTGGACAAGAGCGAAACTCCATCTCAAGAAAAAAAAAAAAAAAAAAATGCAACTGTGATGTTTCTACCTTGTTCTAATTCACTTTAATAATAAAGGCATGCACATTGATGGGGGTTTTAGCTCTGTGCCAAGTTAGCGTCACTGAGGACTTTCGTACCAAGCACAGGGCTAGTATCTTTACATGCATGCATCATTACATTTAAACCTCATGGGAAACCTGTGAGCTAGATGCTATTATTATCCCCATTTGACAGCTGATGAAACCAAATCGGGAGAGATCAAGTCATTTGCACAGCTGGTAACTAGTGAAACTGGGATTTGAACCAAATCTGTCTGACTTCAGGGTCTTTGCTTTCACCCACAATGCAGAGCATATACAAATGTTTCAGATAGGGTACCTGCCTAGATGCCAGAAACAACATATAGGTCGATTTGGCAAGTCAAAATACAAGAGTGAAAAAGGAAGGAATAAAGAAGGAAGGAACGTGGCTGTGCATCACATATATGGTACAGCCCTTGCTTTAAGACATCAGAGAGAGGAGAGGGCAGGGAGGGCCTGGCTCACAGCATTTCAGGAAACTGTATCAGGAAGAAGCAGCTCTTGAGCTAGGGTTTGGATTTGTAGGGACACTTCCTAACCTTTCTTACTTAATTTTTTTTTTTTTTTTTTGAGACGGAGTTTCACTCTTGTTACTGGAGTGCAATGGCGTGATCTCGGCTCACCGCAACCTCCGCCTCCTGGGTTCAGGCAATTCTCCTGCCTCAACCTCCTGAGTAGCTGGGATTACAGGCATGCGTCACCATGCCCAGCTAATGTTTTGTATTTTTAGTAGAGACGGGGTTTCACCATGTTGACCAGGATGATCTCGATCTCTTGACCTCGTGATCCACCCGCCTCGGCCTCCCAAAGTGCTGGGATTACAGGCTTGAGCCACCGCGCCCGGCTCTTACTTAATTTTACACAGCTGTGTATAAAATTAAATGTTAAAAAAAATTTTTTTTTTTAAGTTTTTAAAAAACTTTCAAGTTTACACAGCTGTATGTGTATGTACGTTTCTGCCTTTGTGAGCTACAGTGTCCTACTAAAACACAGGCAGTTTAGTAACATGATGTAAACATACAGAACTGTTTGACGAGTAGCAGGAAAAGACATCCAGTAACAGGAAAGGACACGCAAACCCACGTTGGTCACCTTAGTAAAGCAGCGTTGCCAAACTATTTATTGCTCATGGGCCAAATCTGTCATGCCACCTGTTTTTTATGGCCTGCTAAGAATAGTTTTTACATTTTTCTTTTTGTCAAGATGGGTCTTCCTATGTTGTACAGGCTGGTCTTGAACTTATAGGCTCAAGTGATCATCCCATCTTGGCCTCCCAAAGTGCTAAGATTGTAATCACACATGCAGGGGTGAGCCACCACCCCTGGCCTTTCACATTTTTCAACGGTTAAAAACCCAAACCGTAATATTTTGTGACTTATGAATATTTTATGAAATTCAGCTTTCAGTGTCTGTAAATAAAGTTTTATTGAAACACTGCCACATGCATTCATTTACTATTTACTGTGGCTGCTAGGATGGCAGGGTTGAGTAGCCACATTGGAGGGCCTATCGCTTGCAAAGCCTGAAATATTTACTATCTGGCCTTTTAACAAAGTCTGTTGACCCCTGCCTTACCGTCATAAACGCCCCAGATAATCTCCACCAGCTCTGATACATATTTGGGGAGGTGGGGAGGGGAAAATACAGTAATATAGAAAAGTACAGGACTCTGCATCCCTCATTCAGAACTGACTGCTGCTAACAATTTGCCATTTGCCTCACAGCAATTTATTAGTACTAAAAGGGATAAAACTTGACAACATGCCTTATGCTCCCTCTCCTGTTCTGTGCCTACTTTCTTCTTGTGGTAGACTGTCATGAACTTAATGTATATTCTTCCCTTTGACTTTAAAAAAACTTGTATGTAAGCATGTGTCCATGAACAGTATCTACTGTGTGGGACTGTAAGATACACATAAATTGTGCATCGTGCTGTATTCTGCAACTTCCTCTTTTACTCAACATTATGTTTTTGGGATTTCCTTATGTTAGCACAGATCTAATGCACCACTTTTATTTTTTGTTATTATTGTTATTTTTTGAGATGGAGTTTGCCCCTGTTGCCCAGGCTGGAGTGCAGTGGTGCGATCTTGCCTGACTGCAATCTCTGCCTCCTGGGTTCAAGTGATTCTCCTGCCTTAGCCTTGAACTCCCAATCTCAGGTGATCCACTTGCCTTAGCCTCCTAAAGTGCTGGGATTACAGGCGTGAGCCACTGCACCTGGTTTTTATTATATTATTATTTTTTAATTAAAACATTTTTTAAAAAAATATTTTGAGACGGAGTTTCACTCTTGTTGCCCAGGTTGGAGTGCAATGATGAGATTTCAGCTCACCGCAACCTCTGCATCCTGGGTTTAAGCAATTCTCCTGCCACAGCCTCCTGAGTAGCTGGGATTACAGGCTGGTGCCACCATGGCCCGCTAATTTTTTGTATTTTCAGTAGAGATGGGGTTTCTCCATGTTGGTCAGGCTGGTTTTGAACTCCCGACCTCAGGTG